>NC_134675.1:20123468-20423468 GCF_030463565.1 Pelecanus crispus | reverse complement strand
GTGCTCTTGCTGTTCCTCCCCTTCCCTTACCAGCGCTTGCACAGCTAAACACACACTGCGGATCTGCCCTTGCCTTGCCTCCCAGCACTCCCAATACACATTCTCAAGCTCACTCTCACTCTCGGCACAGACTAGCTCCCAAAGTGAAAACGTCGGGCAATTTCTCCCACCCCTTATTCTAAGGCCTTCGTTCTGTGAAAGCGCTGGCACGGGACGGTGAGGAGCAGCAAGAGCTTCCAGTGCGGGCACCTGTGGTGTGGGAGAAAGCGCTGGACGTTTGCAGTGTCGCAGCAGGGCTCTGCCCATCGGGCCAGTGAGACAGAGTGCTGGCAGGGTTCGGAGCTGGGCAAGCACGCAGCTGCAGCGTGTGTTTGGCTGTGAAAGCGGTGGTGAGGGAAGGTGGGGAGCAGCAGCTTTCTGTGCTGTCCCCTTTGCTGTGGGCAAAATGGCTGGACGTTTGCACTTTGCGAGCCAATCTGTGCCGAGAGTGAGAGTGAGCCTGAGACTGTGTATTCAGCGTGCGTGGAGGAAAAGCAAGTGCAGTTCACCAGCGTGTGTGTGTGTCTCGCTATGAAAGCGCTGGCAAAGGAAGGTGAGGAAGAGCGAGAGCTTTCCGTGGTGGTACCTTTGCTGTGGGAGAACGAGCTGGACGTTTGCAGTGTCGGAGCAGGGCTCTGGCCATCCTGAGAGTGAGAGAGAGTGTTGGCAGCGTTCGGAGTTAAGCAAGGACGGAGCGCCGCTGTGTGCGATCTGCATAGCCCTGCTCCGACACGGCAAACGTCCAGCTCGTTCTCCCACACCAATAGCGCCAGCACTGAAAGTGCTTGCTGCTCCTCACCCTGCCTTGCCAGCGCTTTCGCAGCATAACACACACTGGTGAACTGCACTTGCCTTTCCTCCAGGCACTTCGAATACACATTCTCAAGCTCCCTCTCATTCTCGGCGGAGAGCAGCTCCCAAAGTGCAAACGACCAGCGATTTCTCCACACGATAGGTCTAAAGGCTTAGTGCTCTTGCTGTTCCTCCCCTTCCCTTACCAGCGCTTGCACAGCTAAGCACACACTGCGGATCTGCCCTTGCCTTGCCTCCCAGCACTCCCAATACACATTCTCAAGCTCACTCTCACTCTCGGCACAGACTAGCTCCCAAAGTGAAAACGTCGGGCAATTTCTCCCACCCCTTATTCTAAGGCCTTCGTTCTGTGAAAGCGCTGGCACGGGACGGTGAGGAGCAGCAAGACCTTCAAGTGCGGGCACCTGTGGTGTGGGAGAAAGCGCTGGACGTTTGCAGTGTCGCAGCAGGGCTCTGCCCATCGGGCCAGTGAGACAGAGTGCTGGCAGGGTTCGGAGCTGGGCAAGCACGCAGCTGCAGCGTGTGTTTGGCTGTGAAAGCGGTGGTGAGGGAAGGTGGGGAGCAGCAGCTTTCTGTGCTGTCCCCTTTGCTGTGGGCAAAATGGCTGGACGTTTGCACTTTGCGAGCCAATCTGTGCCGAGAGTGAGAGTGAGCCTGAGACTGTGTATTCAGAGTGCGTGGAGGAAAAGCAAGTGCAGTTCACCAGCGTGTGTGTGTGTCTCGCTATGAAAGCGCTGGCAAAGGAAGGTGAGGAAGAGCGAGAGCTTTCCGTGGTGGTACCTTTGCTGTGGGAGAACGAGCTGGACGTTTGCAGTGTCGGAGCAGGGCTCTGGCCATCGTGAGAGTGAGAGAGAGTGTTGGCAGCGTTCGGAGTTAAGCAAGGACGGAGCGCCGCTGTGCGCGATCGGCAGAGCCCTGCTCCGACACGGCAAACGTCCAGCTCGTTCTCCCACACCAATAGCGCCAGCACTGAAAGTGCTTGCTGCTCCTCACCCTGCCTTGCCAGCGCTTTCGCAGCATAACACACACTGGTGAACTGCACTTGCCTTTCCTCCAGGCACTTCGAATACACATTCTCAAGCTCCCTCTCATTCTCGGCAGAGAGCAGCTCCCAAAATGCAAACGACCAGCGATTTCTCCACACGATAGGTCTAAAGGCTTAGTGCTCTTGCTGTTCCTCCCCTTCCCTTACCAGCGCTTGCACAGCTATAACACACACTGCGGATCTGCCCTTGCCTTGCCTCCCAGCACTCCCAATACACATTCTCAAGCTCACTCTCACTCTCGGCACAGACTAGCTCCCAAAGTGAAAACGTCGGGCAATTTCTCCCACCCCTTATTCTAAGGCCTTCGTTCTGTGAAAGCGCCGGCACGGGACGGTGAGGAGCAGCAAGAGCTTCCAGTGCGGGCACCTGTGGTGTGGGAGAAAGCGCTGGACGTTTGCAGTGTCGCAGCAGGGCTCTGCCCATCGGGCCAGTGAGACAGAGTGCTGGCAGGGTTCGGAGCTGGGCAAGCACGCAGCTGCAGCGTGTGTTTGGCTGTGAAAGCGGTGGTGAGGGAAGGTGGGGAGCAGCAGCTTTCTGTGCTGTCCCCTTTGCTGTGGGCAAAATGGCTGGACGTTTGCACTTTGCGAGCCAATCTGTGCCGAGAGTGAGAGTGAGCCTGAGACTGTGTATTCAGAGTGCGTGGAGGAAAAGCAAGTGCAGTTCACCAGCGTGTGTGTGTGTCTCGCTATGAAAGCGCTGGCAAAGGAAGGTGAGGAAGAGCGAGAGCTTTCCGTGGTGGTACCTTTGCTGTGGGAGAACGAGCTGGACGTTTGCAGTGTCGGAGCAGGGCTCTGGCCATCCTGAGAGTGAGAGAGAGTGTTGGCAGCGTTCGGAGTTAAGCAAGGACGGAGCGCCGCTGTGTGCGATCGGCAGAGCCCTGCTCCGACACGGCAAACGTCCAGCTCGTTCTCCCACACCAATAGCGCCAGCACTGAAAGTGCTTGCTGCTCCTCACCCTGCCTTGCCAGCGCTTTCGCAGCATAACACACACTGGTGAACTGCACTTGCCTTTCCTCCAGGCACTTCGAATACACATTCTCAAGCTCCCTCTCATTCTCGGCAGAGAGCAGCTCCCAAAGTGCAAACGACCAGCGATTTCTCCACACGATAGGTCTAAAGGCTTAGTGCTCTTGCTGTTCCTCCCCTTCCCTTACCAGCGCTTGCACAGCTAAGCACACACTGCGGATCTGCCCTTGCCTTGCCTCCCAGCACTCCCAATACACATTCTCAAGCTCACTCTCACTCTCGGCACAGACTAGCTCCCAAAGTGAAAACGTCGGGCAATTTCTCCCACCCCTTATTCTAAGGCCTTAGTTCTGTGAAAGCGCTGGCACGGGACGGTGAGGAGCAGCAAGAGCTTCCAGTGCGGGCACCTGTGGTGTGGGAGAAAGCGCTGGACGTTTGCATCGTCGCAGCAGGGCTCTGCCGATCGGGACAGTGAGACAGAGTGCTGGCAGTTCTAGGAGCTGGGCAAGCTCGGAGCCCCAGTGTGTATTTGGCTGTAAATGAAGTGGCAAGCGAAGCCGAAGAGCAGCAAGAGCTTTGGGGGCTTTCACCTTTGCTGTGGGAGAACTCGCCGGACGTTTGCAGTGTCGCAGCAGGGCTCTGCCCATCGGGCCAGTGAGACAGAGTGCTGGCAGGGTTCGGAGCTGGGCAAGCACGCAGCTGCAGCGTGTGTTTGGCTGTGAAAGCGGTGGTGAGGGAAGGTGGGGAGCAGCAGCTTTCTGTGCTGTCCCCTTTGCTGTGGGCAAAATGGCTGGACGTTTGCACTTTGCGAGCCAATCTGTGCCGAGAGTGAGAGTGAGCCTGAGACTGTGTATTCAGAGTGCGTGGAGGAAAAGCAAGTGCAGTTCACCAGCGTGTGTGTGTGTCTCGCTATGAAAGCGCTGGCAAAGGAAGGTGAGGAAGAGCGAGAGCTTTCCGTGGTGGTACCTTTGCTGTGGGAGAACGAGCTGGACGTTTGCAGTGTCGGAGCAGGGCTCTGGCCATCCTGAGAGTGAGAGAGCGTGTTGGCAGCGTTCGGAGTTAAGCAAGGACGGAGCGCCGCTGTGTGCGATCTGCATAGCCCTGCTCCGACACGGCAAACGTCCAGCTCGTTCTCCCACACCAATAGCGCCAGCACTGAAAGTGCTTGCTGCTCCTCACCCTGCCTTGCCAGCGCTTTCGCAGCATAACACACACTGGTGAACTGCACTTGCCTTTCCTCCAGGCACTTCGAATACACATTCTCAAGCTCCCTCTCATTCTCGGCGGAGAGCAGCTCCCAAAGTGCAAACGACCAGCGATTTCTCCACACGATAGGTCTAAAGGCTTAGTGCTCTTGCTGTTCCTCCCCTTCCCTTACCAGCGCTTGCACAGCTAAGCACACACTGCGGATCTGCCCTTGCCTTGCCTCCCAGCACTCCCAATACACATTCTCAAGCTCACTCTCACTCTCGGCACAGACTAGCTCCCAAAGTGAAAACGTCGGGCAATTTCTCCCACCCCTTATTCTAAGGCCTTCGTTCTGTGAAAGCGCTGGCACGGGACGGTGAGGAGCAGCAAGACCTTCAAGTGCGGGCACCTGTGGTGTGGGAGAAAGCGCTGGACGTTTGCAGTGTCGCAGCAGGGCTCTGCCCATCGGGACAGTGACACAGAGTGCTGGCAGGGTTCGGAGCTGGGCAAGCACGCAGCTGCAGCGTGTGTTTGGCTGTGAAAGCGGTGGTGAGGGAAGGTGGGGAGCAGCAGCTTTCTGTGCTGTCCCCTTTGCTGTGGGCAAAATGGCTGGACGTTTGCACTTTGCGAGCCAATCTGTGCCGAGAGTGAGAGTGAGCCTGAGACTGTGTATTCAGAGTGCGTGGAGGAAAAGCAAGTGCAGTTCACCAGCGTGTGTGTGTGTCTCGCTATGAAAGCGCTGGCAAAGGAAGGTGAGGAAGAGCGAGAGCTTTCCGTGGTGGTACCTTTGCTGTGGGAGAACGAGCTGGACGTTTGCAGTGTCGGAGCAGGGCTCTGGCCATCGTGAGAGTGAGAGAGAGTGTTGGCAGCGTTCGGAGTTAAGCAAGGACGGAGCGCCGCTGTGCGCGATCGGCAGAGCCCTGCTCCGACGTGGCAAACGTCCAGCTCGTTCTCCCACACCAATAGCGCCAGCACTGAAAGTGCTTGCTGCTCCTCACCCTGCCTTGCCAGCGCTTTCGCAGCATAACACACACTGGTGAACTGCACTTGCCTTTCCTCCAGGCACTTCGAATACACATTCTCAAGCTCCCTCTCATTCTCGGCAGAGAGCAGCTCCCAAAATGCAAACGACCAGCGATTTCTCCACACGATAGGTCTAAAGGCTTAGTGCTCTTGCTGTTCCTCCCCTTCCCTTACCAGCGCTTGCACAGCTATAACACACACTGCGGATCTGCCCTTGCCTTGCCTCCCAGCACTCCCAATACACATTCTCAAGCTCACTCTCACTCTCGGCACAGACTAGCTCCCAAAGTGAAAACGTCGGGCAATTTCTCCCACCCCTTATTCTAAGGCCTTCGTTCTGTGAAAGCGCCGGCACGGGACGGTGAGGAGCAGCAAGAGCTTCCAGTGCGGGCACCTGTGGTGTGGGAGAAAGCGCTGGACGTTTGCAGTGTCGCAGCAGGGCTCTGCCCATCGGGCCAGTGAGACAGAGTGCTGGCAGGGTTCGGAGCTGGGCAAGCACGCAGCTGCAGCGTGTGTTTGGCTGTGAAAGCGGTGGTGAGGGAAGGTGGGGAGCAGCAGCTTTCTGTGCTGTCCCCTTTGCTGTGGGCAAAATGGCTGGACGTTTGCACTTTGCGAGCCAATCTGTGCCGAGAGTGAGAGTGAGCCTGAGACTGTGTATTCAGAGTGCGTGGAGGAAAAGCAAGTGCAGTTCACCAGCGTGTGTGTGTGTCTCGCTATGAAAGCGCTGGCAAAGGAAGGTGAGGAAGAGCGAGAGCTTTCCGTGGTGGTACCTTTGCTGTGGGAGAACGAGCTGGACGTTTGCAGTGTCGGAGCAGGGCTCTGGCCATCCTGAGAGTGAGAGAGAGTGTTGGCAGCGTTCGGAGTTAAGCAAGGACGGAGCGCCGCTGTGTGCGATCGGCAGAGCCCTGCTCCGACACGGCAAACGTCCAGCTCGTTCTCCCACACCAATAGCGCCAGCACTGAAAGTGCTTGCTGCTCCTCACCCTGCCTTGCCAGCGCTTTCGCAGCATAACACACACTGGTGAACTGCACTTGCCTTTCCTCCAGGCACTTCGAATACACATTCTCAAGCTCCCTCTCATTCTCGGCAGAGAGCAGCTCCCAAAGTGCAAACGACCAGCGATTTCTCCACACGATAGGTCTAAAGGCTTAGTGCTCTTGCTGTTCCTCCCCTTCCCTTACCAGCGCTTGCACAGCTAAGCACACACTGCGGATCTGCCCTTGCCTTGCCTCCCAGCACTCCCAATACACATTCTCAAGCTCACTCTCACTCTCGGCACAGACTAGCTCCCAAAGTGAAAACGTCGGGCAATTTCTCCCACCCCTTATTCTAAGGCCTTAGTTCTGTGAAAGCGCTGGCACGGGACGGTGAGGAGCAGCAAGAGCTTCCAGTGCGGGCACCTGTGGTGTGGGAGAAAGCGCTGGACGTTTGCATCGTCGCAGCAGGGCTCTGCCGATCGGGACAGTGAGACAGAGTGCTGGCAGTTCTAGGAGCTGGGCAAGCTCGGAGCCCCAGTGTGTATTTGGCTGTAAATGAAGTGGCAAGCGAAGCCGAAGAGCAGCAAGAGCTTTGGGGGCTTTCACCTTTGCTGTGGGAGAACTCGCCGGACGTTTGCAGTGTCGCAGCAGGGCTCTGCCCATCGGGCCAGTGAGACAGAGTGCTGGCAGGGTTCGGAGCTGGGCAAGCACGCAGCTGCAGCGTGTGTTTGGCTGTGAAAGCGGTGGTGAGGGAAGGTGGGGAGCAGCAGCTTTCTGTGCTGTCCCCTTTGCTGTGGGCAAAATGGCTGGACGTTTGCACTTTGCGAGCCAATCTGTGCCGAGAGTGAGAGTGAGCCTGAGACTGTGTATTCAGAGTGCGTGGAGGAAAAGCAAGTGCAGTTCACCAGCGTGTGTGTGTGTCTCGCTATGAAAGCGCTGGCAAAGGAAGGTGAGGAAGAGCGAGAGCTTTCCGTGGTGGTACCTTTGCTGTGGGAGAACGAGCTGGACGTTTGCAGTGTCGGAGCAGGGCTCTGGCCATCCTGAGAGTGAGAGAGCGTGTTGGCAGCGTTCGGAGTTAAGCAAGGACGGAGCGCCGCTGTGTGCGATCTGCATAGCCCTGCTCCGACACGGCAAACGTCCAGCTCGTTCTCCCACACCAATAGCGCCAGCACTGAAAGTGCTTGCTGCTCCTCACCCTGCCTTGCCAGCGCTTTCGCAGCATAACACACACTGGTGAACTGCACTTGCCTTTCCTCCAGGCACTTCGAATACACATTCTCAAGCTCCCTCTCATTCTCGGCAGAGAGCAGCTCCCAAAGTGCAAACGACCAGCGATTTCTCCACACGATAGGTCTAAAGGCTTAGTGCTCTTGCTGTTCCTCCCCTTCCCTTACCAGCGCTTGCACAGCTAAGCACACACTGCGGATCTGCCCTTGCCTTGCCTCCCAGCACTCCCAATACACATTCTCAAGCTCACTCTCGCTCCAGGCACAGACTAGCTCCCAAAGTGAAAACGTCGGGCAATTTCTCCCACCCCTTATTCTAAGGCCTTCGTTCTGTGAAAGCGCTGGCACGGGACGGTGAGGAGCAGCAAGACCTTCCAGTGCGGGCACCTGTGGTGTTGGAGAAAGCGCTGGACGTTTGCAGTGTCGCAGCAGGGCTCTGCCCATCGGGCCAGTGAGACAGAGTGCTGGCAGGGTTCGGAGCTGGGCAAGCACGCAGCTGCAGTGTGTGTTTGGCTGTGAAAGCGGTGGTGAGGGAAGGTGGGGAGCAGCAGCTTTCTGTGCTGTCCCCTTTGCTGTGGGCAAAATGGCTGGACGTTTGCACTTTGCGAGCCAATCTGTGCCAAGAGTGAGAGTGAGCCTGAGACTGTGTATTCAGAGTGCGTGGAGGAAAAGCAAGTGCAGTTCACCAGCGTGTGTGTGTGTCTCGCTATGAAAGCGCTGGCAAAGGAAGGTGAGGAAGAGCGAGAGCTTTCCGTGGTGGTACCTTTGCTGTGGGAGAACGAGCTGGACGTTTGCAGTGTCGGAGCAGGGCTCTGGCCATCGTGAGAGTGAGAGAGAGTGTTGGCAGCGTTCGGAGTTAAGCAAGGACGGAGCGCCGCTGTGTGCGATCGGCAGAGCCCTGCTCCGACACGGCAAACGTCCAGCTCGTTCTCCCACACCAATAGCGCCAGCACTGAAAGTGCTTGCTGCTCCTCACCCTGCCTTGCCAGCGCTTTCGCAGCATAACACACACTGGTGAACTGCACTTGCCTTTCCTCCAGGCACTTCGAATACACATTCTCAAGCTCCCTCTCATTCTCGGCGGAGAGCAGCTCCCAAAGTGCAAACGACCAGCGATTTCTCCACACGATAGGTCTAAAGGCTTAGTGCTCTTGCTGTTCCTCCCCTTCCCTTACCAGCGCTTGCACAGCTAAGCACACACTGCGGATCTGCCCTTGCCTTGCCTCCCAGCACTCCCAATACATATTCTCAAGCTCACTCTCACTCTCGGCACAGACTAGCTCCCAAAGTGAAAACGTCGGGCAATTTCTCCCACCCCTTATTCTAAGGCCTTCGTTCTGTGAAAGCGCTGGCACGGGACGGTGAGGAGCAGCAAGAGCTTCCAGTGCGGGCACCTGTGGTGTGGGAGAAAGCGCTGGACGTTTGCAGTGTCGCAGCAGGGCTCTGCCCATCGGGCCAGTGAGACAGAGTGCTGGCAGGGTTCGGAGCTGGGCAAGCACGCAGCTGCAGCGTGTGTTTGGCTGTGAAAGCGGTGGTGAGGGAAGGTGGGGAGCAGCAGCTTTCTGTGCTGTCCCCTTTGCTGTGGGCAAAATGGCTGGACGTTTGCACTTTGCGAGCCAATCTGTGCCGAGAGTGAGAGTGAGCCTGAGACTGTGTATTCAGAGTGCGTGGAGGAAAAGCAAGTGCAGTTCACCAGCGTGTGTGTGTGTCTCGCTATGAAAGCGCTGGCAAAGGAAGGTGAGGAAGAGCGAGAGCTTTCCGTGGTGGTACCTTTGCTGTGGGAGAACGAGCTGGACGTTTGCAGTGTCGGAGCAGGGCTCTGGCCATCGTGAGAGTGAGAGAGAGTGTTGGCAGCGTTCGGAGTTAAGCAAGGACGGAGCGCCGCTGTGTGCGATCGGCAGAGCCCTGCTCCGACACGGCAAACGTCCAGCTCGTTCCCCCACACCAATAGCGCCAGCACTGAAAGTGCTTGCTGCTCCTCACCCTGCCTTGCCAGCGCTTTCGCAGCATAACACACACTGGTGAACTGCACTTGCCTTTCCTCCAGGCACTTCGAATACACATTCTCAAGCTCCCTCTCATTCTCGGCAGAGAGCAGCTCCCAAAGTGCAAACGACCAGCGATTTCTCCACACGATAGGTCTAAAGGCTTAGTGCTCTTGCTGTTCCTCCCCTTCCCTTACCAGCGCTTGCACAGCTAAGCACACACTGCGGATCTGCCCTTGCCTTGCCTCCCAGCACTCCCAATACACATTCTCAAGCTCACTCTCACTCTCGGCACAGACTAGCTCCCAAAGTGAAAACGTCGGGCAATTTCTCCCACCCCTTATTCTAAGGCCTTCGTTCTGTGAAAGCGCTGGCACGGGACGGTGAGGAGCAGCAAGAGCTTCCAGTGCGGGCACCTGTGGTGTGGGAGAAAGCGCTGGACGTTTGCAGTGTCGCAGCAGGGCTCTGCCCATCGGGCCAGTGAGACAGAGTGCTGGCAGGGTTCGGAGCTGGGCAAGCACGCAGCTGCAGCGTGTGTTTGGCTGTGAAAGCGGTGGTGAGGGAAGGTGGGGAGCAGCAGCTTTCTGTGCTGTCCCCTTTGCTGTGGGCAAAATGGCTGGACGTTTGCACTTTGCGAGCCAATCTGTGCCGAGAGTGAGAGTGAGCCTGAGACTGTGTATTCAGAGTGCGTGGAGGAAAAGCAAGTGCAGTTCACCAGCGTGTGTGTGTGTCTCGCTATGAAAGCGCTGGCAAAGGAAGGTGAGGAAGAGCGAGAGCTTTCCGTGGTGGTACCTTTGCTGTGGGAGAACGAGCTGGACGTTTGCAGTGTCGGAGCAGGGCTCTGGCCATCCTGAGAGTGAGAGAGCGTGTTGGCAGCGTTCGGAGTTAAGCAAGGACGGAGCGCCGCTGTGTGCGATCTGCATAGCCCTGCTCCGACACGGCAAACGTCCAGCTCGTTCTCCCACACCAATAGCGCCAGCACTGAAAGTGCTTGCTGCTCCTCACCCTGCCTTGCCAGCGCTTTCGCAGCATAACACACACTGGTGAACTGCACTTGCCTTTCCTCCAGGCACTTCGAATACACATTCTCAAGCTCCCTCTCATTCTCGGCAGAGAGCAGCTCCCAAAGTGCAAACGACCAGCGATTTCTCCACACGATAGGTCTAAAGGCTTAGTGCTCTTGCTGTTCCTCCCCTTCCCTTACCAGCGCTTGCACAGCTAAGCACACACTGCGGATCTGCCCTTGCCTTGCCTCCCAGCACTCCCAATACACATTCTCAAGCTCACTCTCGCTCCAGGCACAGACTAGCTCCCAAAGTGAAAACGTCGGGCAATTTCTCCCACCCCTTATTCTAAGGCCTTCGTTCTGTGAAAGCGCTGGCACGGGACGGTGAGGAGCAGCAAGACCTTCCAGTGCGGGCACCTGTGGTGTTGGAGAAAGCGCTGGACGTTTGCAGTGTCGCAGCAGGGCTCTGCCCATCGGGCCAGTGAGACAGAGTGCTGGCAGGGTTCGGAGCTGGGCAAGCACGCAGCTGCAGTGTGTGTTTGGCTGTGAAAGCGGTGGTGAGGGAAGGTGGGGAGCAGCAGCTTTCTGTGCTGTCCCCTTTGCTGTGGGCAAAATGGCTGGACGTTTGCACTTTGCGAGCCAATCTGTGCCAAGAGTGAGAGTGAGCCTGAGACTGTGTATTCAGAGTGCGTGGAGGAAAAGCAAGTGCAGTTCACCAGCGTGTGTGTGTGTCTCGCTATGAAAGCGCTGGCAAAGGAAGGTGAGGAAGAGCGAGAGCTTTCCGTGGTGGTACCTTTGCTGTGGGAGAACGAGCTGGACGTTTGCAGTGTCGGAGCAGGGCTCTGGCCATCGTGAGAGTGAGAGAGAGTGTTGGCAGCGTTCGGAGTTAAGCAAGGACGGAGCGCCGCTGTGTGCGATCGGCAGAGCCCTGCTCCGACACGGCAAACGTCCAGCTCGTTCTCCCACACCAATAGCGCCAGCACTGAAAGTGCTTGCTGCTCCTCACCCTGCCTTGCCAGCGCTTTCGCAGCATAACACACACTGGTGAACTGCACTTGCCTTTCCTCCAGGCACTTCGAATACACATTCTCAAGCTCCCTCTCATTCTCGGCAGAGAGCAGCTCCCAAAGTGCAAACAACCAGCGATTTCTCCACACGATAGGTCTAAAGGCTTAGTGCTCTTGCTGTTCCTCCCCTTCCCTTACCAGCGCTTGCACAGCTAAACACACACTGCGGATCTGCCCTTGCCTTGCCTCCCAGCACTCCCAATACATATTCTCAAGCTCACTCTCACTCTCGGCACAGACTAGCTCCCAAAGTGAAAACGTCGGGCAATTTCTCCCACCCCTTATTCTAAGGCCTTCGTTCTGTGAAAGCGCTGGCACGGGACGGTGAGGAGCAGCAAGAGCTTCCAGTGCGGGCACCTGTGGTGTGGGAGAAAGCGCTGGACGTTTGCAGTGTCGCAGCAGGGCTCTGCCCATCGGGCCAGTGAGACAGAGTGCTGGCAGGGTTCGGAGCTGGGCAAGCACGCAGCTGCAGCGTGTGTTTGGCTGTGAAAGCGGTGGTGAGGGAAGGTGGGGAGCAGCAGCTTTCTGTGCTGTCCCCTTTGCTGTGGGCAAAATGGCTGGACGTTTGCACTTTGCGAGCCAATCTGTGCCGAGAGTGAGAGTGAGCCTGAGACTGTGTATTCAGAGTGCGTGGAGGAAAAGCAAGTGCAGTTCACCAGCGTGTGTGTGTGTCTCGCTATGAAAGCGCTGGCAAAGGAAGGTGAGGAAGAGCGAGAGCTTTCCGTGGTGGTACCTTTGCTGTGGGAGAACGAGCTGGACGTTTGCAGTGTCGGAGCAGGGCTCTGGCCATCGTGAGAGTGAGAGAGAGTGTTGGCAGCGTTCGGAGTTAAGCAAGGACGGAGCGCCGCTGTGTGCGATCGGCAGAGCCCTGCTCCGACACGGCAAACGTCCAGCTCGTTCCCCCACACCAATAGCGCCAGCACTGAAAGTGCTTGCTGCTCCTCACCCTGCCTTGCCAGCGCTTTCGCAGCATAACACACACTGGTGAAATGCACTTGCCTTTCCTCCAGGCACTTCGAATACACATTCTCAAGCTCCCTCTCATTCTCGGCAGAGAGCAGCTCCCAAAGTGCAAACGACCAGCGATTTCTCCACACGATAGGTCTAAAGGCTTAGTGCTCTTGCTGTTCCTCCCCTTCCCTTACCAGCGCTTGCACAGCTAAGCACACACTGCGGATCTGCCCTTGCCTTGCCTCCCAGCACTCCCAATACACATTCTCAAGCTCACTCTCACTCTCGGCACAGACTAGCTCCCAAAGTGAAAACGTCGGGCAATTTCTCCCACCCCTTATTCTAAGGCCTTAGTTCTGTGAAAGCGCTGGCACGGGACGGTGAGGAGCAGCAAGAGCTTCCAGTGCGGGCACCTGTGGTGTGGGAGAAAGCGCTGGACGTTTGCAGTGTCGCAGCAGGGCTCTGCCCATCGGGCCAGTGAGACAGAGTGCTGGCAGGGTTCGGAGCTGGGCAAGCACGCAGCTGCAGCGTGTGTTTGGCTGTGAAAGCGGTGGTGAGGGAAGGTGGGGAGCAGCAGCTTTCTGTGCTGTCCCCTTTGCTGTGGGCAAAATGGCTGGACGTTTGCACTTTGCGAGCCAATCTGTGCCGAGAGTGAGAGTGAGCCTGAGACTGTGTATTCAGAGTGCGTGGAGGAAAAGCAAGTGCAGTTCACCAGCGTGTGTGTGTGTCTCGCTATGAAAGCGCTGGCAAAGGAAGGTGAGGAAGAGCGAGAGCTTTCCGTGGTGGTACCTTTGCTGTGGGAGAACGAGCTGGACGTTTGCAGTGTCGGAGCAGGGCTCTGGCCATCCTGAGAGTGAGAGAGCGTGTTGGCAGCGTTCGGAGTTAAGCAAGGACGGAGCGCCGCTGTGTGCGATCTGCAGAGCCCTGCTCCGACACGGCAAACGTCCAGCTCGTTCTCCCACACCAATAGCGCCAGCACTGAAAGTGCTTGCTGCTCCTCACCCTGCCTTGCCAGCGCTTTCGCAGCATAACACACACTGGTGAACTGCACTTGCCTTTCCTCCAGGCACTTCGAATACACTTTCTCAAGCTCCCTCTCATTCTCGGCAGAGAGCAGCTCCCAAAGTGCAAACGACCAGCGATTTCTCCACACGATAGGTCTAAAGGCTTAGTGCTCTTGCTGTTCCTCCCCTTCCCTTACCAGCGCTTGCACAGCTAAGCACACACTGCGGATCTGCCCTTGCCTTGCCTCCCAGCACTCCCAATACACATTCTCAAGCTCACTCTCGCTCCAGGCACAGACTAGCTCCCAAAGTGAAAACGTCGGGCAATTTCTCCCACCCCTTATTCTAAGGCCTTCGTTCTGTGAAAGCGCTGGCACGGGACGGTGAGGAGCAGCAAGACCTTCCAGTGCGGGCACCTGTGGTGTTGGAGAAAGCGCTGGACGTTTGCAGTGTCGCAGCAGGGCTCTGCCCATCGGGCCAGTGAGACAGAGTGCTGGCAGGGTTCGGAGCTGGGCAAGCACGCAGCTGCAGTGTGTGTTTGGCTGTGAAAGCGGTGGTGAGGGAAGGTGGGGAGCAGCAGCTTTCTGTGCTGTCCCCTTTGCTGTGGGCAAAATGGCTGGACGTTTGCACTTTGCGAGCCAATCTGTGCCAAGAGTGAGAGTGAGCCTGAGACTGTGTATTCAGAGTGCGTGGAGGAAAAGCAAGTGCAGTTCACCAGCGTGTGTGTGTGTCTCGCTATGAAAGCGCTGGCAAAGGAAGGTGAGGAAGAGCGAGAGCTTTCCGTGGTGGTACCTTTGCTGTGGGAGAACGAGCTGGACGTTTGCAGTGTCGGAGCAGGGCTCTGGCCATCGTGAGAGTGAGAGAGAGTGTTGGCAGCGTTCGGAGTTAAGCAAGGACGGAGCGCCGCTGTGTGCGATCGGCAGAGCCCTGCTCCGACACGGCAAACGTCCAGCTCGTTCTCCCACACCAATAGCGCCAGCACTGAAAGTGCTTGCTGCTCCTCACCCTGCCTTGCCAGCGCTTTCGCAGCATAACACACACTGGTGAACTGCACTTGCCTTTCCTCCAGGCACTTCGAATACACATTCTCAAGCTCCCTCTCATTCTCGGCAGAGAGCAGCTCCCAAAGTGCAAACGACCAGCGATTTCTCCACACGATAGGTCTAAAGGCTTAGTGCTCTTGCTGTTCCTCCCCTTCCCTTACCAGCGCTTGCACAGCTAAGCACACACTGCGGATCTGCCCTTGCCTTGCCTCCCAGCACTCCCAATACATATTCTCAAGCTCACTCTCACTCTCGGCACAGACTAGCTCCCAAAGTGAAAACGTCGGGCAATTTCTCCCACCCCTTATTCTAAGGCCTTCGTTCTGTGAAAGCGCTGGCACGGGACGGTGAGGAGCAGCAAGAGCTTCCAGTGCGGGCACCTGTGGTGTGGGAGAAAGCGCTGGACGTTTGCAGTGTCGCAGCAGGGCTCTGCCCATCGGGCCAGTGAGACAGAGTGCTGGCAGGGTTCGGAGCTGGGCAAGCACGCAGCTGCAGCGTGTGTTTGGCTGTGAAAGCGGTGGTGAGGGAAGGTGGGGAGCAGCAGCTTTCTGTGCTGTCCCCTTTGCTGTGGGCAAAATGGCTGGACGTTTGCACTTTGCGAGCCAATCTGTGCCGAGAGTGAGAGTGAGCCTGAGACTGTGTATTCAGAGTGCGTGGAGGAAAAGCAAGTGCAGTTCACCAGCGTGTGTGTGTGTCTCGCTATGAAAGCGCTGGCAAAGGAAGGTGAGGAAGAGCGAGAGCTTTCCGTGGTGGTACCTTTGCTGTGGGAGAACGAGCTGGACGTTTGCAGTGTCGGAGCAGGGCTCTGGCCATCGTGAGAGTGAGAGAGAGTGTTGGCAGCGTTCGGAGTTAAGCAAGGACGGAGCGCCGCTGTGTGCGATCGGCAGAGCCCTGCTCCGACACGGCAAACGTCCAGCTCGTTCCCCCACACCAATAGCGCCAGCACTGAAAGTGCTTGCTGCTCCTCACCCTGCCTTGCCAGCGCTTTCGCAGCATAACACACACTGGTGAACTGCACTTGCCTTTCCTCCAGGCACTTCGAATACACATTCTCAAGCTCCCTCTCATTCTCGGCAGAGAGCAGCTCCCAAAGTGCAAACGACCAGCGATTTCTCCACACGATAGGTCTAAAGGCTTAGTGCTCTTGCTGTTCCTCCCCTTCCCTTACCAGCGCTTGCACAGCTAAGCACACACTGCGGATCTGCCCTTGCCTTGCCTCCCAGCACTCCCAATACACATTCTCAAGCTCACTCTCACTCTCGGCACAGACTAGCTCCCAAAGTGAAAACGTCGGGCAATTTCTCCCACCCCTTATTCTAAGGCCTTAGTTCTGTGAAAGCGCTGGCACGGGACGGTGAGGAGCAGCAAGAGCTTCCAGTGCGGGCACCTGTGGTGTGGGAGAAAGCGCTGGACGTTTGCAGTGTCGCAGCAGGGCTCTGCCCATCGGGCCAGTGAGACAGAGTGCTGGCAGGGTTCGGAGCTGGGCAAGCACGCAGCTGCAGCGTGTGTTTGGCTGTGAAAGCGGTGGTGAGGGAAGGTGGGGAGCAGCAGCTTTCTGTGCTGTCCCCTTTGCTGTGGGCAAAATGGCTGGACGTTTGCACTTTGCGAGCCAATCTGTGCCGAGAGTGAGAGTGAGCCTGAGACTGTGTATTCAGAGTGCGTGGAGGAAAAGCAAGTGCAGTTCACCAGCGTGTGTGTGTGTCTCGCTATGAAAGCGCTGGCAAAGGAAGGTGAGGAAGAGCGAGAGCTTTCCGTGGTGGTACCTTTGCTGTGGGAGAACGAGCTGGACGTTTGCAGTGTCGGAGCAGGGCTCTGGCCATCCTGAGAGTGAGAGAGCGTGTTGGCAGCGTTCGGAGTTAAGCAAGGACGGAGCGCCGCTGTGTGCGATCTGCATAGCCCTGCTCCGACACGGCAAACGTCCAGCTCGTTCTCCCACACCAATAGCGCCAGCACTGAAAGTGCTTGCTGCTCCTCACCCTGCCTTGCCAGCGCTTTCGCAGCATAACACACACTGGTGAACTGCACTTGCCTTTCCTCCAGGCACTTCGAATACACATTCTCAAGCTCCCTCTCATTCTCGGCAGAGAGCAGCTCCCAAAGTGCAAACGACCAGCGATTTCTCCACACGATAGGTCTAAAGGCTTAGTGCTCTTGCTGTTCCTCCCCTTCCCTTACCAGCGCTTTCACAGGTAAACACACACTGCGGATCTGCCCTTGCCTTGCCTCCCAGCACTCCCAATACACATTCTCAAGCTCACTCTCGCTCCAGGCACAGACTAGCTCCCAAAGTGAAAACGTCGGGCAATTTCTCCCACCCCTTATTCTAAGGCCTTCGTTCTGTGAAAGCGCTGGCACGGGACGGTGAGGAGCAGCAAGACCTTCCAGTGCGGGCACCTGTGGTGTTGGAGAAAGCGCTGGACGTTTGCAGTGTCGCAGCAGGGCTCTGCCCATCGGGCCAGTGAGACAGAGTGCTGGCAGGGTTCGGAGCTGGGCAAGCACGCAGCTGCAGTGTGTGTTTGGCTGTGAAAGCGGTGGTGAGGGAAGGTGGGGAGCAGCAGCTTTCTGTGCTGTCCCCTTTGCTGTGGGCAAAATGGCTGGACGTTTGCACTTTGCGAGCCAATCTGTGCCAAGAGTGAGAGTGAGCCTGAGACTGTGTATTCAGAGTGCGTGGAGGAAAAGCAAGTGCAGTTCACCAGCGTGTGTGTGTGTCTCGCTATGAAAGCGCTGGCAAAGGAAGGTGAGGAAGAGCGAGAGCTTTCCGTGGTGGTACCTTTGCTGTGGGAGAACGAGCTGGACGTTTGCAGTGTCGGAGCAGGGCTCTGGCCATCGTGAGAGTGAGAGAGAGTGTTGGCAGCGTTCGGAGTTAAGCAAGGACGGAGCGCCGCTGTGTGCGATCGGCAGAGCCCTGCTCCGACACGGCAAACGTCCAGCTCGTTCTCCCACACCAATAGCGCCAGCACTGAAAGTGCTTGCTGCTCCTCACCCTGCCTTGCCAGCGCTTTCGCAGCATAACACACACTGGTGAACTGCACTTGCCTTTCCTCCAGGCACTTCGAATACACATTCTCAAGCTCCCTCTCATTCTCGGCAGAGAGCAGCTCCCAAAGTGCAAACGACCAGCGATTTCTCCACACGATAGGTCTAAAGGCTTAGTGCTCTTGCTGTTCCTCCCCTTCCCTTACCAGCGCTTGCACAGCTAAACACACACTGCGGATCTGCCCTTGCCTTGCCTCCCAGCACTCCCCAATACATATTCTCAAGCTCACTCTCACTCTCGGCACAGACTAGCTCCCAAAGTGAAAACGTCGGGCAATTTCTCCCACCCCTTATTCTAAGGCCTTCGTTCTGTGAAAGCGCTGGCACGGGACGGTGAGGAGCAGCAAGAGCTTCCAGTGCGGGCACCTGTGGTGTGGGAGAAAGCGCTGGACGTTTGCAGTGTCGCAGCAGGGCTCTGCCCATCGGGCCAGTGAGACAGAGTGCTGGCAGGGTTCGGAGCTGGGCAAGCACGCAGCTGCAGCGTGTGTTTGGCTGTGAAAGCGGTGGTGAGGGAAGGTGGGGAGCAGCAGCTTTCTGTGCTGTCCCCTTTGCTGTGGGCAAAATGGCTGGACGTTTGCACTTTGCGAGCCAATCTGTGCCGAGAGTGAGAGTGAGCCTGAGACTGTGTATTCAGAGTGCGTGGAGGAAAAGCAAGTGCAGTTCACCAGCGTGTGTGTGTGTCTCGCTATGAAAGCGCTGGCAAAGGAAGGTGAGGAAGAGCGAGAGCTTTCCGTGGTGGTACCTTTGCTGTGGGAGAACGAGCTGGACGTTTGCAGTGTCGGAGCAGGGCTCTGGCCATCGTGAGAGTGAGAGAGAGTGTTGGCAGCGTTCGGAGTTAAGCAAGGACGGAGCGCCGCTGTGCGCGATCGGCAGAGCCCTGCTCCGACACGGCAAACGTCCAGCTCGTTCCCCCACACCAATAGCGCCAGCACTGAAAGTGCTTGCTGCTCCTCACCCTGCCTTGCCAGCGCTTTCGCAGCATAACACACACTGGTGAACTGCACTTGCCTTTCCTCCAGGCACTTCGAATACACATTCTCAAGCTCCCTCTCATTCTCGGCAGAGAGCAGCTCCCAAAGTGCAAACGACCAGCGATTTCTCCACACGATAGGTCTAAAGGCTTAGTGCTCTTGCTGTTCCTCCCCTTCCCTTACCAGCGCTTGCACAGCTAAGCACACACTGCGGATCTGCCCTTGCCTTGCCTCCCAGCACTCCCAATACACATTCTCAAGCTCACTCTCACTCTCGGCACAGACTAGCTCCCAAAGTGAAAACGTCGGGCAATTTCTCCCACCCCTTATTCTAAGGCCTTCGTTCTGTGAAAGCGCTGGCACGGGACGGTGAGGAGCAGCAAGACCTTCCAGTGCGGGCACCTGTGGTGTGGGAGAAAGCGCTGGACGTTTGCATCGTCGCAGCAGGGCTCTGCCCATCGGGCCAGTGAGACAGAGCGCTGGCAGGGTTCGGAGCTGGGCAAGCACGCAGCTGCAGCGTGTGTTTGGCTGTGAAAGCGGTGGTGAGGGAAGGTGGGGAGCAGCAGCTTTCTGTGCTGTCCCCTTTGCTGTGGGCAAAATGGCTGGACGTTTGCACTTTGCGAGCCAATCTGTGCCGAGAGTGAGAGTGAGCCTGAGACTGTGTATTCAGAGTGCGTGGAGGAAAAGCAAGTGCAGTTCACCAGCGTGTGTGTGTGTCTCGCTATGAAAGCGCTGGCAAAGGAAGGTGAGGAAGAGCGAGAGCTTTCCGTGGTGGTACCTTTGCTGTGGGAGAACGAGCTGGACGTTTGCAGTGTCGGAGCAGGGCTCTGGCCATCGTGAGAGTGAGAGAGAGTGTTGGCAGCATTCGGAGTTAAGCAAGGACCGAGCGCCGCTGTGCGCGATCGGCAGAGCCCTGCTCCGACACGGCAAACGTCCAGCTCGTTCTCCCACACCAATAGCGCCAGCACTGAAAGTGCTTGCTGCTCCTGACCCTGCCTTGCCAGCGCTTTCGCAGCATAACACACACTGGTGAACTGCACTTGCCTTTCCTCCAGGCACTTCGAATACACATTCTCAAGCTCCCTCTCATTCTCGGCGGAGAGCAGCTCCCAAAGTGCAAACGACCAGCGATTTCTCCACACGATAGGTCTAAAGGCTTAGTGCTCTTGCTGTTCCTCCCCTTCCCTTACCAGCGCTTGCACAGCTAAACACACACTGCGGATCTGCCCTTGCCTTGCCTCCCAGCACTCCCAATACACATTCTCAAGCTCACTCTCACTCTCGGCACAGACTAGCTCCCAAAGTGAAAACGTCGGGCAATTTCTCCCACCCCTTATTCTAAGGCCTTCGTTCTGTGAAAGCGCTGGCACGGGACGGTGAGGAGCAGCAAGAGCTTCCAGTGCGGGCACCTGTGGTGTGGGAGAAAGCGCTGGACGTTTGCAGTGTCGCAGCAGGGCTCTGCCCATCGGGCCAGTGAGACAGAGTGCTGGCAGGGTTCGGAGCTGGGCAAGCACGCAGCTGCAGCGTGTGTTTGGCTGTGAAAGCGGTGGTGAGGGAAGGTGGGGAGCAGCAGCTTTCTGTGCTGTCCCCTTTGCTGTGGGCAAAATGGCTGGACGTTTGCACTTTGCGAGCCAATCTGTGCCGAGAGTGAGAGTGAGCCTGAGACTGTGTATTCAGAGTGCGTGGAGGAAAAGCAAGTGCAGTTCACCAGCGTGTGTGTGTGTCTCGCTATGAAAGCGCTGGCAAAGGAAGGTGAGGAAGAGCAAGAGCTTTCCGTGGTGGTACCTTTGCTGTGGGAGAACGAGCTGGACGTTTGCAGTGTCGGAGCAGGGCTCTGGCCATCGTGAGAGTGAGAGAGCGTGTTGGCAGCGTTCGGAGTTAAGCAAGGACGGAGCGCCGCTGTGCGCGATCGGCAGAGCCCTGCTCCGACACGGCAAACGTCCAGCTCGTTCTCCCACACCAATAGCGCCAGCACTGAAAGTGCTTGCTGCTCCTCACCCTGCCTTGCCAGCGCTTTCGCAGCATAACACACACTGGTGAACTGCACTTGCCTTTCCTCCAGGCACTTCGAATACACATTCTCAAGCTCCCTCTCATTCTCGGCAGAGAGCAGCTCCCAAAGTGCAAACGACCAGCGATTTCTCCACACGATAGGTCTAAAGGCTTAGTGCTCTTGCTGTTCCTCCCCTTCCCTTACCAGCGCTTGCACAGCTAAGCACACACTGCGGATCTGCCCTTGCCTTGCCTCCCAGCACTCCCAATACACATTCTCAAGCTCACTCTCACTCTCGGCACAGACTAGCTCCCAAAGTGAAAACGTCGGGCAATTTCTCCCACCCCTTATTCTAAGGCCTTCGTTCTGTGAAAGCGCTGGCACGGGACGGTGAGGAGCAGCAAGACCTTCCAGTGCGGGCACCTGTGGTGTGGGAGAAAGCGCTGGACGTTTGCATCGTCGCAGCAGGGCTCTGCCCATCGGGCCAGTGAGACAGAGCGCTGGCAGGGTTCGGAGCTGGGCAAGCACGCAGCTGCAGCGTGTGTTTGGCTGTGAAAGCGGTGGTGAGGGAAGGTGGGGAGCAGCAGCTTTCTGTGCTGTCCCCTTTGCTGTGGGCAAAATGGCTGGACGTTTGCACTTTGCGAGCCAATCTGTGCCGAGAGTGAGAGTGAGCCTGAGACTGTGTATTCAGAGTGCGTGGAGGAAAAGCAAGTGCAGTTCACCAGCGTGTGTGTGTGTCTCGCTATGAAAGCGCTGGCAAAGGAAGGTGAGGAAGAGCGAGAGCTTTCCGTGGTGGTACCTTTGCTGTGGGAGAACGAGCTGGACGTTTGCAGTGTCGGAGCAGGGCTCTGGCCATCGTGAGAGTGAGAGAGAGTGTTGGCAGCATTCGGAGTTAAGCAAGGACCGAGCGCCGCTGTGCGCGATCGGCAGAGCCCTGCTCCGACACGGCAAACGTCCAGCTCGTTCTCCCACACCAATAGCGCCAGCACTGAAAGTGCTTGCTGCTCCTGACCCTGCCTTGCCAGCGCTTTCGCAGCATAACACACACTGGTGAACTGCACTTGCCTTTCCTCCAGGCACTTCGAATACACATTCTCAAGCTCCCTCTCATTCTCGGCGGAGAGCAGCTCCCAAAGTGCAAACGACCAGCGATTTCTCCACACGATAGGTCTAAAGGCTTAGTGCTCTTGCTGTTCCTCCCCTTCCCTTACCAGCGCTTGCACAGCTAAACACACACTGCGGATCTGCCCTTGCCTTGCCTCCCAGCACTCCCAATACACATTCTCAAGCTCACTCTCACTCTCGGCACAGACTAGCTCCCAAAGTGAAAACGTCGGGCAATTTCTCCCACCCCTTATTCTAAGGCCTTCGTTCTGTGAAAGCGCTGGCACGGGACGGTGAGGAGCAGCAAGAGCTTCCAGTGCGGGCACCTGTGGTGTGGGAGAAAGCGCTGGACGTTTGCAGTGTCGCAGCAGGGCTCTGCCCATCGGGCCAGTGAGACAGAGTGCTGGCAGGGTTCGGAGCTGGGCAAGCACGCAGCTGCAGCGTGTGTTTGGCTGTGAAAGCGGTGGTGAGGGAAGGTGGGGAGCAGCAGCTTTCTGTGCTGTCCCCTTTGCTGTGGGCAAAATGGCTGGACGTTTGCACTTTGCGAGCCAATCTGTGCCGAGAGTGAGAGTGAGCCTGAGACTGTGTATTCAGAGTGCGTGGAGGAAAAGCAAGTGCAGTTCACCAGCGTGTGTGTGTGTCTCGCTATGAAAGCGCTGGCAAAGGAAGGTGAGGAAGAGCGAGAGCTTTCCGTGGTGGTACCTTTGCTGTGGGAGAACGAGCTGGACGTTTGCAGTGTCGGAGCAGGGCTCTGGCCATCGTGAGAGTGAGAGAGCGTGTTGGCAGCGTTCGGAGTTAAGCAAGGACGGAGCGCCGCTGTGTGCGATCTGCATAGCCCTGCTCCGACACGGCAAACGTCCAGCTCGTTCTCCCACACCAATAGCGCCAGCACTGAAAGTGCTTGCTGCTCCTCACCCTGCCTTGCCAGCGCTTTCGCAGCATAACACACACTGGTGAACTGCACTTGCCTTTCCTCCAGGCACTTCGAATACACATTCTCAAGCTCCCTCTCATTCTCGGCAGAGAGCAGCTCCCAAAGTGCAAACGACCAGCGATTTCTCCACACGATAGGTCTAAAGGCTTAGTGCTCTTGCTGTTCCTCCCCTTCCCTTACCAGCGCTTGCACAGCTAAACACACACTGCGGCTCTGCCCTTGCCTTGCCTCCCAGCACTCCCAATACACATTCTCAAGCTCACTCTCACTCTCGGCACAGACTAGCTCCCAAAGTGAAAACGTCGGGCAATTTCTCCCACCCCTTATTCTAAGGCCTTCGTTCTGTGAAAGCGCTGGCACGGGACGGTGAGGAGCAGCAAGAGCTTCCAGTGCGGGCACCTGTGGTGTGGGAGAAAGCGCTGGACGTTTGCATCGTCGCAGCAGGGCTCTGCCGATCGGGACAGTGAGACAAAGTGCTGGCAGGGTTCGGAGCTGGGCAAGCACGCAGCTGCAGTGTGTGTTTGGCTGTGAAAGCGGTGGTGAGGGAAGGTGGGGAGCAGCAGCTTTCTGTGCTGTCCCCTTTGCTGTGGGCAAAATGGCTGGACGTTTGCACTTTGCGAGCCAATCTGTGCCGAGAGTGAGAGTGAGCCTGAGACTGTGTATTCAGAGTGCGTGGAGGAAAAGCAAGTGCAGTTCACCAGCGTGTGTGTGTGTCTCGCTATGAAAGCGCTGGCAAAGGAAGGTGAGGAAGAGCGAGAGCTTTCCGTGGTGGTACCTTTGCTGTGGGAGAACGAGCTGGACGTTTGCAGTGTCGGAGCAGGGCTCTGGCCATCCTGAGAGTGAGAGAGAGTGTTGGCAGCGTTCGGAGTTAAGCAAGGACGGAGCGCCCCTGTGTGCGATCGGCAGAGCCCTGCTCCGACACGGCAAACGTCCAGCTCGTTCTCCCACACCAATAGCGCCAGCACTGAAAGTGCTTGCTGCTCCTCACCCTGCCTTGCCAGCGCTTTCGCAGCATAACACACACTGGTGAACTGCACTTGCCTTTCCTCCAGGCACTTCGAATACACATTCTCAAGCTCCCTCTCATTCTCGGCGGAGAGCAGCTCCCAAAGTGCAAACGACCAGCGATTTCTCCACACGATAGGTCTAAAGGCTTAGTGCTCTTGCTGTTCCTCCCCTTCCCTTACCAGCGCTTGCACAGCTAAACACACACTGCGGCTCTGCCCTTGCCTTGCCTCCCAGCACTCCCAATAGACATTCTCAAGCTCACTCTCACTCTCGGCACAGACTAGCTCCCAAAGTGAAAACGTCGGGCAATTTCTCCCACCCCTTATTCTAAGGCCTTAGTTCTGTGAAAGCGCTGGCACGGGACGGTGAGGAGCAGCAAGAGCTTCCAGTGCGGGCACCGGTGGTGTGGGAGAAAGCGCTGGACGTTTGCATCGTCGCAGCAGGGCTCTGCCGATCGGGACAGTGAGACAGAGTGCTGGCAGTTCTAGGAGCTGGGCAAGCTCGGAGCCCCAGTGTGTATTTGGCTGTAAATGAAGTGGCAAGCGAAGCCGAAGAGCAGCAAGAGCTTTGGGGGCTTTCACCTTTGCTGTGGGAGAAGTCGCCGGACGTTTGCAGTGTCGCAGCAGGGCTCTGCCCATCGGGCCAGTGAGACAGAGTGCTGGCAGGGTTCGGAGCTGGGCAAGCACGCAGCTGCAGCGTGTGTTTGGCTGTGAAAGCGGTGGTGAGGGAAGGTGGGGAGCAGCAGCTTTCTGTGCTGTCCCCTTTGCTGTGGGCAAAATGGCTGGACGTTTGCACTTTGCGAGGCAATCTGTGCCGAGAGTGAGAGTGAGCCTGAGACTGTGTATTCAGAGTGCGTGGAGGAAAAGCAAGTGCAGTTCACCAGCGTGTGTGTGTGTCTCGCTATGAAAGCGCTGGCAAAGGAAGGTGAGGAAGAGCGAGAGCTTTCCGTGGTGGTACCTTTGCTGTGGGAGAACGAGCTGGACGTTTGCAGTGTCGGAGCAGGGCTCTGGCCATCGTGAGAGTGAGAGAGCGTGTTGGCAGCGTTCGGAGTTAAGCAAGGACGGAGCGCCGCTGTGCGCGATCGGCAGAGCCCTGCTCCGACACGGCAAACGTCCAGCTCGTTCTCCCACACCAATAGCGCCAGCACTGAAAGTGCTTGCTGCTCCTCACCCTGCCTTGCCAGCGCTTTCGCAGCATAACACACACTGGTGAACTGCACTTGCCTTTCCTCCAGGCACTTCGAATACACATTCTCAAGCTCCCTCTCATTCTCGGCGGAGAGCAGCTCCCAAAGTGCAAACGACCAGCGATTTCTCCACACGATAGGTCTAAAGGCTTAGTGCTCTTGCTGTTCCTCCCCTTCCCTTACCAGCGCTTGCACAGCTAAGCACACACTGCGGCTCTGCCCTTGCCTTGCCTCCCAGCACTCCCAATACACATTCTCAAGCTCACTCTCACTCTCGGCACAGACTAGCTCCCAAAGTGAAAACGTCGGGCAATTTCTCCCACCCCTTATTCTAAGGCCTTAGTTCTGTGAAAGCGCTGGCACGGGACGGTGAGGAGCAGCAAGAGCTTCCAGTGCGGGCACCTGTGGTGTGGGAGAAAGCGCTGGACGTTTGCATCGTCGCAGCAGGGCTCTGCCGATCGGGCCAGTGAGACAGAGTGCTGGCAGTTCTAGGAGCTGGGCAAGCTCGGAGCCCCAGTGTGTATTTGGCTGTAAATGAAGTGGCAAGCGAAGCCGAAGAGCAGCAAGAGCTTTGGGGGCTTTCACCTTTGCTGTGGGAGAAGTCGCCGGACGTTTGCAGTGTCGCAGCAGGGCTCTGCCCATCGGGCCAGTGAGACAGAGTGCTGGCAGGGTTCGGAGCTGGGCAAGCACGCAGCTGCAGCGTGTGTTTGGCTGTGAAAGCGGTGGTGAGGGAAGGTGGGGAGCAGCAGCTTTCTGTGCTGTCCCCTTTGCTGTGGGCAAAATGGCTGGACGTTTGCACTTTGCGAGCCAATCTGTGCCGAGAGTGAGAGTGAGCCTGAGACTGTGTATTCAGAGTGCGTGGAGGAAAAGCAAGTGCAGTTCACCAGCGTGTGTGTGTGTCTCGCTATGAAAGCGCTGGCAAAGGAAGGTGAGGAAGAGCGAGAGCTTTCCGTGGTGGTACCTTTGCTGTGGGAGAACGAGCTGGACGTTTGCAGTGTCGGAGCAGGGCTCTGGCCATCGTGAGAGTGAGAGAGCGTGTTGGCAGCGTTCGGAGTTAAGCAAGGACGGAGCGCCGCTGTGCGCGATCGGCAGAGCCCTGCTCCGACACGGCAAACGTCCAGCTCGTTCTCCCACACCAATAGCGCCAGCACTGAAAGTGCTTGCTGCTCCTCACCCTGCCTTGCCAGCGCTTTCGCAGCATAACACACACTGGTGAACTGCACTTGCCTTTCCTCCAGGCACTTCGAATACACATTCTCAAGCTCCCTCTCATTCTCGGCAGAGAGCAGCTCCCAAAGTGCAAACGACCAGCGATTTCTCCACACGATAGGTCTAAAGGCTTAGTGCTCTTGCTGTTCCTCCCCTTCCCTTACCAGCGCTTGCACAGCTAAACACACACTGCGGCTCTGCCCTTGCCTTGCCTCCCAGCACTCCCAATACACATTCTCAAGCTCACTCTCACTCTCGGCACAGACTAGCTCCCAAAGTGAAAACGTCGGGCAATTTCTCCCACCCCTTATTCTAAGGCCTTAGTTCTGTGAAAGCGCTGGCACGGGACGGTGAGGAGCAGCAAGAGCTTCCAGTGCGGGCACCTGTGGTGTGGGAGAAAGCGCTGGACGTTTGCATCGTCGCAGCAGGGCTCTGCCCATCGGGCCAGTGAGACAGAGTGCTGGCAGGGTTCGGAGCTGGGCAAGCACGCAGCTGCAGCGTGTGTTTGGCTGTGAAAGCGGTGGTGAGGGAAGGTGGGGAGCAGCAGCTTTCTGTGCTGTCCCCTTTGCTGTGGGCAAAATGGCTGGACGTTTGCACTTTGCGAGCCAATCTGTGCCGAGAGTGAGAGTGAGCCTGAGACTGTGTATTCAGAGTGCGTGGAGGAAAAGCAAGTGCAGTTCACCAGCGTGTGTGTGTGTCTCGCTATGAAAGCGCTGGCAAAGGAAGGTGAGGAAGAGCGAGAGCTTTCCGTGGTGGTACCTTTGCTGTGGGAGAACGAGCTGGACGTTTGCAGTGTCGGAGCAGGGCTCTGGCCATCGTGAGAGTGAGAGAGAGTGTTGGCAGCGTTCGGAGTTAAGCAAGGACGGAGCGCCGCTGTGTGCGATCGGCAGAGCCCTGCTCCGACACGGCAAACGTCCAGCTCGTTCTCCCACACCAATAGCGCCAGCACTGAAAGTGCTTGCTGCTCCTCACCCTGCCTTGCCAGCGCTTTCGCAGCATAACACACACTGGTGAACTGCACTTGCCTTTCCTCCAGGCACTTCGAATACACATTCTCAAGCTCCCTCTCATTCTCGGCAGAGAGCAGCTCCCAAAGTGCAAACGACCAGCGATTTCTCCACACGATAGGTCTAAAGGCTTAGTGCTCTTGCTGTTCCTCCCCTTCCCTTACCAGCGCTTGCACAGCTAAACACACACTGCGGATCTGCCCTTGCCTTGCCTCCCAGCACTCCCAATACACATTCTCAAGCTCACTCTCACTCTCGGCACAGACTAGCTCCCAAAGTGAAAACGTCGGGCAATTTCTCCCACCCCTTATTCTAAGGCCTTAGTTCTGTGAAAGCGCTGGCACGGGACGGTGAGGAGCAGCAAGAGCTTCCAGTGCGGGCACCTGTGGTGTGGGAGAAAGCGCTGGACGTTTGCAGTGTCGCAGCAGGGCTCTGCCCATCGGGCCAGTGAGACAGAGTGCTGGCAGGGTTCGGAGCTGGGCAAGCACGCAGATGCAGCGTGTGTTTGGCTGTGAAAGCGGTGGTGAGGGAAGGTGGGGAGCAGCAGCTTTCTGTGCTGTCCCCTTTGCTGTGGGCAAAATGGCTGGACGTTTGCACTTTGCGAGCCAATCTGTGCCGAGAGTGAGAGTGAGCCTGAGACTGTGTATTCAGCGTGCGTGGAGGAAAAGCAAGTGCAGTTCACCAGCGTGTGTGTGTGTCTCGCTATGAAAGCGCTGGCAAAGGAAGGTGAGGAAGAGCGAGAGCTTTCCGTGGTGGTACCTTTGCTGTGGGAGAACGAGCTGGACGTTTGCAGTGTCGGAGCAGGGCTCTGGCCATCGTGAGAGTGAGAGAGAGTGTTGGCAGCGTTCGGAGTTAAGCAAGGACGGAGCGCCGCTGTGTGCGATCGGCAGAGCCCTGCTCCGACACGGCAAACGTCCAGCTCGTTCTCCCACACCAATAGCGCCAGCACTGAAAGTGCTTGCTGCTCCTCACCCTGCCTTGCCAGCGCTTTCGCAGCATAACACACACTGGTGAACTGCACTTGCCTTTCCTCCAGGCACTTCGAATACACATTCTCAAGCTCCCTCTCATTCTCGGCAGAGAGCAGCTCCCAAAGTGCAAACGACCAGCGATTTCTCCACACGATAGGTCTAAAGGCTTAGTGCTCTTGCTGTTCCTCCCCTTCCCTTACCAGCGCTTGCACAGCTAAGCACACACTGCGGATCTGCCCTTGCCTTGCCTCCCAGCACTCCCAATACACATTCTCAAGCTCACTCTCACTCTCGGCACAGACTAGCTCCCAAAGTGAAAACGTCGGGCAATTTCTCCCACCCCTTATTCTAAGGCCTTAGTTCTGTGAAAGCGCTGGCACGGGACGGTGAGGAGCAGCAAGAGCTTCCAGTGCGGGCACCTGTGGTGTGGGAGAAAGCGCTGGACGTTTGCATCGTCGCAGCAGGGCTCTGCCGATCGGGACAGTGAGACAGAGTGCTGGCAGTTCTAGGAGCTGGGCAAGCTCGGAGCCCCAGTGTGTATTTGGCTGTAAATGAAGTGGCAAGCGAAGCCGAAGAGCAGCAAGAGCTTTGGGGGCTTTCACCTTTGCTGTGGGAGAACTCGCCGGACGTTTGCAGTGTCGCAGCAGGGCTCTGCCCATCGGGCCAGTGAGACAGAGTGCTGGCAGGGTTCGGAGCTGGGCAAGCACGCAGCTGCAGCGTGTGTTTGGCTGTGAAAGCGGTGGTGAGGGAAGGTGGGGAGCAGCAGCTTTCTGTGCTGTCCCCTTTGCTGTGGGCAAAATGGCTGGACGTTTGCACTTTGCGAGCCAATCTGTGCCGAGAGTGAGAGTGAGCCTGAGACTGTGTATTCAGAGTGCGTGGAGGAAAAGCAAGTGCAGTTCACCAGCGTGTGTGTGTGTCTCGCTATGAAAGCGCTGGCAAAGGAAGGTGAGGAAGAGCGAGAGCTTTCCGTGGTGGTACCTTTGCTGTGGGAGAACGAGCTGGACGTTTGCAGTGTCGGAGCAGGGCTCTGGCCATCCTGAGAGTGAGAGAGTGTTGGCAGCGTTCGGAGTTAAGCAAGGACGGAGCGCCGCTGTGCGCGATCGGCAGAGCCCTGCTCCGACACGGCAAACGTCCAGCTCGTTCTCCCACACCAATAGCGCCAGCACTGAAAGTGCTTGCTGCTCCTCACCCTGCCTTGCCAGCGCTTTCGCAGCATAACACACACTGGTGAACTGCACTTGCCTTTCCTCCAGGCACTTCGAATACACATTCTCAAGCTCCCTCTCATTCTCGGCAGAGAGCAGCTCCCAAAGTGCAAACGACCAGCGATTTCTCCACACGATAGGTCTAAAGGCTTAGTGCTCTTGCTGTTCCTCCCCTTCCCTTACCAGCGCTTGCACAGCTAAGCACACACTGCGGATCTGCCCTTGCCTTGCCTCCCAGCACTCCCAATACACATTCTCAAGCTCACTCTCACTCTCGGCACAGACTAGCTCCCAAAGTGAAAACGTCGGGCAATTTCTCCCACCCCTTATTCTAAGGCCTTAGTTCTGTGAAAGCGCTGGCACGGGACGGTGAGGAGCAGCAAGAGCTTCCAGTGCGGGCACCTGTGGTGTGGGAGAAAGCGCTGGACGTTTGCATCGTCGCAGCAGGGCTCTGCCGATCGGGACAGTGAGACAGAGTGCTGGCAGTTCTAGGAGCTGGGCAAGCTCGGAGCCCCAGTGTGTATTTGGCTGTAAATGAAGTGGCAAGCGAAGCCGAAGAGCAGCAAGAGCTTTGGGGGCTTTCACCTTTGCTGTGGGAGAAGTCGCCGGACGTTTGCAGTGTCGCAGCAGGGCTCTGCCCATCGGGCCAGTGAGACAGAGTGCTGGCAGGGTTCGGAGCTGGGCAAGCACGCAGCTGCAGCGTGTGTTTGGCTGTGAAAGCGGTGGTGAGGGAAGGTGGGGAGCAGCAGCTTTCTGTGCTGTCCCCTTTGCTGTGGGCAAAATGGCTGGACGTTTGCACTTTGCGAGGCAATCTGTGCCGAGAGTGAGAGTGAGCCTGAGACTGTGTATTCAGAGTGCGTGGAGGAAAAGCAAGTGCAGTTCACCAGCGTGTGTGTGTGTCTCGCTATGAAAGCGCTGGCAAAGGAAGGTGAGGAAGAGCGAGAGCTTTCCGTGGTGGTACCTTTGCTGTGGGAGAACGAGCTGGACGTTTGCAGTGTCGGAGCAGGGCTCTGGCCATCCTGAGAGTGAGAGAGAGTGTTGGCAGCGTTCGGAGTTAAGCAAGGACGGAGCGCCGCTGTGCGCGATCGGCAGAGCCCTGCTCCGACACGGCAAACGTCCAGCTCGTTCTCCCACACCAATAGCGCCAGCACTGAAAGTGCTTGCTGCTCCTCACCCTGCCTTGCCAGCGCTTTCGCAGCATAACACACACTGGTGAACTGCACTTGCCTTTCCTCCAGGCACTTCGAATACACATTCTCAAGCTCCCTCTCATTCTCGGCAGAGAGCAGCTCCCAAAGTGCAAACGACCAGCGATTTCTCCACACGATAGGTCTAAAGGCTTAGTGCTCTTGCTGTTCCTCCCCTTCCCTTACCAGCGCTTGCACAGCTAAACACACACTGCGGCTCTGCCCTTGCCTTGCCTCCCAGCACTCCCAATACACATTCTCAAGCTCACTCTCACTCTCGGCACAGACTAGCTCCCAAAGTGAAAACGTCGGGCAATTTCTCCCACCCCTTATTCTAAGGCCTTCGTTCTGTGAAAGCGCTGGCACGGGACGGTGAGGAGCAGCAAGAGCTTCCAGTGCGGGCACCTGTGGTGTGGGAGAAAGCGCTGGACGTTTGCATCGTCGCAGCAGGGCTCTGCCGATCGGGACAGTGAGACAAAGTGCTGGCAGGGTTCGGAGCTGGGCAAGCACGCAGCTGCAGTGTGTGTTTGGCTGTGAAAGCGGTGGTGAGGGAAGGTGGGGAGCAGCAGCTTTCTGTGCTGTCCCCTTTGCTATGGGCAAAATGGCTGGACGTTTGCACTTTGCGAGCCAATCTGTGCCGAGAGTGAGAGTGAGCCTGAGACTGTGTATTCAGAGTGCGTGGAGGAAAAGCAAGTGCAGTTCACCAGCGTGTGTGTGTGTCTCGCTATGAAAGCGCTGGCAAAGGAAGGTGAGGAAGAGCGAGAGCTTTCCGTGGTGGTACCTTTGCTGTGGGAGAACGAGCTGGACGTTTGCAGTGTCGGAGCAGGGCTCTGGCCATCCTGAGAGTGAGAGAGAGTGTTGGCAGCGTTCGGAGTTAAGCAAGGACGGAGCGCCCCTGTGTGCGATCGGCAGAGCCCTGCTCCGACACGGCAAACGTCCAGCTCGTTCTCCCACACCAATAGCGCCAGCACTGAAAGTGCTTGCTGCTCCTCACCCTGCCTTGCCAGCGCTTTCGCAGCATAACACACACTGGTGAACTGCACTTGCCTTTCCTCCAGGCACTTCGAATACACATTCTCAAGCTCCCTCTCATTCTCGGCGGAGAGCAGCTCCCAAAGTGCAAACGACCAGCGATTTCTCCACACGATAGGTCTAAAGGCTTAGTGCTCTTGCTGTTCCTCCCCTTCCCTTACCAGCGCTTGCACAGCTAAACACACACTGCGGCTCTGCCCTTGCCTTGCCTCCCAGCACTCCCAATAGACATTCTCAAGCTCACTCTCACTCTCGGCACAGACTAGCTCCCAAAGTGAAAACGTCGGGCAATTTCTCCCACCCCTTATTCTAAGGCCTTAGTTCTGTGAAAGCGCTGGCACGGGACGGTGAGGAGCAGCAAGAGCTTCCAGTGCGGGCACCGGTGGTGTGGGAGAAAGCGCTGGACGTTTGCATCGTCGCAGCAGGGCTCTGCCGATCGGGACAGTGAGACAGAGTGCTGGCAGTTCTAGGAGCTGGGCAAGCTCGGAGCCCCAGTGTGTATTTGGCTGTAAATGAAGTGGCAAGCGAAGCCGAAGAGCAGCAAGAGCTTTGGGGGCTTTCACCTTTGCTGTGGGAGAAGTCGCCGGACGTTTGCAGTGTCGCAGCAGGGCTCTGCCCATCGGGCCAGTGAGACAGAGTGCTGGCAGGGTTCGGAGCTGGGCAAGCACGCAGCTGCAGCGTGTGTTTGGCTGTGAAAGCGGTGGTGAGGGAAGGTGGGGAGCAGCAGCTTTCTGTGCTGTCCCCTTTGCTGTGGGCAAAATGGCTGGACGTTTGCACTTTGCGAGGCAATCTGTGCCGAGAGTGAGAGTGAGCCTGAGACTGTGTATTCAGAGTGCGTGGAGGAAAAGCAAGTGCAGTTCACCAGCGTGTGTGTGTGTCTCGCTATGAAAGCGCTGGCAAAGGAAGGTGAGGAAGAGCGAGAGCTTTCCGTGGTGGTACCTTTGCTGTGGGAGAACGAGCTGGACGTTTGCAGTGTCGGAGCAGGGCTCTGGCCATCGTGAGAGTGAGAGAGCGTGTTGGCAGCGTTCGGAGTTAAGCAAGGACGGAGCGCCGCTGTGCGCGATCGGCAGAGCCCTGCTCCGACACGGCAAACGTCCAGCTCGTTCTCCCACACCAATAGCGCCAGCACTGAAAGTGCTTGCTGCTCCTCACCCTGCCTTGCCAGCGCTTTCGCAGCATAACACACACTGGTGAACTGCACTTGCCTTTCCTCCAGGCACTTCGAATACACATTCTCAAGCTCCCTCTCATTCTCGGCGGAGAGCAGCTCCCAAAGTGCAAACGACCAGCGATTTCTCCACACGATAGGTCTAAAGGCTTAGTGCTCTTGCTGTTCCTCCCCTTCCCTTACCAGCGCTTGCACAGCTAAGCACACACTGCGGCTCTGCCCTTGCCTTGCCTCCCAGCACTCCCAATACACATTCTCAAGCTCACTCTCACTCTCGGCACAGACTAGCTCCCAAAGTGAAAACGTCGGGCAATTTCTCCCACCCCTTATTCTAAGGCCTTAGTTCTGTGAAAGCGCTGGCACGGGACGGTGAGGAGCAGCAAGAGCTTCCAGTGCGGGCACCTGTGGTGTGGGAGAAAGCGCTGGACGTTTGCATCGTCGCAGCAGGGCTCTGCCGATCGGGCCAGTGAGACAGAGTGCTGGCAGTTCTAGGAGCTGGGCAAGCTCGGAGCCCCAGTGTGTATTTGGCTGTAAATGAAGTGGCAAGCGAAGCCGAAGAGCAGCAAGAGCTTTGGGGGCTTTCACCTTTGCTGTGGGAGAAGTCGCCGGACGTTTGCAGTGTCGCAGCAGGGCTCTGCCCATCGGGCCAGTGAGACAGAGTGCTGGCAGGGTTCGGAGCTGGGCAAGCACGCAGCTGCAGCGTGTGTTTGGCTGTGAAAGCGGTGGTGAGGGAAGGTGGGGAGCAGCAGCTTTCTGTGCTGTCCCCTTTGCTGTGGGCAAAATGGCTGGACGTTTGCACTTTGCGAGCCAATCTGTGCCGAGAGTGAGAGTGAGCCTGAGACTGTGTATTCAGAGTGCGTGGAGGAAAAGCAAGTGCAGTTCACCAGCGTGTGTGTGTGTCTCGCTATGAAAGCGCTGGCAAAGGAAGGTGAGGAAGAGCGAGAGCTTTCCGTGGTGGTACCTTTGCTGTGGGAGAACGAGCTGGACGTTTGCAGTGTCGGAGCAGGGCTCTGGCCATCGTGAGAGTGAGAGAGCGTGTTGGCAGCGTTCGGAGTTAAGCAAGGACGGAGCGCCGCTGTGCGCGATCGGCAGAGCCCTGCTCCGACACGGCAAACGTCCAGCTCGTTCTCCCACACCAATAGCGCCAGCACTGAAAGTGCTTGCTGCTCCTCACCCTGCCTTGCCAGCGCTTTCGCAGCATAACACACACTGGTGAACTGCACTTGCCTTTCCTCCAGGCACTTCGAATACACATTCTCAAGCTCCCTCTCATTCTCGGCAGAGAGCAGCTCCCAAAGTGCAAACGACCAGCGATTTCTCCACACGATAGGTCTAAAGGCTTAGTGCTCTTGCTGTTCCTCCCCTTCCCTTACCAGCGCTTGCACAGCTAAACACACACTGCGGCTCTGCCCTTGCCTTGCCTCCCAGCACTCCCAATACACATTCTCAAGCTCACTCTCACTCTCGGCACAGACTAGCTCCCAAAGTGAAAACGTCGGGCAATTTCTCCCACCCCTTATTCTAAGGCCTTAGTTCTGTGAAAGCGCTGGCACGGGACGGTGAGGAGCAGCAAGAGCTTCCAGTGCGGGCACCTGTGGTGTGGGAGAAAGCGCTGGACGTTTGCATCGTCGCAGCAGGGCTCTGCCCATCGGGCCAGTGAGACAGAGTGCTGGCAGGGTTCGGAGCTGGGCAAGCACGCAGCTGCAGCGTGTGTTTGGCTGTGAAAGCGGTGGTGAGGGAAGGTGGGGAGCAGCAGCTTTCTGTGCTGTCCCCTTTGCTGTGGGCAAAATGGCTGGACGTTTGCACTTTGCGAGCCAATCTGTGCCGAGAGTGAGAGTGAGCCTGAGACTGTGTATTCAGAGTGCGTGGAGGAAAAGCAAGTGCAGTTCACCAGCGTGTGTGTGTGTCTCGCTATGAAAGCGCTGGCAAAGGAAGGTGAGGAAGAGCGAGAGCTTTCCGTGGTGGTACCTTTGCTGTGGGAGAACGAGCTGGACGTTTGCAGTGTCGGAGCAGGGCTCTGGCCATCGTGAGAGTGAGAGAGAGTGTTGGCAGCGTTCGGAGTTAAGCAAGGACGGAGCGCCGCTGTGTGCGATCGGCAGAGCCCTGCTCCGACACGGCAAACGTCCAGCTCGTTCTCCCACACCAATAGCGCCAGCACTGAAAGTGCTTGCTGCTCCTCACCCTGCCTTGCCAGCGCTTTCGCAGCATAACACACACTGGTGAACTGCACTTGCCTTTCCTCCAGGCACTTCGAATACACATTCTCAAGCTCCCTCTCATTCTCGGCAGAGAGCAGCTCCCAAAGTGCAAACGACCAGCGATTTCTCCACACGATAGGTCTAAAGGCTTAGTGCTCTTGCTGTTCCTCCCCTTCCCTTACCAGCGCTTGCACAGCTAAACACACACTGCGGATCTGCCCTTGCCTTGCCTCCCAGCACTCCCAATACACATTCTCAAGCTCACTCTCACTCTCGGCACAGACTAGCTCCCAAAGTGAAAACGTCGGGCAATTTCTCCCACCCCTTATTCTAAGGCCTTAGTTCTGTGAAAGCGCTGGCACGGGACGGTGAGGAGCAGCAAGAGCTTCCAGTGCGGGCACCTGTGGTGTGGGAGAAAGCGCTGGACGTTTGCAGTGTCGCAGCAGGGCTCTGCCCATCGGGCCAGTGAGACAGAGTGCTGGCAGGGTTCGGAGCTGGGCAAGCACGCAGATGCAGCGTGTGTTTGGCTGTGAAAGCGGTGGTGAGGGAAGGTGGGGAGCAGCAGCTTTCTGTGCTGTCCCCTTTGCTGTGGGCAAAATGGCTGGACGTTTGCACTTTGCGAGCCAATCTGTGCCGAGAGTGAGAGTGAGCCTGAGACTGTGTATTCAGCGTGCGTGGAGGAAAAGCAAGTGCAGTTCACCAGCGTGTGTGTGTGTCTCGCTATGAAAGCGCTGGCAAAGGAAGGTGAGGAAGAGCGAGAGCTTTCCGTGGTGGTACCTTTGCTGTGGGAGAACGAGCTGGACGTTTGCAGTGTCGGAGCAGGGCTCTGGCCATCGTGAGAGTGAGAGAGAGTGTTGGCAGCGTTCGGAGTTAAGCAAGGACGGAGCGCCGCTGTGTGCGATCGGCAGAGCCCTGCTCCGACACGGCAAACGTCCAGCTCGTTCTCCCACACCAATAGCGCCAGCACTGAAAGTGCTTGCTGCTCCTCACCCTGCCTTGCCAGCGCTTTCGCAGCATAACACACACTGGTGAACTGCACTTGCCTTTCCTCCAGGCACTTCGAATACACATTCTCAAGCTCCCTCTCATTCTCGGCAGAGAGCAGCTCCCAAAGTGCAAACGACCAGCGATTTCTCCACACGATAGGTCTAAAGGCTTAGTGCTCTTGCTGTTCCTCCCCTTCCCTTACCAGCGCTTGCACAGCTAAGCACACACTGCGGATCTGCCCTTGCCTTGCCTCCCAGCACTCCCAATACACATTCTCAAGCTCACTCTCACTCTCGGCACAGACTAGCTCCCAAAGTGAAAACGTCGGGCAATTTCTCCCACCCCTTATTCTAAGGCCTTAGTTCTGTGAAAGCGCTGGCACGGGACGGTGAGGAGCAGCAAGAGCTTCCAGTGCGGGCACCTGTGGTGTGGGAGAAAGCGCTGGACGTTTGCATCGTCGCAGCAGGGCTCTGCCGATCGGGACAGTGAGACAGAGTGCTGGCAGTTCTAGGAGCTGGGCAAGCTCGGAGCCCCAGTGTGTATTTGGCTGTAAATGAAGTGGCAAGCGAAGCCGAAGAGCAGCAAGAGCTTTGGGGGCTTTCACCTTTGCTGTGGGAGAACTCGCCGGACGTTTGCAGTGTCGCAGCAGGGCTCTGCCCATCGGGCCAGTGAGACAGAGTGCTGGCAGGGTTCGGAGCTGGGCAAGCACGCAGCTGCAGCGTGTGTTTGGCTGTGAAAGCGGTGGTGAGGGAAGGTGGGGAGCAGCAGCTTTCTGTGCTGTCCCCTTTGCTGTGGGCAAAATGGCTGGACGTTTGCACTTTGCGAGCCAATCTGTGCCGAGAGTGAGAGTGAGCCTGAGACTGTGTATTCAGAGTGCGTGGAGGAAAAGCAAGTGCAGTTCACCAGCGTGTGTGTGTGTCTCGCTATGAAAGCGCTGGCAAAGGAAGGTGAGGAAGAGCGAGAGCTTTCCGTGGTGGTACCTTTGCTGTGGGAGAACGAGCTGGACGTTTGCAGTGTCGGAGCAGGGCTCTGGCCATCCTGAGAGTGAGAGAGTGTTGGCAGCGTTCGGAGTTAAGCAAGGACGGAGCGCCGCTGTGCGCGATCGGCAGAGCCCTGCTCCGACACGGCAAACGTCCAGCTCGTTCTCCCACACCAATAGCGCCAGCACTGAAAGTGCTTGCTGCTCCTCACCCTGCCTTGCCAGCGCTTTCGCAGCATAACACACACTGGTGAACTGCACTTGCCTTTCCTCCAGGCACTTCGAATACACATTCTCAAGCTCCCTCTCATTCTCGGCAGAGAGCAGCTCCCAAAGTGCAAACGACCAGCGATTTCTCCACACGATAGGTCTAAAGGCTTAGTGCTCTTGCTGTTCCTCCCCTTCCCTTACCAGCGCTTGCACAGCTAAGCACACACTGCGGATCTGCCCTTGCCTTGCCTCCCAGCACTCCCAATACACATTCTCAAGCTCACTCTCACTCTCGGCACAGACTAGCTCCCAAAGTGAAAACGTCAGGCAATTTCTCCCACCCCTTATTCTAAGGCCTTAGTTCTGTGAAAGCGCTGGCACGGGACGGTGAGGAGCAGCAAGAGCTTCCAGTGCGGGCACCTGTGGTGTGGGAGAAAGCGCTGGACGTTTGCATCGTCGCAGCAGGGCTCTGCCGATCGGGACAGTGAGACAGAGTGCTGGCAGTTCTAGGAGCTGGGCAAGCTCGGAGCCCCAGTGTGTATTTGGCTGTAAATGAAGTGGCAAGCGAAGCCGAAGAGCAGCAAGAGCTTTGGGGGCTTTCACCTTTGCTGTGGGAGAAGTCGCCGGACGTTTGCAGTGTCGCAGCAGGGCTCTGCCCATCGGGCCAGTGAGACAGAGTGCTGGCAGGGTTCGGAGCTGGGCAAGCACGCAGCTGCAGCGTGTGTTTGGCTGTGAAAGCGGTGGTGAGGGAAGGTGGGGAGCAGCAGCTTTCTGTGCTGTCCCCTTTGCTGTGGGCAAAATGGCTGGACGTTTGCACTTTGCGAGGCAATCTGTGCCGAGAGTGAGAGTGAGCCTGAGACTGTGTATTCAGAGTGCGTGGAGGAAAAGCAAGTGCAGTTCACCAGCGTGTGTGTGTGTCTCGCTATGAAAGCGCTGGCAAAGGAAGGTGAGGAAGAGCGAGAGCTTTCCGTGGTGGTACCTTTGCTGTGGGAGAACGAGCTGGACGTTTGCAGTGTCGGAGCAGGGCTCTGGCCATCCTGAGAGTGAGAGAGAGTGTTGGCAGCGTTCGGAGTTAAGCAAGGACGGAGCGCCGCTGTGCGCGATCGGCAGAGCCCTGCTCCGACACGGCAAACGTCCAGCTCGTTCTCCCACACCAATAGCGCCAGCACTGAAAGTGCTTGCTGCTCCTCACCCTGCCTTGCCAGCGCTTTCGCAGCATAACACACACTGGTGAACTGCACTTGCCTTTCCTCCAGGCACTTCGAATACACATTCTCAAGCTCCCTCTCATTCTCGGCAGAGAGCAGCTCCCAAAGTGCAAACGACCAGCGATTTCTCCACACGATAGGTCTAAAGGCTTAGTGCTCTTGCTGTTCCTCCCCTTCCCTTACCAGCGCTTGCACAGCTAAACACACACTGCGGCTCTGCCCTTGCCTTGCCTCCCAGCACTCCCAATACACATTCTCAAGCTCACTCTCACTCTCGGCACAGACTAGCTCCCAAAGTGAAAACGTCGGGCAATTTCTCCCACCCCTTATTCTAAGGCCTTAGTTCTGTGAAAGCGCTGGCACGGGACGGTGAGGAGCAGCAAGAGCTTCCAGTGCGGGCACCTGTGGTGTGGGAGAAAGCGCTGGACGTTTGCATCGTCGCAGCAGGGCTCTGCCCATCGGGCCAGTGAGACAGAGTGCTGGCAGGGTTCGGAGCTGGGCAAGCACGCAGCTGCAGCGTGTGTTTGGCTGTGAAAGCGGTGGTGAGGGAAGGTGGGGAGCAGCAGCTTTCTGTGCTGTCCCCTTTGCTGTGGGCAAAATGGCTGGACGTTTGCACTTTGCGAGCCAATCTGTGCCGAGAGTGAGAGTGAGCCTGAGACTGTGTATTCAGAGTGCGTGGAGGAAAAGCAAGTGCAGTTCACCAGCGTGTGTGTGTGTCTCGCTATGAAAGCGCTGGCAAAGGAAGGTGAGGAAGAGCGAGAGCTTTCCGTGGTGGTACCTTTGCTGTGGGAGAACGAGCTGGACGTTTGCAGTGTCGGAGCAGGGCTCTGGCCATCGTGAGAGTGAGAGAGAGTGTTGGCAGCGTTCGGAGTTAAGCAAGGACGGAGCGCCGCTGTGTGCGATCGGCAGAGCCCTGCTCCGACACGGCAAACGTCCAGCTCGTTCTCCCACACCAATAGCGCCAGCACTGAAAGTGCTTGCTGCTCCTCACCCTGCCTTGCCAGCGCTTTCGCAGCATAACACACACTGGTGAACTGCACTTGCCTTTCCTCCAGGCACTTCGAATACACATTCTCAAGCTCCCTCTCATTCTCGGCAGAGAGCAGCTCCCAAAGTGCAAACGACCAGCGATTTCTCCACACGATAGGTCTAAAGGCTTAGTGCTCTTGCTGTTCCTCCCCTTCCCTTACCAGCGCTTGCACAGCTAAACACACACTGCGGATCTGCCCTTGCCTTGCCTCCCAGCACTCCCAATACACATTCTCAAGCTCACTCTCACTCTCGGCACAGACTAGCTCCCAAAGTGAAAACGTCGGGCAATTTCTCCCACCCCTTATTCTAAGGCCTTAGTTCTGTGAAAGCGCTGGCACGGGACGGTGAGGAGCAGCAAGACCTTCCAGTGCGGGCACCTGTGGTGTGGGAGAAAGCGCTGGACGTTTGCAGTGTCGCAGCAGGGCTCTGCCCATCGGGCCAGTGAGACAGAGTGCTGGCAGGGTTCGGAGCTGGGCAAGCACGCAGATGCAGCGTGTGTTTGGCTGTGAAAGCGGTGGTGAGGGAAGGTGGGGAGCAGCAGCTTTCTGTGCTGTCCCCTTTGCTGTGGGCAAAATGGCTGGACGTTTGCACTTTGCGAGCCAATCTGTGCCGAGAGTGAGAGTGAGCCTGAGACTGTGTATTCAGCGTGCGTGGAGGAAAAGCAAGTGCAGTTCACCAGCGTGTGTGTGTGTCTCGCTATGAAAGCGCTGGCAAAGGAAGGTGAGGAAGAGCGAGAGCTTTCCGTGGTGGTACCTTTGCTGTGGGAGAACGAGCTGGACGTTTGCAGTGTCGGAGCAGGGCTCTGGCCATCGTGAGAGTGAGAGAGAGTGTTGGCAGCGTTCGGAGTTAAGCAAGGACGGAGCGCCGCTGTGTGCGATCGGCAGAGCCCTGCTCCGACACGGCAAACGTCCAGCTCGTTCTCCCACACCAATAGCGCCAGCACTGAATGTGCTTGCTGCTCCTCACCCTGCCTTGCCAGCGCTTTCGCAGCATAACACACACTGGTGAACTGCACTTGCCTTTCCTCCAGGCACTTCGAATACACATTCTCAAGCTCCCTCTCATTCTCGGCAGAGAGCAGCTCCCAAAGTGCAAACGACCAGCGATTTCTCCACACGATAGGTCTAAAGGCTTAGTGCTCTTGCTGTTCCTCCCCTTCCCTTACCAGCGCTTGCACAGCTAAGCACACACTGCGGATCTGCCCTTGCCTTGCCTCCCAGCACTCCCAATACACATTCTCAAGCTCACTCTCACTCTCGGCACAGACTAGCTCCCAAAGTGAAAACGTCGGGCAATTTCTCCCACCCCTTATTCTAAGGCCTTAGTTCTGTGAAAGCGCTGGCACGGGACGGTGAGGAGCAGCAAGAGCTTCCAGTGCGGGCACCTGTGGTGTGGGAGAAAGCGCTGGACGTTTGCATCGTCGCAGCAGGGCTCTGCCGATCGGGCCAGTGAGACAGAGTGCTGGCAGTTCTAGGAGCTGGGCAAGCTCGGAGCCCCAGTGTGTATTTGGCTGTAAATGAAGTGGCAAGCGAAGCCGAAGAGCAGCAAGAGCTTTGGGGGCTTTCACCTTTGCTGTGGGAGAAGTCGCCGGACGTTTGCAGTGTCGCAGCAGGGCTCTGCCCATCGGGCCAGTGAGACAGAGTGCTGGCAGGGTTCGGAGCTGGGCAAGCACGCAGCTGCAGCGTGTGTTTGGCTGTGAAAGCGGTGGTGAGGGAAGGTGGGGAGCAGCAGCTTTCTGTGCTGTCCCCTTTGCTGTGGGCAAAATGGCTGGACGTTTGCACTTTGCGAGGCAATCTGTGCCGAGAGTGAGAGTGAGCCTGAGACTGTGTATTCAGAGTGCGTGGAGGAAAAGCAAGTGCAGTTCACCAGCGTGTGTGTGTGTCTCGCTATGAAAGCGCTGGCAAAGGAAGGTGAGGAAGAGCGAGAGCTTTCCGTGGTGGTACCTTTGCTGTGGGAGAACGAGCTGGACGTTTGCAGTGTCGGAGCAGGGCTCTGGCCATCCTGAGAGTGAGAGAGCGTGTTGGCAGCGTTCGGAGTTAAGCAAGGACGGAGCGCCGCTGTGCGCGATCGGCAGAGCCCTGCTCCGACACGGCAAACGTCCAGCTCGTTCTCCCACACCAATAGCGCCAGCACTGAAAGTGCTTGCTGCTCCTCACCCTGCCTTGCCAGCGCTTTCGCAGCATAACACACACTGGTGAACTGCACTTGCCTTTCCTCCAGGCACTTCGAATACACATTCTCAAGCTCCCTCTCATTCTCGGCAGAGAGCAGCTCCCAAAGTGCAAACGACCAGCGATTTCTCCACACGATAGGTCTAAAGGCTTAGTGCTCTTGCTGTTCCTCCCCTTCCCTTACCAGCGCTTGCACAGCTAAGCACACACTGCGGCTCTGCCCTTGCCTTGCCTCCCAGCACTCCCAATACACATTCTCAAGCTCACTCTCACTCTCGGCACAGACTAGCTCCCAAAGTGAAAACGTCGGGCAATTTCTCCCACCCCTTATTCTAAGGCCTTAGTTCTGTGAAAGCGCTGGCACGGGACGGTGAGGAGCAGCAAGAGCTTCCAGTGCGGGCACCTGTGGTGTGGGAGAAAGCGCTGGACGTTTGCATCGTCGCAGCAGGGCTCTGCCCATCGGGACAGTGACACAGAGTGCTGGCAGGGTTCGGAGCTGGGCAAGCACGCAGCTGCAGCGTGTGTTTGGCTGTGAAAGCGGTGGTGAGGGAAGGTGGGGAGCAGCAGCTTTCTGTGCTGTCCCCTTTGCTGTGGGCAAAATGGCTGGACGTTTGCACTTTGCGAGCCAATCTGTGCCGAGAGTGAGAGTGAGCCTGAGACTGTGTATTCAGAGTGCGTGGAGGAAAAGCAAGTGCAGTTCACCAGCGTGTGTGTGTGTCTCGCTATGAAAGCGCTGGCAAAGGAAGGTGAGGAAGAGCGAGAGCTTTCCGTGGTGGTACCTTTGCTGTGGGAGAACGAGCTGGACGTTTGCAGTGTCGGAGCAGGGCTCTGGCCATCGTGAGAGTGAGAGAGCGTGTTGGCAGCGTTCGGAGTTAAGCAAGGACGGAGCGCCGCTGTGCGCGATCGGCAGAGCCCTGCTCCGACACGGCAAACGTCCAGCTCGTTCTCCCACACCAATAGCGCCAGCACTGAAAGTGCTTGCTGCTCCTCACCCTGCCTTGCCAGCGCTTTCGCAGCATAACACACACTGGTGAACTGCACTTGCCTTTCCTCCAGGCACTTCGAATACACATTCTCAAGCTCCCTCTCATTCTCGGCAGAGAGCAGCTCCCAAAGTGCAAACGACCAGCGATTTATCCACACGATAGGTCTAAAGGCTTAGTGCTCTTGCTGTTCCTCCCCTTCCCTTACCAGCGCTTGCACAGCTAAACACACACTGCGGCTCTGCCCTTGCCTTGCCTCCCAGCACTCCCAATACACATTCTCAAGCTCACTCTCACTCTCGGCACAGACTAGCTCCCAAAGTGAAAACGTCGGGCAATTTCTCCCACCCCTTATTCTAAGGCCTTAGTTCTGTGAAAGCGCTGGCACGGGACGGTGAGGAGCAGCAAGAGCTTCCAGTGCGGGCACCTGTGGTGTGGGAGAAAGCGCTGGACGTTTGCATCGTCGCAGCAGGGCTCTGCCGATCGGGACAGTGAGACAGAGTGCTGGCAGTTCTAGGAGCTGGGCAAGCTCGGAGCCCCAGTGTGTATTTGGCTGTAAATGAAGTGGCAAGCGAAGCCGAAGAGCAGCAAGAGCTTTGGGGGCTTTCACCTTTGCTGTGGGAGAAGTCGCCGGACGTTTGCAGTGTCGCAGCAGGGCTCTGCCCATCGGGCCAGTGAGACAGAGTGCTGGCAGGGTTCGGAGCTGGGCAAGCACGCAGCTGCAGCATGTGTTTGGCTGTGAAAGCGGTGGTGAGGGAAGGTGGGGAGCAGCAGCTTTCTGTGCTGTCCCCTTTGCTGTGGGCAAAATGGCTGGACGTTTGCACTTTGCGAGCCAATCTGTGCCGAGAGTGAGAGTGAGCCTGAGACTGTGTATTCAGAGTGCGTGGAGGAAAAGCAAGTGCAGTTCACCAGCGTGTGTGTGTGTCTCGCTATGAAAGCGCTGGCAAAGGAAGGTGAGGAAGAGCGAGAGCTTTCCGTGGTGGTACCTTTGCTGTGGGAGAACGAGCTGGACGTTTGCAGTGTCGGAGCAGGGCTCTGGCCATCGTGAGAGTGAGAGAGCGTGTTGGCAGCGTTCGGAGTTAAGCAAGGACGGAGCGCCGCTGTGCGCGATCGGCAGAGCCCTGCTCCGACACGGCAAAGGTCCAGCTCGTTCTCCCACACCAATAGCGCCAGCACTGAAAGTGCTTGCTGCTCCTCACCCTGCCTTGCCAGCGCTTTCGCAGCATAACACACACTGGTGAACTGCACTTGCCTTTCCTCCAGGCACTTCGAATACACATTCTCAAGCTCCCTCTCATTCTCGGCAGAGAGCAGCTCCCAAAGTGCAAACGACCAGCGATTTCTCCACACGATAGGTCTAAAGGCTTAGTGCTCTTGCTGTTCCTCCCCTTCCCTTACCAGCGCTTGCACAGCTAAACACACACTGCGGCTCTGCCCTTGCCTTGCCTCCCAGCACTCCCAATACACATTCTCAAGCTCACTCTCACTCTCGGCACAGACTAGCTCCCAAAGTGAAAACGTCGGGCAATTTCTCCCACCCCTTATTCTAAGGCCTTCGTTCTGTGAAAGCGCTGGCACGGGACGGTGAGGAGCAGCAAGAGCTTCCAGTGCGGGCACCTGTGGTGTGGGAGAAAGCGCTGGACGTTTGCATCGTCGCAGCAGGGCTCTGCCCATCGGGCCAGTGAGACAGAGTGCTGGCAGGGTTCGGAGCTGGGCAAGCACGCAGCTGCAGCGTGTGTTTGGCTGTGAAAGCGGTGGTGAGGGAAGGTGGGGAGCAGCAGCTTTCTGTGCTGTCCCCTTTGCTGTGGGCAAAATGGCTGGACGTTTGCACTTTGCGAGCCAATCTGTGCCGAGAGTGAGAGTGAGCCTGAGACTGTGTATTCAGAGTGCGTGGAGGAAAAGCAAGTGCAGTTCACCAGCGTGTGTGTGTGTCTCGCTATGAAAGCGCTGGCAAAGGAAGGTGAGGAAGAGCGAGAGCTTTCCGTGGTGGTACCTTTGCTGTGGGAGAACGAGCTGGACGTTTGCAGTGTCGGAGCAGGGCTCTGGCCATCCTGAGAGTGAGAGAGAGTGTTGGCAGCGTTCGGAGTTAAGCAAGGACGGAGCGCCGCTGTGCGCGATCGGCAGAGCCCTGCTCCGACACGGCAAACGTCCAGCTCGTTCTCCCACACCAATAGCGCCAGCACTGAAAGTGCTTGCTGCTCCTCACCCTGCCTTGCCAGCGCTTTCGCAGCATAACACACACTGGTGAACTGCACTTGCCTTTCCTCCAGGCACTTCGAATACACATTCTCAAGCTCCCTCTCATTCTCGGCGGAGAGCAGCTCCCAAAGTGCAAACGACCAGCGATTTCTCCACACGATAGGTCTAAAGGCTTAGTGCTCTTGCTGTTCCTCCCCTTCCCTTACCAGCGCTTGCACAGCTAAACACACACTGCGGCTCTGCCCTTGCCTTGCCTCCCAGCACTCCCAATACACATTCTCAAGCTCACTCTCACTCTCGGCACAGACTAGCTCCCAAAGTGAAAACGTCGGGCAATTTCTCCCACCCCTTATTCTAAGGCCTTAGTTCTGTGAAAGCGCTGGCACGGGACGGTGAGGAGCAGCAAGAGCTTCCAGTGCGGGCACCTGTGGTGTGGGAGAAAGCGCTGGACGTTTGCAGTGTCGCAGCAGGGCTCTGCCCATCGGGCCAGTGAGACAGAGTGCTGGCAGGGTTCGGAGCTGGGCAAGCACGCAGCTGCAGCGTGTGTTTGGCTGTGAAAGCGGTGGTGAGGGAAGGTGGGGAGCAGCAGCTTTCTGTGCTGTCCCCTTTGCTGTGGGCAAAATGGCTGGACGTTTGCACTTTGCGAGCCAATCTGTGCCGAGAGTGAGAGTGAGCCTGAGACTGTGTATTCAGCGTGCGTGGAGGAAAAGCAAGTGCAGTTCACCAGCGTGTGTGTGTGTCTCGCTATGAAAGCGCTGGCAAAGGAAGGTGAGGAAGAGCGAGAGCTTTCCGTGGTGGTACCTTTGCTGTGGGAGAACGAGCTGGACGTTTGCAGTGTCGGAGCAGGGCTCTGGCCATCGTGAGAGTGAGAGAGAGTGTTGGCAGCGTTCGGAGTTAAGCAAGGACGGAGCGCCGCTGTGTGCGATCGGCAGAGCCCTGCTCCGACACGGCAAACGTCCAGCTCGTTCTCCCACACCAATAGCGCCAGCACTGAAAGTGCTTGCTGCTCCTCACCCTGCCTTGCCAGCGCTTTCGCAGCATAACACACACTGGTGAACTGCACTTGCCTTTCCTCCAGGCACTTCGAATACACATTCTCAAGCTCCCTCTCATTCTCGGCAGAGAGCAGCTCCCAAAGTGCAAACGACCAGCGATTTCTCCACACGATAGGTCTAAAGGCTTAGTGCTCTTGCTGTTCCTCCCCTTCCCTTACCAGCGCTTGCACAGCTAAGCACACACTGTGGATCTGCCCTTGCCTTGCCTCCCAGCACTCCCAATACACATTCTCAAGCTCACTCTCACTCTCGGCACAGACTAGCTCCCAAAGTGAAAACGTCGGGCAATTTCTCCCACCCCTTATTCTAAGGCCTTCGTTCTGTGAAAGCGCTGGCACGGGACGGTGAGGAGCAGCAAGAGCTTCCAGTGCGGGCTCCTGTGGTGTGGGAGAAAGCGCTGGACGTTTGCATCGTCGCAGCAGGGCTCTGCCGATCGGGACAGTGAGACAGAGTGCTGGCAGTTCTAGGAGCTGGGCAAGCTCGGAGCCCCAGTGTGTATTTGGCTGTAAATGAAGTGGCAAGCGAAGCCGAAGAGCAGCAAGAGCTTTGGGGGCTTTCACCTTTGCTGTGGGAGAAGTCGCCGGACGTTTGCAGTGTCGCAGCAGGGCTCTGCCCATCGGGCCAGTGAGACAGAGTGCTGGCAGGGTTCGGAGCTGGGCAAGCACGCAGCTGCAGCGTGTGTTTGGCTGTGAAAGCGGTGGTGAGGGAAGGTGGGGAGCAGCAGCTTTCTGTGCTGTCCCCTTTGCTGTGGGCAAAATGGCTGGACGTTTGCACTTTGCGAGCCAATCTGTGCCGAGAGTGAGAGTGAGCCTGAGACTGTGTATTCAGAGTGCGTGGAGGAAAAGCAAGTGCAGTTCACCAGCGTGTGTGTGTGTCTCGCTATGAAAGCGCTGGCAAAGGAAGGTGAGGAAGAGCGAGAGCTTTCCGTGGTGGTACCTTTGCTGTGGGAGAACGAGCTGGACGTTTGCAGTGTCGGAGCAGGGCTCTGGCCATCCTGAGAGTGAGAGAGCGTGTTGGCAGCGTTCGGAGTTAAGCAAGGACGGAGCGCCGCTGTGCGCGATCGGCAGAGCCCTGCTCCGACACGGCAAAGGTCCAGCTCGTTCTCCCACACCAATAGCGCCAGCACTGAAAGTGCTTGCTGCTCCTCACCCTGCCTTGCCAGCGCTTTCGCAGCATAACACACACTGGTGAACTGCACTTGCCTTTCCTCCAGGCACTTCGAATACACATTCTCAAGCTCCCTCTCATTCTCGGCAGAGAGCAGCTCCCAAAGTGCAAACGACCAGCGATTTCTCCACACGATAGGTCTAAAGGCTTAGTGCTCTTGCTGTTCCTCCCCTTCCCTTACCAGCGCTTGCACAGCTAAGCACACACTGCGGATCTGCCCTTGCCTTGCCTCCCAGCACTCCCAATACACATTCTCAAGCTCACTCTCACTCTCGGCACAGACTAGCTCCCAAAGTGAAAACGTCGGGCAATTTCTCCCACCCCTTATTCTAAGGCCTTCGTTCTGTGAAAGCGCTGGCACGGGACGGTGAGGAGCAGCAAGAGCTTCCAGTGCGGGCTCCTGTGGTGTGGGAGAAAGCGCTGGACGTTTGCATCGTCGCAGCAGGGCTCTGCCGATCGGGACAGTGAGACAGAGTGCTGGCAGTTCTAGGAGCTGGGCAAGCTCGGAGCCCCAGTGTGTATTTGGCTGTAAATGAAGTGGCAAGCGAAGCCGAAGAGCAGCAAGAGCTTTGGGGGCTTTCACCTTTGCTGTGGGAGAAGTCGCCGGACGTTTGCAGTGTCGCAGCAGGGCTCTGCCCATCGGGCCAGTGAGACAGAGTGCTGGCAGGGTTCGGAGCTGGGCAAGCACGCAGCTGCAGCGTGTGTTTGGCTGTGAAAGCGGTGGTGAGGGAAGGTGGGGAGCAGCAGCTTTCTGTGCTGTCCCCTTTGCTGTGGGCAAAATGGCTGGACGTTTGCACTTTGCGAGCCAATCTGTGCCGAGAGTGAGAGTGAGCCTGAGACTGTGTATTCAGAGTGCGTGGAGGAAAAGCAAGTGCAGTTCACCAGCGTGTGTGTGTGTCTCGCTATGAAAGCGCTGGCAAAGGAAGGTGAGGAAGAGCGAGAGCTTTCCGTGGTGGTACCTTTGCTGTGGGAGAACGAGCTGGACGTTTGCAGTGTCGGAGCAGGGCTCTGGCCATCCTGAGAGTGAGAGAGCGTGTTGGCAGCGTTCGGAGTTAAGCAAGGACGGAGCGCCGCTGTGCGCGATCGGCAGAGCCCTGCTCCGACACGGCAAAGGTCCAGCTCGTTCTCCCACACCAATAGCGCCAGCACTGAAAGTGCTTGCTGCTCCTCACCCTGCCTTGCCAGCGCTTTCGCAGCATAACACACACTGGTGAACTGCACTTGCCTTTCCTCCAGGCACTTCGAATACACATTCTCAAGCTCCCTCTCATTCTCGGCAGAGAGCAGCTCCCAAAGTGCAAACGACCAGCGATTTCTCCACACGATAGGTCTAAAGGCTTAGTGCTCTTGCTGTTCCTCCCCTTCCCTTACCAGCGCTTGCACAGCTAAGCACACACTGCGGATCTGCCCTTGCCTTGCCTCCCAGCACTCCCAATACACATTCTCAAGCTCATTCTCACTCTCGGCACAGACTAGCTCCCAAAGTGAAAACGTCGGGCAATTTCTCCCACCCCTTATTCTAAGGCCTTAGTTCTGTGAAAGCGCTGGCACGGGACGGTGAGGAGCAGCAAGAGCTTCCAGTGCGGGCACCTGTGGTGTGGGAGAAAGCGCTGGACGTTTGCATCGTCGCAGCAGGGCTCTGCCGATCGGGACAGTGAGACAGAGTGCTGGCAGTTCTAGGAGCTGGGCAAGCTCGGAGCCCCAGTGTGTATTTGGCTGTAAATGAAGTGGCAAGCGAAGCCGAAGAGCAGCAAGAGCTTTGGGGGCTTTCACCTTTGCTGTGGGAGAAGTCGCCGGACGTTTGCAGTGTCGCAGCAGGGCTCTGCCCATCGGGCCAGTGAGACAGAGTGCTGGCAGGGTTCGGAGCTGGGCAAGCACGCAGCTGCAGCGTGTGTTTGGCTGTGAAAGCGGTGGTGAGGGAAGGTGGGGAGCAGCAGCTTTCTGTGCTGTCCCCTTTGCTGTGGGCAAAATGGCTGGACGTTTGCACTTTGCGAGCCAATCTGTGCCGAGAGTGAGAGTGAGCCTGAGACTGTGTATTCAGAGTGCGTGGAGGAAAAGCAAGTGCAGTTCACCAGCGTGTGTGTGTGTCTCGCTATGAAAGCGCTGGCAAAGGAAGGTGAGGAAGAGCGAGAGCTTTCCGTGGTGGTACCTTTGCTGTGGGAGAACGAGCTGGAGGTTTGCAGTGTCGGAGCAGGGCTCTGGCCATCGTGAGAGTGAGAGAGCGTGTTGGCAGCGTTCGGAGTTAAGCAAGGACGGAGCGCCGCTGTGCGCGATCGGCAGAGCCCTGCTCCGACGCGGCAAACGTCCAGCTCGTTCTCCCACACCAATAGCGCCAGCACTGAAAGTGCTTGCTGCTCCTCACCCTGCCTTGCCAGCGCTTTCGCAGCATAACACACACTGGTGAACTGCACTTGCCTTTCCTCCAGGCACTTCGAATACACATTCTCAAGCTCCCTCTCATTCTCGGCAGAGAGGAGCTCCCAAAGTGCAAACGACCAGCGATTTCTCCACACGATAGATCTAAAGGCTTAGTGCTCTTGCTGTTCCTCCCCTTCCCTTACCAGCGCTTGCACAGCTAAACACACACTGCGGCTCTGCCCTTGCCTTGCCTCCCAGCACTCCCAATACACATTCTCAAGCTCACTCTCACTCTCGGCACAGACTAGCTCCCAAAGTGAAAACGTCGGGCAATTTCTCCCACCCCTTATTCTAAGGCCTTCGTTCTGTGAAAGCGCTGGCACGGGACGGTGAGGAGCAGCAAGAGCTTCCAGTGCGGGCACCTGTGGTGTGGGAGAAAGCGCTGGACGTTTGCATCGTCGCAGCAGGGCTCTGCCCATCGGGACAGTGACACAGAGTGCTGGCAGGGTTCGGAGCTGGGCAAGCACGCAGCTGCAGCGTGTGTTTGGCTGTGAAAGCGGTGGTGAGGGAAGGTGGGGAGCAGCAGCTTTCTGTGCTGTCCCCTTTGCTGTGGGCAAAATGGCTGGACGTTTGCACTTTGCGAGCCAATCTGTGCCGAGAGTGAGAGTGAGCCTGAGACTGTGTATTCAGAGTGCGTGGAGGAAAAGCAAGTGCAGTTCACCAGCGTGTGTGTGTGTCTCGCTATGAAAGCGCTGGCAAAGGAAGGTGAGGAAGAGCGAGAGCTTTCCGTGGTGGTACCTTTGCTGTGGGAGAACGAGCTGGACGTTTGCAGTGTCGGAGCAGGGCTCTGGCCATCGTGAGAGTGAGAGAGCGTGTTGGCAGCGTTCGGAGTTAAGCAAGGACGGAGCGCCGCTGTGCGCGATCGGCAGAGCCCTGCTCCGACACGGCAAACGTCCAGCTCGTTCTCCCACACCAATAGCGCCAGCACTGAAAGTGCTTGCTGCTCCTCACCCTGCCTTGCCAGCGCTTTCGCAGCATAACACACACTGGTGAACTGCACTTGCCTTTCCTCCAGGCACTTCGAATACACATTCTCAAGCTCCCTCTCATTCTCGGCAGAGAGCAGCTCCCAAAGTGCAAACGACCAGCGATTTATCCACACGATAGGTCTAAAGGCTTAGTGCTCTTGCTGTTCCTCCCCTTCCCTTACCAGCGCTTGCACAGCTAAACACACACTGCGGCTCTGCCCTTGCCTTGCCTCCCAGCACTCCCAATACACATTCTCAAGCTCACTCTCACTCTCGGCACAGACTAGCTCCCAAAGTGAAAACGTCGGGCAATTTCTCCCACCCCTTATTCTAAGGCCTTAGTTCTGTGAAAGCGCTGGCACGGGACGGTGAGGAGCAGCAAGAGCTTCCAGTGCGGGCACCTGTGGTGTGGGAGAAAGCGCTGGACGTTTGCATCGTCGCAGCAGGGCTCTGCCGATCGGGACAGTGAGACAGAGTGCTGGCAGTTCTAGGAGCTGGGCAAGCTCGGAGCCCCAGTGTGTATTTGGCTGTAAATGAAGTGGCAAGCGAAGCCGAAGAGCAGCAAGAGCTTTGGGGGCTTTCACCTTTGCTGTGGGAGAAGTCGCCGGACGTTTGCAGTGTCGCAGCAGGGCTCTGCCCATCGGGCCAGTGAGACAGAGTGCTGGCAGGGTTCGGAGCTGGGCAAGCACGCAGCTGCAGCGTGTGTTTGGCTGTGAAAGCGGTGGTGAGGGAAGGTGGGGAGCAGCAGCTTTCTGTGCTGTCCCCTTTGCTGTGGGCAAAATGGCTGGACGTTTGCACTTTGCGAGCCAATCTGTGCCGAGAGTGAGAGTGAGCCTGAGACTGTGTATTCAGAGTGCGTGGAGGAAAAGCAAGTGCAGTTCACCAGCGTGTGTGTGTGTCTCGCTATGAAAGCGCTGGCAAAGGAAGGTGAGGAAGAGCGAGAGCTTTCCGTGGTGGTACCTTTGCTGTGGGAGAACGAGCTGGACGTTTGCAGTGTCGGAGCAGGGCTCTGGCCATCGTGAGAGTGAGAGAGCGTGTTGGCAGCGTTCGGAGTTAAGCAAGGACGGAGCGCCGCTGTGCGCGATCGGCAGAGCCCTGCTCCGACACGGCAAAGGTCCAGCTCGTTCTCCCACACCAATAGCGCCAGCACTGAAAGTGCTTGCTGCTCCTCACCCTGCCTTGCCAGCGCTTTCGCAGCATAACACACACTGGTGAACTGCACTTGCCTTTCCTCCAGGCACTTCGAATACACATTCTCAAGCTCCCTCTCATTCTCGGCAGAGAGCAGCTCCCAAAGTGCAAACGACCAGCGATTTCTCCACACGATAGGTCTAAAGGCTTAGTGCTCTTGCTGTTCCTCCCCTTCCCTTACCAGCGCTTGCACAGCTAAACACACACTGCGGCTCTGCCCTTGCCTTGCCTCCCAGCACTCCCAATACACATTCTCAAGCTCACTCTCACTCTCGGCACAGACTAGCTCCCAAAGTGAAAACGTCGGGCAATTTCTCCCACCCCTTATTCTAAGGCCTTCGTTCTGTGAAAGCGCTGGCACGGGACGGTGAGGAGCAGCAAGAGCTTCCAGTGCGGGCACCTGTGGTGTGGGAGAAAGCGCTGGACGTTTGCATCGTCGCAGCAGGGCTCTGCCCATCGGGCCAGTGAGACAGAGTGCTGGCAGGGTTCGGAGCTGGGCAAGCACGCAGCTGCAGCGTGTGTTTGGCTGTGAAAGCGGTGGTGAGGGAAGGTGGGGAGCAGCAGCTTTCTGTGCTGTCCCCTTTGCTGTGGGCAAAATGGCTGGACGTTTGCACTTTGCGAGCCAATCTGTGCCGAGAGTGAGAGTGAGCCTGAGACTGTGTATTCAGAGTGCGTGGAGGAAAAGCAAGTGCAGTTCACCAGCGTGTGTGTGTGTCTCGCTATGAAAGCGCTGGCAAAGGAAGGTGAGGAAGAGCGAGAGCTTTCCGTGGTGGTACCTTTGCTGTGGGAGAACGAGCTGGACGTTTGCAGTGTCGGAGCAGGGCTCTGGCCATCCTGAGATTGAGAGAGAGTGTTGGCAGCGTTCGGAGTTAAGCAAGGACGGAGCGCCGCTGTGCGCGATCGGCAGAGCCCTGCTCCGACACGGCAAACGTCCAGCTCGTTCTCCCACACCAATAGCGCCAGCACTGAAAGTGCTTGCTGCTCCTCACCCTGCCTTGCCAGCGCTTTCGCAGCATAACACACACTGGTGAACTGCACTTGCCTTTCCTCCAGGCACTTCGAATACACATTCTCAAGCTCCCTCTCATTCTCGGCGGAGAGCAGCTCCCAAAGTGCAAACGACCAGCGATTTCTCCACACGATAGGTCTAAAGGCTTAGTGCTCTTGCTGTTCCTCCCCTTCCCTTACCAGCGCTTGCACAGCTAAACACACACTGCGGCTCTGCCCTTGCCTTGCCTCCCAGCACTCCCAATACACATTCTCAAGCTCACTCTCACTCTCGGCACAGACTAGCTCCCAAAGTGAAAACGTCGGGCAATTTCTCCCACCCCTTATTCTAAGGCCTTAGTTCTGTGAAAGCGCTGGCACGGGACGGTGAGGAGCAGCAAGAGCTTCCAGTGCGGGCACCTGTGGTGTGGGAGAAAGCGCTGGACGTTTGCAGTGTCGCAGCAGGGCTCTGCCCATCGGGCCAGTGAGACAGAGTGCTGGCAGGGTTCGGAGCTGGGCAAGCACGCAGCTGCAGCGTGTGTTTGGCTGTGAAAGCGGTGGTGAGGGAAGGTGGGGAGCAGCAGCTTTCTGTGCTGTCCCCTTTGCTGTGGGCAAAATGGCTGGACGTTTGCACTTTGCGAGCCAATCTGTGCCGAGAGTGAGAGTGAGCCTGAGACTGTGTATTCAGCGTGCGTGGAGGAAAAGCAAGTGCAGTTCACCAGCGTGTGTGTGTGTCTCGCTATGAAAGCGCTGGCAAAGGAAGGTGAGGAAGAGCGAGAGCTTTCCGTGGTGGTACCTTTGCTGTGGGAGAACGAGCTGGACGTTTGCAGTGTCGGAGCAGGGCTCTGGCCATCGTGAGAGTGAGAGAGAGTGTTGGCAGCGTTCGGAGTTAAGCAAGGACGGAGCGCCGCTGTGTGCGATCGGCAGAGCCCTGCTCCGACACGGCAAACGTCCAGCTCGTTCTCCCACACCAATAGCGCCAGCACTGAAAGTGCTTGCTGCTCCTCACCCTGCCTTGCCAGCGCTTTCGCAGCATAACACACACTGGTGAACTGCACTTGCCTTTCCTCCAGGCACTTCGAATACACATTCTCAAGCTCCCTCTCATTCTCGGCAGAGAGCAGCTCCCAAAGTGCAAACGACCAGCGATTTCTCCACACGATAGGTCTAAAGGCTTAGTGCTCTTGCTGTTCCTCCCCTTCCCTTACCAGCGCTTGCACAGCTAAGCACACACTGTGGATCTGCCCTTGCCTTGCCTCCCAGCACTCCCAATACACATTCTCAAGCTCACTCTCACTCTCGGCACAGACTAGCTCCCAAAGTGAAAACGTCGGGCAATTTCTCCCACCCCTTATTCTAAGGCCTTCGTTCTGTGAAAGCGCTGGCACGGGACGGTGAGGAGCAGCAAGAGCTTCCAGTGCGGGCTCCTGTGGTGTGGGAGAAAGCGCTGGACGTTTGCATCGTCGCAGCAGGGCTCTGCCGATCGGGACAGTGAGACAGAGTGCTGGCAGTTCTAGGAGCTGGGCAAGCTCGGAGCCCCAGTGTGTATTTGGCTGTAAATGAAGTGGCAAGCGAAGCCGAAGAGCAGCAAGAGCTTTGGGGGCTTTCACCTTTGCTGTGGGAGAAGTCGCCGGACGTTTGCAGTGTCGCAGCAGGGCTCTGCCCATCGGGCCAGTGAGACAGAGTGCTGGCAGGGTTCGGAGCTGGGCAAGCACGCAGCTGCAGCGTGTGTTTGGCTGTGAAAGCGGTGGTGAGGGAAGGTGGGGAGCAGCAGCTTTCTGTGCTGTCCCCTTTGCTGTGGGCAAAATGGCTGGACGTTTGCACTTTGCGAGCCAATCTGTGCCGAGAGTGAGAGTGAGCCTGAGACTGTGTATTCAGAGTGCGTGGAGGAAAAGCAAGTGCAGTTCACCAGCGTGTGTGTGTGTCTCGCTATGAAAGCGCTGGCAAAGGAAGGTGAGGAAGAGCGAGAGCTTTCCGTGGTGGTACCTTTGCTGTGGGAGAACGAGCTGGACGTTTGCAGTGTCGGAGCAGGGCTCTGGCCATCCTGAGAGTGAGAGAGCGTGTTGGCAGCGTTCGGAGTTAAGCAAGGACGGAGCGCCGCTGTGCGCGATCGGCAGAGCCCTGCTCCGACACGGCAAAGGTCCAGCTCGTTCTCCCACACCAATAGCGCCAGCACTGAAAGTGCTTGCTGCTCCTCACCCTGCCTTGCCAGCGCTTTCGCAGCATAACACACACTGGTGAACTGCACTTGCCTTTCCTCCAGGCACTTCGAATACACATTCTCAAGCTCCCTCTCATTCTCGGCAGAGAGCAGCTCCCAAAGTGCAAACGACCAGCGATTTCTCCACACGATAGGTCTAAAGGCTTAGTGCTCTTGCTGTTCCTCCCCTTCCCTTACCAGCGCTTGCACAGCTAAGCACACACTGCGGATCTGCCCTTGCCTTGCCTCCCAGCACTCCCAATACACATTCTCAAGCTCACTCTCACTCTCGGCACAGACTAGCTCCCAAAGTGAAAACGTCGGGCAATTTCTCCCACCCCTTATTCTAAGGCCTTCGTTCTGTGAAAGCGCTGGCACGGGACGGTGAGGAGCAGCAAGAGCTTCCAGTGCGGGCTCCTGTGGTGTGGGAGAAAGCGCTGGACGTTTGCATCGTCGCAGCAGGGCTCTGCCGATCGGGACAGTGAGACAGAGTGCTGGCAGTTCTAGGAGCTGGGCAAGCTCGGAGCCCCAGTGTGTATTTGGCTGTAAATGAAGTGGCAAGCGAAGCCGAAGAGCAGCAAGAGCTTTGGGGGCTTTCACCTTTGCTGTGGGAGAAGTCGCCGGACGTTTGCAGTGTCGCAGCAGGGCTCTGCCCATCGGGCCAGTGAGACAGAGTGCTGGCAGGGTTCGGAGCTGGGCAAGCACGCAGCTGCAGCGTGTGTTTGGCTGTGAAAGCGGTGGTGAGGGAAGGTGGGGAGCAGCAGCTTTCTGTGCTGTCCCCTTTGCTGTGGGCAAAATGGCTGGACGTTTGCACTTTGCGAGCCAATCTGTGCCGAGAGTGAGAGTGAGCCTGAGACTGTGTATTCAGAGTGCGTGGAGGAAAAGCAAGTGCAGTTCACCAGCGTGTGTGTGTGTCTCGCTATGAAAGCGCTGGCAAAGGAAGGTGAGGAAGAGCGAGAGCTTTCCGTGGTGGTACCTTTGCTGTGGGAGAACGAGCTGGACGTTTGCAGTGTCGGAGCAGGGCTCTGGCCATCCTGAGAGTGAGAGAGCGTGTTGGCAGCGTTCGGAGTTAAGCAAGGACGGAGCGCCGCTGTGCGCGATCGGCAGAGCCCTGCTCCGACACGGCAAAGGTCCAGCTCGTTCTCCCACACCAATAGCGCCAGCACTGAAAGTGCTTGCTGCTCCTCACCCTGCCTTGCCAGCGCTTTCGCAGCATAACACACACTGGTGAACTGCACTTGCCTTTCCTCCAGGCACTTCGAATACACATTCTCAAGCTCCCTCTCATTCTCGGCAGAGAGCAGCTCCCAAAGTGCAAACGACCAGCGATTTCTCCACACGATAGGTCTAAAGGCTTAGTGCTCTTGCTGTTCCTCCCCTTCCCTTACCAGCGCTTGCACAGCTAAGCACACACTGCGGATCTGCCCTTGCCTTGCCTCCCAGCACTCCCAATACACATTCTCAAGCTCATTCTCACTCTCGGCACAGACTAGCTCCCAAAGTGAAAACGTCGGGCAATTTCTCCCACCCCTTATTCTAAGGCCTTAGTTCTGTGAAAGCGCTGGCACGGGACGGTGAGGAGCAGCAAGAGCTTCCAGTGCGGGCACCTGTGGTGTGGGAGAAAGCGCTGGACGTTTGCATCGTCGCAGCAGGGCTCTGCCGATCGGGACAGTGAGACAGAGTGCTGGCAGTTCTAGGAGCTGGGCAAGCTCGGAGCCCCAGTGTGTATTTGGCTGTAAATGAAGTGGCAAGCGAAGCCGAAGAGCAGCAAGAGCTTTGGGGGCTTTCACCTTTGCTGTGGGAGAAGTCGCCGGACGTTTGCAGTGTCGCAGCAGGGCTCTGCCCATCGGGCCAGTGAGACAGAGTGCTGGCAGGGTTCGGAGCTGGGCAAGCACGCAGCTGCAGCGTGTGTTTGGCTGTGAAAGCGGTGGTGAGGGAAGGTGGGGAGCAGCAGCTTTCTGTGCTGTCCCCTTTGCTGTGGGCAAAATGGCTGGACGTTTGCACTTTGCGAGCCAATCTGTGCCGAGAGTGAGAGTGAGCCTGAGACTGTGTATTCAGAGTGCGTGGAGGAAAAGCAAGTGCAGTTCACCAGCGTGTGTGTGTGTCTCGCTATGAAAGCGCTGGCAAAGGAAGGTGAGGAAGAGCGAGAGCTTTCCGTGGTGGTACCTTTGCTGTGGGAGAACGAGCTGGAGGTTTGCAGTGTCGGAGCAGGGCTCTGGCCATCGTGAGAGTGAGAGAGCGTGTTGGCAGCGTTCGGAGTTAAGCAAGGACGGAGCGCCGCTGTGCGCGATCGGCAGAGCCCTGCTCCGACGCGGCAAACGTCCAGCTCGTTCTCCCACACCAATAGCGCCAGCACTGAAAGTGCTTGCTGCTCCTCACCCTGCCTTGCCAGCGCTTTCGCAGCATAACACACACTGGTGAACTGCACTTGCCTTTCCTCCAGGCACTTCGAATACACATTCTCAAGCTCCCTCTCATTCTCGGCAGAGAGCAGCTCCCAAAGTGCAAACGACCAGCGATTTCTCCACACGATAGATCTAAAGGCTTAGTGCTCTTGCTGTTCCTCCCCTTCCCTTACCAGCGCTTGCACAGCTAAACACACACTGCGGCTCTGCCCTTGCCTTGCCTCCCAGCACTCCCAATACACATTCTCAAGCTCACTCTCACTCTCGGCACAGACTAGCTCCCAAAGTGAAAACGTCGGGCAATTTCTCCCACCCCTTATTCTAAGGCCTTCGTTCTGTGAAAGCGCTGGCACGGGACGGTGAGGAGCAGCAAGAGCTTCCAGTGCGGGCACCTGTGGTGTGGGAGAAAGCGCTGGACGTTTGCATCGTCGCAGCAGGGCTCTGCCCATCGGGACAGTGACACAGAGTGCTGGCAGGGTTCGGAGCTGGGCAAGCACGCAGCTGCAGCGTGTGTTTGGCTGTGAAAGCGGTGGTGAGGGAAGGTGGGGAGCAGCAGCTTTCTGTGCTGTCCCCTTTGCTGTGGGCAAAATGGCTGGACGTTTGCACTTTGCGAGCCAATCTGTGCCGAGAGTGAGAGTGAGCCTGAGACTGTGTATTCAGAGTGCGTGGAGGAAAAGCAAGTGCAGTTCACCAGCGTGTGTGTGTGTCTCGCTATGAAAGCGCTGGCAAAGGAAGGTGAGGAAGAGCGAGAGCTTTCCGTGGTGGTACCTTTGCTGTGGGAGAACGAGCTGGACGTTTGCAGTGTCGGAGCAGGGCTCTGGCCATCCTGAGAGTGAGAGAGAGTGTTGGCAGCGTTCGGAGTTAAGCAAGGACGGAGCGCCGCTGTGTGCGATCGGCAGAGCCCTGCTCCGACACGTCAAACGTCCAGCTCGTTCTCCCACACCAATAGCGCCAGCACTGAAAGTGCTTGCTGCTCCTCACCCTGCCTTGCCAGCGCTTTCGCAGCATGACACACACTGGTGAACTGCACTTGCCTTTCCTCCAGGCACTTCGAATACACATTCTCAAGCTCCCTCTCATTCTCGGCAGAGAGCAGCTCCCAAAGTGCAAACGACCAGCGATTTCTCCACACGATAGGTCTAAAGGCTTAGTGCTCTTGCTGTTCCTCCCCTTCCCTTACCAGCGCTTGCACAGCTAAGCACACACTGCGGATCTGCCCTTGCCTTGCCTCCCAGCACTCCCAATACACATTCTCAAGCTCACTCTCACTCTCGGCACAGACTAGCTCCCAAAGTGAAAACGTCGGGCAATTTCTCCCACCCCTTATTCTAAGGCCTTAGTTCTGTGAAAGCGCTGGCACGGGACGGTGAGGAGCAGCAAGAGCTTCCAGTGCGGGCTCCTGTGGTGTGGGAGAAAGCGCTGGACGTTTGCATCGTCGCAGCAGGGCTCTGCCGATCGGGACAGTGAGACAGAGTGCTGGCAGTTCTAGGAGCTGGGCAAGCTCGGAGCCCCAGTGTGTATTTGGCTGTAAATGAAGTGGCAAGCGAAGCCGAAGAGCAGCAAGAGCTTTGGGGGCTTTCACCTTTGCTGTGGGAGAACTCGCCGGACGTTTGCAGTGTCGCAGCAGGGCTCTGCCCATCGGGCCAGTGAGACAGAGCGCTGGCAGGGTTCGGAGCTGGGCAAGCACGCAGCTGCAGCGTGTGTTTGGCTGTGAAAGCGGTGGTGAGGGAAGGTGGGGAGCAGCAGCTTTCTGTGCTGTCCCCTTTGCTGTGGGCAAAATGGCTGGACGTTTGCACTTTGCGAGCCAATCTGTGCCGAGAGTGAGAGTGAGCCTGAGACTGTGTATTCAGAGTGCGTGGAGGAAAAGCAAGTGCAGTTCACCAGCGTGTGTGTGTGTCTCGCTATGAAAGCGCTGGCAAAGGAAGGTGAGGAAGAGCGAGAGCTTTCCGTGGTGGTACCTTTGCTGTGGGAGAACGAGCTGGACGTTTGCAGTGTCGGAGCAGGGCTCTGGCCATCGTGAGAGTGAGAGAGCGTGTTGGCAGCGTTCGGAGTTAAGCAAGGACGGAGCGCCGCTGTGCGCGATCGGCAGAGCCCTGCTCCGACACGGCAAACGTCCAGCTCGTTCTCCCACACCAATAGCGCCAGCACTGAAAGTGCTTGCTGCTCCTCACCCTGCCTTGCCAGCGCTTTCGCAGCATAACACACACTGGTGAACTGCACTTGCCTTTCCTCCAGGCACTTCGAATACACATTCTCAAGCTCCCTCTCATTCTCGGCAGAGAGCAGCTCCCAAAGTGCAAACGACCAGCGATTTCTCCACACGATAGGTCTAAAGGCTTAGTGCTCTTGCTGTTCCTCCCCTTCCCTTACCAGCGCTTGCACAGCTAAGCACACACTGCGGCTCTGCCCTTGCCTTGCCTCCCAGCACTCCCAATACACATTCTCAAGCTCACTCTCACTCTCGGCACAGACTAGCTCCCAAAGTGAAAACGTCGGGCAATTTCTCCCACCCCTTATTCTAAGGCCTTAGTTCTGTGAAAGCGCTGGCACGGGACGGTGAGGAGCAGCAAGAGCTTCCAGTGCGGGCACCTGTGGTGTGGGAGAAAGCGCTGGACGTTTGCATCGTCGCAGCAGGGCTCTGCCCATCGGGACAGTGAGACAGAGTGCTGGCAGTTCTAGGAGCTGGGCAAGCTCGGAGCCCCAGTGTGTATTTGGCTGTAAATGAAGTGGCAAGCGAAGCCGAAGAGCAGCAAGAGCTTTGGGGGCTTTCACCTTTGCTGTGGGAGAACTCGCCGGACGTTTGCAGTGTCGCAGCAGGGCTCTGCCCATCGGGCCAGTGAGACAGAGCGCTGGCAGGGTTCGGAGCTGGGCAAGCACGCAGCTGCAGCGTGTGTTTGGCTGTGAAAGCGGTGGTGAGGGAAGGTGGGGAGCAGCAGCTTTCTGTGCTGTCCCCTTTGCTGTGGGCAAAATGGCTGGACGTTTGCACTTTGCGAGCCAATCTGTGCCGAGAGTGAGAGTGAGCCTGAGACTGTGTATTCAGAGTGCGTGGAGGAAAAGCAAGTGCAGTTCACCAGCGTGTGTGTGTGTCTCGCTATGAAAGCGCTGGCAAAGGAAGGTGAGGAAGAGCGAGAGCTTTCCGTGGTGGTACCTTTGCTGTGGGAGAACGAGCTGGACGTTTGCAGTGTCGGAGCAGGGCTCTGGCCATCGTGAGAGTGAGAGAGCGTGTTGGCAGCGTTCGGAGTTAAGCAAGGACGGAGCGCCACTGTGCGCGATCGGCAGAGCCGTGCTCCGACACGGCAAACGTCCAGCTCGTTCTCCCACACCAATAGCGCCAGCACTGAAAGTGCTTGCTGCTCCTCACCCTGCCTTGCCAGCGCTTTCGCAGCATAACACACACTGGTGAACTGCACTTGCCTTTCCTCCAGGCACTTCGAATACACATTCTCAAGCTCCCTCTCATTCTCGGCAGAGAGCAGCTCCCAAAGTGCAAACGACCAGCGATTTCTCCACACGATAGGTCTAAAGGCTTAGTGCTCTTGCTGTTCCTCCCCTTCCCTTACCAGCGCTTGCACAGCTAAGCACACACTGCGGATCTGCCCTTGCCTTGCCTCCCAGCACTCCCAATACACATTCTCAAGCTCACTCTCACTCTCGGCACAGACTAGCTCCCAAAGTGAAAACGTCGGGCAATTTCTCCCACCCCTTATTCTAAGGCCTTAGTTCTGTGAAAGCGCTGGCACGGGACGGTGAGGAGCAGCAAGAGCTTCCAGTGCGGGCACCTGTGGTGTGGGAGAAAGCGCTGGACGTTTGCATCGTCGCAGCAGGGCTCTGCCCATCGGGACAGTGACACAGAGTGCTGGCAGTTCTAGGAGCTGGGCAAGCTCGGAGCCCCAGTGTGTATTTGGCTGTAAATGAAGTGGCAAGCGAAGCCGAAGAGCAGCAAGAGCTTTGGGGGCTTTCACCTTTGCTGTGGGAGAACTCGCCGGACGTTTGCAGTGTCGCAGCAGGGCTCTGCCCATCGGGCCAGTGAGACAGAGCGCTGGCAGGGTTCGGAGCTGGGCAAGCACGCAGCTGCAGCGTGTGTTTGGCTGTGAAAGCGGTGGTGAGGGAAGGTGGGGAGCAGCAGCTTTCTGTGCTGTCCCCTTTGCTGTGGGCAAAATGGCTGGACGTTTGCACTTTGCGAGCCAATCTGTGCCGAGAGTGAGAGTGAGCCTGAGACTGTGTATTCAGAGTGCGTGGAGGAAAAGCAAGTGCAGTTCACCAGCGTGTGTGTGTGTCTCGCTATGAAAGCGCTGGCAAAGGAAGGTGAGGAAGAGCGAGAGCTTTCCGTGGTGGTACCTTTGCTGTGGGAGAACGAGCTGGACGTTTGCAGTGTCGGAGCAGGGCTCTGGCCATCGTGAGAGTGAGAGAGAGTGTTGGCAGCGTTCGGAGTTAAGCAAGGACGGAGCGCCGCTGTGCGCGATCGGCAGAGCCCTGCTCCGACACGGCAAACGTCCAGCTCGTTCTCCCACACCAATAGCGCCAGCACTGAAAGTGCTTGCTGCTCCTCACCCTGCCTTGCCAGCGCTTTCGCAGCATAACACACACTGGTGAACTGCACTTGCCTTTCCTCCAGGCACTTCGAATACACATTCTCAAGCTCCCTCTCATTCTCGGCAGAGAGCAGCTCCCAAAGTGCAAACGACCAGCGATTTCTCCACACGATAGGTCTAAAGGCTTAGTGCTCTTGCTGTTCCTCCCCTTCCCTTACCAGCGCTTGCACAGCTAAACACACACTGCGGATCTGCCCTTGCCTTGCCTCCCAGCACTCCCAATACACATTCTCAAGCTCACTCTCACTCTCGGCACAGACTAGCTCCCAAAGTGAAAACGTCGGGCAATTTCTCCCACCCCTTATTCTAAGGCCTTAGTTCTGTGAAAGCGCTGGCACGGGACGGTGAGGAGCAGCAAGAGCTTCCAGTGCGGGCACCTGTGGTGTGGGAGAAAGCGCTGGACGTTTGCATCGTCGCAGCAGGGCTCTGCCGATCGGGACAGTGAGACAGAGTGCTGGCAGTTCTAGGAGCTGGGCAAGCTCGGAGCCCCAGTGTGTATTTGGCTGTAAGTGAAGTGGCAAGCGAAGCCGAAGAGCAGCAAGAGCTTTGGGGGCTTTCACCTTTGCTGTGGGAGAAGTCGCCGGACGTTTGCAGTGTCGCAGCAGGGCTCTGCCCATCGGGCCAGTGAGACAGAGTGCTGGCAGGGTTCGGAGCTGGGCAAGCACGCAGCTGCAGCGTGTGTTTGGCTGTGAAAGCGGTGGTGAGGGAAGGTGGGGAGCAGCAGCTTTCTGTGCTGTCCCATTTGCTGTGGGCAAAATGGCTGGACGTTTGCACTTTGCGAGCCAATCTGTGCCGAGAGTGAGAGTGAGCCTGAGACTGTGTATTCAGAGTGCGTGGAGGAAAAGCAAGTGCAGTTCACCAGCGTGTGTGTGTGTCTCGCTATGAAAGCGCTGGCAAAGGAAGGTGAGGAAGAGCGAGAGCTTTCCGTGGTGGTACCTTTGCTGTGGGAGAACGAGCTGGACGTTTGCAGTGTCGGAGCAGGGCTCTGGCCATCGTGAGAGTGAGAGAGAGTGTTGGCAGCGTTCGGAGTTAAGCAAGGACGGAGCGCCGCTGTGCGCGATCGGCAGAGCCCTGCTCCGACACGGCAAACGTCCAGCTCGTTCTCCCACACCAATAGCGCCAGCACTGAAAGTGCTTGCTGCTCCTCACCCTGCCTTGCCAGCGCTTTCGCAGCATAACACACACTGGTGAACTGCACTTGCCTTTCCTCCAGGCACTTCGAATACACATTCTCAAGCTCCCTCTCATTCTCGGCAGAGAGCAGCTCCCAAAGTGCAAACGACCAGCGATTTCTCCACACGATAGCTCTAAAGGCTTAGTGCTCTTGCTGTTCCTCCCCTTCCCTTACCAGCGCTTGCACAGATAAGCACACACTGCGGCTCTGCCCTTGCCTTGCCTCCCAGCACTCCCAATACACATTCTCAAGCTCACTCTCACTCTCGGCACAGACTAGCTCCCAAAGTGAAAACGTCGGGCAATTTCTCCCACCCCTTATTCTAAGGCCTTCGTTCTGTGAAAGCGCTGGCACGGGACGGTGAGGAGCAGCAAGAGCTTCCAGTGCGGGCACCTGTGGTGTGGGAGAAAGCGCTGGACGTTTGCATCGTCGCAGCAGGGCTCTGCCCATCGGGCCAGTGAGACAGAGTGCTGGCAGGGTTCGGAGCTGGGCAAGCACGCAGCTGCAGCGTGTGTTTGGCTGTGAAAGCGGTGGTGAGGGAAGGTGGGGAGCAGCAGCTTTCTGTGCTGTCCCCTTTGCTGTGGGCAAAATGGCTGGACGTTTGCACTTTGCGAGCCAATCTGTGCCGAGAGTGAGAGTGAGCCTGAGACTGTGTATTCAGAGTGCGTGGAGGAAAAGCAAGTGCAGTTCACCAGCGTGTGTGTGTGTCTCGCTATGAAAGCGCTGGCAAAGGAAGGTGAGGAAGAGCGAGAGCTTTCCGTGGTGGTACCTTTGCTGTGGGAGAACGAGCTGGACGTTTGCAGTGTCGGAGCAGGGCTCTGGCCATCCTGAGAGTGAGAGAGAGTGTTGGCAGCGTTCGGAGTTAAGCAAGGACGGAGCGCCGCTGTGTGCGATCTGCAGAGCCCTGCTCCGACACGTCAAACGTCCAGCTCGTTCTCCCACACCAATAGCGCCAGCACTGAAAGTGCTTGCTGCTCCTCACCCTGCCTTGCCAGCGCTTTCGCAGCATAACACACACTGGTGAACTGCACTTGCCTTTCCTCCAGGCACTTCGAATACACATTCTCAAGCTCCCTCTCATTCTCGGCAGAGAGCAGCTCCCAAAGTGCAAACGACCAGCGATTTCTCCACACGATAGGTCTAAAGGCTTAGTGCTCTTGCTGTTCCTCCCCTTCCCTTACCAGCGCTTGCACAGCTAAGCACACACTGCGGATCTGCCCTTGCCTTGCCTCCCAGCACTCCCAATACACATTCTCAAGCTCACTCTCACTCTCGGCACAGACTAGCTCCCAAAGTGAAAACGTCGGGCAATTTCTCCCACCCATTATTCTAAGGCCTTAGTTCTGTGAAAGCGCTGGCACGGGACGGTGAGGAGCAGCAAGAGCTTCCAGTGCGGGCTCCTGTGGTGTGGGAGAAAGCGCTGGACGTTTGCATCGTCGCAGCAGGGCTCTGCCGATCAGCACAGTGAGACAGAGTGCTGGCAGTTCTAGGAGCTGGGCAAGCTCGGAGCCCCAGTGTGTATTTGGCTGTAAATGAAGTGGCAAGCGAAGCCGAAGAGCAGCAAGAGCTTTGGGGGCTTTCACCTTTGCTGTGGGAGAACTCGCCGGACGTTTGCAGTGTCGCAGCAGGGCTCTGCCCATCGGGCCAGTGAGACAGAGTGCTGGCAGGGTTCGGAGCTGGGCAAGCACGCAGCTGCAGCGTGTGTTTGGCTGTGAAAGCGGTGGTGAGGGAAGGTGGGGAGCAGCAGCTTTGTGTGCTGTCCCATTTGCTGTGGGCAAAATGGCTGGACGTTTGCACTTTGCGAGCCAATCTGTGCCGAGAGTGAGAGTGAGCCTGAGACTGTGTATTCAGAGTGCGTGGAGGAAAAGCAAGTGCAGTTCACCAGCGTGTGTGTGTGTCTCGCTATGAAAGCGCTGGCAAAGGAAGGTGAGGAAGAGCGAGAGCTTTCCGTGGTGGTACCTTTGCTGTGGGAGAACGAGCTGGACGTTTGCAGTGTCGGAGCAGGGCTCTGGCCATCCTGAGAGTGAGAGAGAGTGTTGGCAGCGTTCGGAGTTAAGCAAGGACGGAGCGCCGCTGTGCGCGATCGGCAGAGCCCTGCTCCGACACGGCAAACGTCCAGCTCGTTCTCCCACACCAATAGCGCCAGCAATGAAAGTGCTTGCTGCTCCTCACCCTGCCTTGCCAGCGCTTTCGCAGCATAACACACACTGGTGAACTGCACTTGCCTTTCCTCCAGGCACTTCGAATACACATTCTCAAGCTCCCTCTCATTCTCGGCAGAGAGCAGCTCCCAAAGTGCAAACGACCAGCGATTTCTCCACACGATAGGTCTAAAGGCTTAGTGCTCTTGCTGTTCCTCCCCTTCCCTTACCAGCGCTTGCACAGCTAAGCACACACTGCGGATCTGCCCTTGCCTTGCCTCCCAGCACTCCCAATACACATTCTCAAGCTCACTCTCACTCTCGGCACAGACTAGCTCCCAAAGTGAAAACGTCGGGCAATTTCTCCCACCCCTTATTCTAAGGCCTTAGTTCTGTGAAAGCGCTGGCACGGGACGGTGAGGAGCAGCAAGAGCTTCCAGTGCGGGCACCTGTGGTGTGGGAGAAAGCGCTGGACGTTTGCATCGTCGCAGCAGGGCTCTGCCGATCGGGACAGTGAGACAGAGTGCTGGCAGTTCTAGGAGCTGGGCAAGCTCGGAGCCCCAGTGTGTATTTGGCTGTAAGTGAAGTGGCAAGCGAAGCCGAAGAGCAGCAAGAGCTTTGGGGGCTTTCACCTTTGCTGTGGGAGAACTCGCCGGATGTTTGCAGTGTCGCAGCAGGGCTCTGCCCATCGGGCCAGTGAGACAGAGTGCTGGCAGGGTTCGGAGCTGGGCAAGCACGCAGCTGCAGCGTGTGTTTGGCTGTGAAAGCGGTGGTGAGGGAAGGTGGGGAGCAGCAGCTTTCTGTGCTGTCCCCTTTGCTGTGGGCAAAATGGCTGGACGTTTGCACTTTGCGAGCCAATCTGTGCCGAGAGTGAGAGTGAGCCTGAGACTGTGTATTCAGAGTGCGTGGAGGAAAAGCAAGTGCAGTTCACCAGCGTGTGTGTGTGTCTCGCTATGAAAGCGCTGGCAAAGGAAGGTGAGGAAGAGCGAGAGCTTTCCGTGGTGGTACCTTTGCTGTGGGAGAACGAGCTGGACGTTTGCAGTGTCGGAGCAGGGCTCTGGCCATCCTGAGAGTGAGAGAGAGTGTTGGCAGCGTTCGGAGTTAAGCAAGGACGGAGCGCCGCTGTGCGCGATCGGCAGAGCCCTGCTCCGACACGGCAAACGTCCAGCTCGTTCTCCCACACCAACAGCGCCAGCACTGAAAGTGCTTGCTGCTCCTCACCCTGCCTTGCCAGCGCTTTCGCAGCATAACACACACTGGTGAACTGCACTTGCCTTTTTTCCAGGCACTTCGAATACACATTCTCAAGCTCCCTCTCATTCTCGGCAGAGAGCAGCTCCCAAAGTGCAAACGACCAGCGATTTCTCCACACGATAGGTCTAAAGGCTTAGTGCTCTTGCTGTTCCTCCCCTTCCCTTACCAGCGCTTGCACAGCTAAACACACACTGCGGATCTGCCCTTGCCTTGCCTCCCAGCACTCCCAATACACATTCTCAAGCTCACTCTCACTCTCGGCACAGACTAGCTCCCAAAGTGAAAACGTCGGGCAATTTCTCCCACCCCTTATTCTAAGGCCTTAGTTCTGTGAAAGCGCTGGCACGGGACGGTGAGGAGCAGCAAGAGCTTCCAGTGCGGGCACCTGTGGTGTGGGAGAAAGCGCTGGACGTTTGCATCGTCGCAGCAGGGCTCTGCCGATCGGGACAGTGAGACAGAGTGCTGGCAGTTCTAGGAGCTGGGCAAGCTCGGAGCCCCAGTGTGTATTTGGCTGTAAGTGAAGTGGCAAGCGAAGCCGAAGAGCAGCAAGAGCTTTGGGGGCTTTCACCTTTGCTGTGGGAGAACTCGCCGGACGTTTGCAGTGTCGCAGCAGGGCTCTGCCCATCGGGCCAGTGAGACAGAGTGCTGGCAGGGTTCGGAGCTGGGCAAGCACGCAGCTGCAGCGTGTGTTTGGCTGTGAAAGCGGTGGTGAGGGAAGGTGGGGAGCAGCAGCTTTCTGTGCTGTCCCCTTTGCTGTGGGCAAAATGGCTGGACGTTTGCACTTTGCGAGCCAATCTGTGCCGAGAGTGAGAGTGAGCCTGAGACTGTGTATTCAGAGTGCGTGGAGGAAAAGCAAGTGCAGTTCACCAGCGTGTGTGTGTGTCTCGCTATGAAAGCGCTGGCAAAGGAAGGTGAGGAAGAGCGAGAGCTTTCCGTGGTGGTACCTTTGCTGTGGGAGAACGAGCTGGACGTTTGCAGTGTCGGAGCAGGGCTCTGGCCATCGTGAGAGTGAGAGAGAGTGTTGGCAGCGTTCGGAGTTAAGCAAGGACGGAGCGCCGCTGTGCGCGATCGGCAGAGCCCTGCTCCGACACGGCAAACGTCCAGCTCGTTCTCCCACACCAACAGCGCCAGCACTGAAAGTGCTTGCTGCTCCTCACCCTGCCTTGCCAGCGCTTTCGCAGCATAACACACACTGGTGAACTGCACTTGCCTTTTTTCCAGGCACTTCGAATACACATTCTCAAGCTCCCTCTCATTCTCGGCAGAGAGCAGCTCCCAAAGTGCAAACGACCAGCGATTTCTCCACACGATAGGTCTAAAGGCTTAGTGCTCTTGCTGTTCCTCCCCTTCCCTTACCAGCGCTTGCACAGCTAAACACACACTGCGGATCTGCCCTTGCCTTGCCTCCCAGCACTCCCAATACACATTCTCAAGCTCACTCTCACTCTCGGCACAGACTAGCTCCCAAAGTGAAAACGTCGGGCAATTTCTCCCACCCCTTATTCTAAGGCCTTCGTTCTGTGAAAGCGCTGGCACGGGACGGTGAGGAGCAGCAAGAGCTTCCAGTGCGGGCACCTGTGGTGTGGGAGAAAGCGCTGGACGTTTGCATCGTCGCAGCAGGGCTCTGCCGATCGGGACAGTGAGACAGAGTGCTGGCAGTTCTAGGAGCTGGGCAAGCTCGGAGCCCCAGTGTGTATTTGGCTGTAAATGAAGTGGCAAGCGAAGCCGAAGAGCAGCAAGAGCTTTGGGGGCTTTCACCTTTGCTGTGGGAGAACTCGCCGGACGTTTGCAGTGTCGCAGCAGGGCTCTGCCAGTCGGGCCAGTGAGACAGAGTGCTGGCAGGGTTCGGAGATGGGCAATCACGCAGCTGCAGCGTGTGTTTGGCTGTGAAAGCGGTGGTGAGGGAAGGTGGGGAGCAGCAGCTTTCTGTGCTGTCCCCTTTGCTGTGGGCAAAATGGCTGGACGTTTGCACTTTGCGAGCCAATCTGTGCCGAGAGTGAGAGTGAGCCTGAGACTGTGTATTCAGAGTGCGTGGAGGAAAAGCAAGTGCAGTTCACCAGCGTGTGTGTGTGTCTCGCTATGAAAGCGCTGGCAAAGGAAGGTGAGGAAGAGCAAGAGCTTTCCGTGGTGGTACCTTTGCTGTGGGAGAACGAGCTGGACGTTTGCAGTGTCGGAGCAGGGCTCTGGCCATCGTGAGAGTGAGAGAGCGTGTTGGCAGCGTTCGGAGTTAAGCAAGGACGGAGCGCCGCTGTGCGCGATCGGCAGAGCCCTGCTCCGACACGGCAAACGTCCAGCTCGTTCTCCCACACCAATAGCGCCAGCACTGAAAGTGCTTGCTGCTCCTCACCCTGCCTTGCCAGCGCTTTCGCAGCATAACACACACTGGTGAACTGCACTTGCCTTTCCTCCAGGCACTTCGAATACACATTCTCAAGCTCCCTCTCATTCTCGGCAGAGAGCAGCTCCCAAAGTGCAAACGACCAGCGATTTCTCCACACGATAGGTCTAAAGGCTTAGTGCTCTTGCTGTTCCTCCCCTTCCCTTACCAGCGCTTGCACAGCTAAGCACACACTGCGGATCTGCCCTTGCCTTGCCTCCCAGCACTCCCAATACACATTCTCAAGCTCACTCTCACTCTCGGCACAGACTAGCTCCCAAAGTGAAAACGTCGGGCAATTTCTCCCACCCCTTATTCTAAGGCCTTCGTTCTGTGAAAGCGCTGGCACGGGACGGTGAGGAGCAGCAAGACCTTCCAGTGCGGGCACCTGTGGTGTGGGAGAAAGCGCTGGACGTTTGCATCGTCGCAGCAGGGCTCTGCCCATCGGGCCAGTGAGACAGAGCGCTGGCAGGGTTCGGAGCTGGGCAAGCACGCAGCTGCAGCGTGTGTTTGGCTGTGAAAGCGGTGGTGAGGGAAGGTGGGGAGCAGCAGCTTTCTGTGCTGTCCCCTTTGCTGTGGGCAAAATGGCTGGACGTTTGCACTTTGCGAGCCAATCTGTGCCGAGAGTGAGAGTGAGCCTGAGACTGTGTATTCAGAGTGCGTGGAGGAAAAGCAAGTGCAGTTCACCAGCGTGTGTGTGTGTCTCGCTATGAAAGCGCTGGCAAAGGAAGGTGAGGAAGAGCGAGAGCTTTCCGTGGTGGTACCTTTGCTGTGGGAGAACGAGCTGGACGTTTGCAGTGTCGGAGCAGGGCTCTGGCCATCGTGAGAGTGAGAGAGAGTTTTGGCAGCATTCGGAGTTAAGCAAGGGCCGAGCGCCGCTGTGCGCGATCGGCAGAGCCCTGCTCCGACACGGCAAACGTCCAGCTCGTTCTCCCACACCAATAGCGCCAGCACTGAAAGTGCTTGCTGCTCCTGACCCTGCCTTGCCAGCGCTTTCGCAGCATAACACACACTGGTGAACTGCACTTGCCTTTCCTCCAGGCACTTCGAATACACATTCTCAAGCTCCCTCTCATTCTCGGCGGAGAGCAGCTCCCAAAGTGCAAACGACCAGCGATTTCTCCACACGATAGGTCTAAAGGCTTAGTGCTCTTGCTGTTCCTCCCCTTCCCTTACCAGCGCTTGCACAGCTAAACACACACTGCGGATCTGCCCTTGCCTTGCCTCCCAGCACTCCCAATACACATTCTCAAGCTCACTCTCACTCTCGGCACAGACTAGCTCCCAAAGTGAAAACGTCGGGCAATTTCTCCCACCCCTTATTCTAAGGCCTTCGTTCTGTGAAAGCGCTGGCACGGGACGGTGAGGAGCAGCAAGAGCTTCCAGTGCGGGCACCTGTGGTGTGGGAGAAAGCGCTGGACGTTTGCAGTGTCGCAGCAGGGCTCTGCCCATCGGGCCAGTGAGACAGAGTGCTGGCAGGGTTCGGAGCTGGGCAAGCACGCAGCTGCAGCGTGTGTTTGGCTGTGAAAGCGGTGGTGAGGGAAGGTGGGGAGCAGCAGCTTTCTGTGCTGTCCCCTTTGCTGTGGGCAAAATGGCTGGACGTTTGCACTTTGCGAGCCAATCTGTGCCGAGAGTGAGAGTGAGCCTGAGACTGTGTATTCAGAGTGCGTGGAGGAAAAGCAAGTGCAGTTCACCAGCGTGTGTGTGTGTCTCGCTATGAAAGCGCTGGCAAAGGAAGGTGAGGAAGAGCAAGAGCTTTCCGTGGTGGTACCTTTGCTGTGGGAGAACGAGCTGGACGTTTGCAGTGTCGGAGCAGGGCTCTGGCCATCGTGAGAGTGAGAGAGCGTGTTGGCAGCGTTCGGAGTTAAGCAAGGACGGAGCGCCGCTGTGCGCGATCGGCAGAGCCCTGCTCCGACACGGCAAACGTCCAGCTCGTTCTCCCACACCAATAGCGCCAGCACTGAAAGTGCTTGCTGCTCCTCACCCTGCCTTGCCAGCGCTTTCGCAGCATAACACACACTGGTGAACTGCACTTGCCTTTCCTCCAGGCACTTCGAATACACATTCTCAAGCTCCCTCTCATTCTCGGCAGAGAGCAGCTCCCAAAGTGCAAACGACCAGCGATTTCTCCACACGATAGGTCTAAAGGCTTAGTGCTCTTGCTGTTCCTCCCCTTCCCTTACCAGCGCTTGCACAGCTAAGCACACACTGCGGATCTGCCCTTGCCTTGCCTCCCAGCACTCCCAATACACATTCTCAAGCTCACTCTCACTCTCGGCACAGACTAGCTCCCAAAGTGAAAACGTCGGGCAATTTCTCCCACCCCTTATTCTAAGGCCTTCGTTCTGTGAAAGCGCTGGCACGGGACGGTGAGGAGCAGCAAGACCTTCCAGTGCGGGCACCTGTGGTGTGGGAGAAAGCGCTGGACGTTTGCATCGTCGCAGCAGGGCTCTGCCCATCGGGCCAGTGAGACAGAGCGCTGGCAGGGTTCGGAGCTGGGCAAGCACGCAGCTGCAGCGTGTGTTTGGCTGTGAAAGCGGTGGTGAGGGAAGGTGGGGAGCAGCAGCTTTCTGTGCTGTCCCCTTTGCTGTGGGCAAAATGGCTGGACGTTTGCACTTTGCGAGCCAATCTGTGCCGAGAGTGAGAGTGAGCCTGAGACTGTGTATTCAGAGTGCGTGGAGGAAAAGCAAGTGCAGTTCACCAGCGTGTGTGTGTGTCTCGCTATGAAAGCGCTGGCAAAGGAAGGTGAGGAAGAGCGAGAGCTTTCCGTGGTGGTACCTTTGCTGTGGGAGAACGAGCTGGACGTTTGCAGTGTCGGAGCAGGGCTCTGGCCATCGTGAGAGTGAGAGAGAGTGTTGGCAGCATTCGGAGTTAAGCAAGGACCGAGCGCCGCTGTGCGCGATCGGCAGAGCCCTGCTCCGACACGGCAAACGTCCAGCTCGTTCTCCCACACCAATAGCGCCAGCACTGAAAGTGCTTGCTGCTCCTGACCCTGCCTTGCCAGCGCTTTCGCAGCATAACACACACTGGTGAACTGCACTTGCCTTTCCTCCAGGCACTTCGAATACACATTCTCAAGCTCCCTCTCATTCTCGGCGGAGAGCAGCTCCCAAAGTGCAAACGACCAGCGATTTCTCCACACGATAGGTCTAAAGGCTTAGTGCTCTTGCTGTTCCTCCCCTTCCCTTACCAGCGCTTGCACAGCTAAACACACACTGCGGATCTGCCCTTGCCTTGCCTCCCAGCACTCCCAATACACATTCTCAAGCTCACTCTCACTCTCGGCACAGACTAGCTCCCAAAGTGAAAACGTCGGGCAATTTCTCCCACCCCTTATTCTAAGGCCTTCGTTCTGTGAAAGCGCTGGCACGGGACGGTGAGGAGCAGCAAGAGCTTCCAGTGCGGGCACCTGTGGTGTGGGAGAAAGCGCTGGACGTTTGCAGTGTCGCAGCAGGGCTCTGCCCATCGGGCCAGTGAGACAGAGTGCTGGCAGGGTTCGGAGCTGGGCAAGCACGCAGCTGCAGCGTGTGTTTGGCTGTGAAAGCGGTGGTGAGGGAAGGTGGGGAGCAGCAGCTTTCTGTGCTGTCCCCTTTGCTGTGGGCAAAATGGCTGGACGTTTGCACTTTGCGAGCCAATCTGTGCCGAGAGTGAGAGTGAGCCTGAGACTGTGTATTCAGAGTGCGTGGAGGAAAAGCAAGTGCAGTTCACCAGCGTGTGTGTGTGTCTCGCTATGAAAGCGCTGGCAAAGGAAGGTGAGGAAGAGCGAGAGCTTTCCGTGGTGGTACCTTTGCTGTGGGAGAACGAGCTGGACGTTTGCAGTGTCGGAGCAGGGCTCTGGCCATCGTGAGAGTGAGAGAGCGTGTTGGCAGCGTTCGGAGTTAAGCAAGGACGGAGCGCCACTGTGTGCGATCTGCATAGCCCTGCTCCGACACGGCAAACGTCCAGCTCGTTCTCCCACACCAATAGCGCCAGCACTGAAAGTGCTTGCTGCTCCTCACCCTGCCTTGCCAGCGCTTTCGCAGCATAACACACACTGGTGAACTGCACTTGCCTTTCCTCCAGGCACTTCGAATACACATTCTCAAGCTCCCTCTCATTCTCGGCAGAGAGCAGCTCCCAAAGTGCAAACGACCAGCGATTTCTCCACACGATAGGTCTAAAGGCTTAGTGCTCTTGCTGTTCCTCCCCTTCCCTTACCAGCGCTTGCACAGCTAAACACACACTGCGGATCTGCCCTTGCCTTGCCTCCCAGCACTCCCAATACACATTCTCAAGCTCACTCTCACTCTCGGCACAGACTAGCTCCCAAAGTGAAAACGTCGGGCAATTTCTCCCACCCCTTATTCTAAGGCCTTCGTTCTGTGAAAGCGCTGGCACGGGACGGTGAGGAGCAGCAAGAGCTTCCAGTGCGGGCACCTGTGGTGTGGGAGAAAGCGCTGGACGTTTGCATCGTCGCAGCAGGGCTCTGCCGATCGGGACAGTGAGACAGAGTGCTGGCAGTTCTAGGAGCTGGGCAAGCTCGGAGCCCCAGTGTGTATTTGGCTGTAAATGAAGTGGCAAGCGAAGCCGAAGAGCAGCAAGAGCTTTGGGGGCTTTCACCTTTGCTGTGGGAGAACTCGCCGGACGTTTGCAGTGTCGCAGCAGGGCTCTGCCAGTCGGGCCAGTGAGACAGAGTGCTGGCAGGGTTCGGAGATGGGCAATCACGCAGCTGCAGCGTGTGTTTGGCTGTGAAAGCGGTGGTGAGGGAAGGTGGGGAGCAGCAGCTTTCTGTGCTGTCCCCTTTGCTGTGGGCAAAATGGCTGGACGTTTGCACTTTGCGAGCCAATCTGTGCCGAGAGTGAGAGTGAGCCTGAGACTGTGTATTCAGAGTGCGTGGAGGAAAAGCAAGTGCAGTTCACCAGCGTGTGTGTGTGTCTCGCTATGAAAGCGCTGGCAAAGGAAGGTGAGGAAGAGCAAGAGCTTTCCGTGGTGGTACCTTTGCTGTGGGAGAACGAGCTGGACGTTTGCAGTGTCGGAGCAGGGCTCTGGCCATCGTGAGAGTGAGAGAGCGTGTTGGCAGCGTTCGGAGTTAAGCAAGGACGGAGCGCCGCTGTGCGCGATCGGCAGAGCCCTGCTCCGACACGGCAAACGTCCAGCTCGTTCTCCCACACCAATAGCGCCAGCACTGAAAGTGCTTGCTGCTCCTCACCCTGCCTTGCCAGCGCTTTCGCAGCATAACACACACTGGTGAACTGCACTTGCCTTTCCTCCAGGCACTTCGAATACACATTCTCAAGCTCCCTCTCATTCTCGGCAGAGAGCAGCTCCCAAAGTGCAAACGACCAGCGATTTCTCCACACGATAGGTCTAAAGGCTTAGTGCTCTTGCTGTTCCTCCCCTTCCCTTACCAGCGCTTGCACAGCTAAGCACACACTGCGGATCTGCCCTTGCCTTGCCTCCCAGCACTCCCAATACACATTCTCAAGCTCACTCTCACTCTCGGCACAGACTAGCTCCCAAAGTGAAAACGTCGGGCAATTTCTCCCACCCCTTATTCTAAGGCCTTCGTTCTGTGAAAGCGCTGGCACGGGACGGTGAGGAGCAGCAAGACCTTCCAGTGCGGGCACCTGTGGTGTGGGAGAAAGCGCTGGACGTTTGCATCGTCGCAGCAGGGCTCTGCCCATCGGGCCAGTGAGACAGAGCGCTGGCAGGGTTCGGAGCTGGGCAAGCACGCAGCTGCAGCGTGTGTTTGGCTGTGAAAGCGGTGGTGAGGGAAGGTGGGGAGCAGCAGCTTTCTGTGCTGTCCCCTTTGCTGTGGGCAAAATGGCTGGACGTTTGCACTTTGCGAGCCAATCTGTGCCGAGAGTGAGAGTGAGCCTGAGACTGTGTATTCAGAGTGCGTGGAGGAAAAGCAAGTGCAGTTCACCAGCGTGTGTGTGTGTCTCGCTATGAAAGCGCTGGCAAAGGAAGGTGAGGAAGAGCGAGAGCTTTCCGTGGTGGTACCTTTGCTGTGGGAGAACGAGCTGGACGTTTGCAGTGTCGGAGCAGGGCTCTGGCCATCGTGAGAGTGAGAGAGAGTGTTGGCAGCATTCGGAGTTAAGCAAGGACCGAGCGCCGCTGTGCGCGATCGGCAGAGCCCTGCTCCGACACGGCAAACGTCCAGCTCGTTCTCCCACACCAATAGCGCCAGCACTGAAAGTGCTTGCTGCTCCTGACCCTGCCTTGCCAGCGCTTTCGCAGCATAACACACACTGGTGAACTGCACTTGCCTTTCCTCCAGGCACTTCGAATACACATTCTCAAGCTCCCTCTCATTCTCGGCGGAGAGCAGCTCCCAAAGTGCAAACGACCAGCGATTTCTCCACACGATAGGTCTAAAGGCTTAGTGCTCTTGCTGTTCCTCCCCTTCCCTTACCAGCGCTTGCACAGCTAAACACACACTGCGGATCTGCCCTTGCCTTGCCTCCCAGCACTCCCAATACACATTCTCAAGCTCACTCTCACTCTCGGCACAGACTAGCTCCCAAAGTGAAAACGTCGGGCAATTTCTCCCACCCCTTATTCTAAGGCCTTCGTTCTGTGAAAGCGCTGGCACGGGACGGTGAGGAGCAGCAAGAGCTTCCAGTGCGGGCACCTGTGGTGTGGGAGAAAGCGCTGGACGTTTGCAGTGTCGCAGCAGGGCTCTGCCCATCGGGCCAGTGAGACAGAGTGCTGGCAGGGTTCGGAGCTGGGCAAGCACGCAGCTGCAGCGTGTGTTTGGCTGTGAAAGCGGTGGTGAGGGAAGGTGGGGAGCAGCAGCTTTCTGTGCTGTCCCCTTTGCTGTGGGCAAAATGGCTGGACGTTTGCACTTTGCGAGCCAATCTGTGCCGAGAGTGAGAGTGAGCCTGAGACTGTGTATTCAGAGTGCGTGGAGGAAAAGCAAGTGCAGTTCACCAGCGTGTGTGTGTGTCTCGCTATGAAAGCGCTGGCAAAGGAAGGTGAGGAAGAGCAAGAGCTTTCCGTGGTGGTACCTTTGCTGTGGGAGAACGAGCTGGACGTTTGCAGTGTCGGAGCAGGGCTCTGGCCATCGTGAGAGTGAGAGAGCGTGTTGGCAGCGTTCGGAGTTAAGCAAGGACGGAGCGCCGCTGTGCGCGATCGGCAGAGCCCTGCTCCGACACGGCAAACGTCCAGCTCGTTCTCCCACACCAATAGCGCCAGCACTGAAAGTGCTTGCTGCTCCTCACCCTGCCTTGCCAGCGCTTTCGCAGCATAACACACACTGGTGAACTGCACTTGCCTTTCCTCCAGGCACTTCGAATACACATTCTCAAGCTCCCTCTCATTCTCGGCAGAGAGCAGCTCCCAAAGTGCAAACGACCAGCGATTTCTCCACACGATAGGTCTAAAGGCTTAGTGCTCTTGCTGTTCCTCCCCTTCCCTTACCAGCGCTTGCACAGCTAAGCACACACTGCGGATCTGCCCTTGCCTTGCCTCCCAGCACTCCCAATACACATTCTCAAGCTCACTCTCACTCTCGGCACAGACTAGCTCCCAAAGTGAAAACGTCGGGCAATTTCTCCCACCCCTTATTCTAAGGCCTTCGTTCTGTGAAAGCGCTGGCACGGGACGGTGAGGAGCAGCAAGACCTTCCAGTGCGGGCACCTGTGGTGTGGGAGAAAGCGCTGGACGTTTGCATCGTCGCAGCAGGGCTCTGCCCATCGGGCCAGTGAGACAGAGCGCTGGCAGGGTTCGGAGCTGGGCAAGCACGCAGCTGCAGCGTGTGTTTGGCTGTGAAAGCGGTGGTGAGGGAAGGTGGGGAGCAGCAGCTTTCTGTGCTGTCCCCTTTGCTGTGGGCAAAATGGCTGGACGTTTGCACTTTGCGAGCCAATCTGTGCCGAGAGTGAGAGTGAGCCTGAGACTGTGTATTCAGAGTGCGTGGAGGAAAAGCAAGTGCAGTTCACCAGCGTGTGTGTGTGTCTCGCTATGAAAGCGCTGGCAAAGGAAGGTGAGGAAGAGCGAGAGCTTTCCGTGGTGGTACCTTTGCTGTGGGAGAACGAGCTGGACGTTTGCAGTGTCGGAGCAGGGCTCTGGCCATCGTGAGAGTGAGAGAGAGTGTTGGCAGCATTCGGAGTTAAGCAAGGACCGAGCGCCGCTGTGCGCGATCGGCAGAGCCCTGCTCCGACACGGCAAACGTCCAGCTCGTTCTCCCACACCAATAGCGCCAGCACTGAAAGTGCTTGCTGCTCCTGACCCTGCCTTGCCAGCGCTTTCGCAGCATAACACACACTGGTGAACTGCACTTGCCTTTCCTCCAGGCACTTCGAATACACATTCTCAAGCTCCCTCTCATTCTCGGCGGAGAGCAGCTCCCAAAGTGCAAACGACCAGCGATTTCTCCACACGATAGGTCTAAAGGCTTAGTGCTCTTGCTGTTCCTCCCCTTCCCTTACCAGCGCTTGCACAGCTAAACACACACTGCGGATCTGCCCTTGCCTTGCCTCCCAGCACTCCCAATACACATTCTCAAGCTCACTCTCACTCTCGGCACAGACTAGCTCCCAAAGTGAAAACGTCGGGCAATTTCTCCCACCCCTTATTCTAAGGCCTTCGTTCTGTGAAAGCGCTGGCACGGGACGGTGAGGAGCAGCAAGAGCTTCCAGTGCGGGCACCTGTGGTGTGGGAGAAAGCGCTGGACGTTTGCAGTGTCGCAGCAGGGCTCTGCCCATCGGGCCAGTGAGACAGAGTGCTGGCAGGGTTCGGAGCTGGGCAAGCACGCAGCTGCAGCGTGTGTTTGGCTGTGAAAGCGGTGGTGAGGGAAGGTGGGGAGCAGCAGCTTTCTGTGCTGTCCCCTTTGCTGTGGGCAAAATGGCTGGACGTTTGCACTTTGCGAGCCAATCTGTGCCGAGAGTGAGAGTGAGCCTGAGACTGTGTATTCAGAGTGCGTGGAGGAAAAGCAAGTGCAGTTCACCAGCGTGTGTGTGTGTCTCGCTATGAAAGCGCTGGCAAAGGAAGGTGAGGAAGAGCGAGAGCTTTCCGTGGTGGTACCTTTGCTGTGGGAGAACGAGCTGGACGTTTGCAGTGTCGGAGCAGGGCTCTGGCCATCGTGAGAGTGAGAGAGCGTGTTGGCAGCGTTCGGAGTTAAGCAAGGACGGAGCGCCGCTGTGTGCGATCTGCATAGCCCTGCTCCGACACGGCAAACGTCCAGCTCGTTCTCCCACACCAATAGCGCCAGCACTGAAAGTGCTTGCTGCTCCTCACCCTGCCTTGCCAGCGCTTTCGCAGCATAACACACACTGGTGAACTGCACTTGCCTTTCCTCCAGGCACTTCGAATACACATTCTCAAGCTCCCTCTCATTCTCGGCAGAGAGCAGCTCCCAAAGTGCAAACGACCAGCGATTTCTCCACACGATAGGTCTAAAGGCTTAGTGCTCTTGCTGTTCCTCCCCTTCCCTTACCAGCGCTTGCACAGCTAAACACACACTGCGGCTCTGCCCTTGCCTTGCCTCCCAGCACTCCCAATACACATTCTCAAGCTCACTCTCACTCTCGGCACAGACTAGCTCCCAAAGTGAAAACGTCGGGCAATTTCTCCCACCCCTTATTCTAAGGCCTTCGTTCTGTGAAAGCGCTGGCACGGGACGGTGAGGAGCAGCAAGAGCTTCCAGTGCGGGCACCTGTGGTGTGGGAGAAAGCGCTGGACGTTTGCATCGTCGCAGCAGGGCTCTGCCGATCGGGACAGTGAGACAAAGTGCTGGCAGGGTTCGGAGCTGGGCAAGCACGCAGCTGCAGTGTGTGTTTGGCTGTGAAAGCGGTGGTGAGGGAAGGTGGGGAGCAGCAGCTTTCTGTGCTGTCCCCTTTGCTGTGGGCAAAATGGCTGGACGTTTGCACTTTGCGAGCCAATCTGTGCCGAGAGTGAGAGTGAGCCTGAGACTGTGTATTCAGAGTGCGTGGAGGAAAAGCAAGTGCAGTTCACCAGCGTGTGTGTGTGTCTCGCTATGAAAGCGCTGGCAAAGGAAGGTGAGGAAGAGCGAGAGCTTTCCGTGGTGGTACCTTTGCTGTGGGAGAACGAGCTGGACGTTTGCAGTGTCGGAGCAGGGCTCTGGCCATCCTGAGAGTGAGAGAGAGTGTTGGCAGCGTTCGGAGTTAAGCAAGGACGGAGCGCCCCTGTGTGCGATCGGCAGAGCCCTGCTCCGACACGGCAAACGTCCAGCTCGTTCTCCCACACCAATAGCGCCAGCACTGAAAGTGCTTGCTGCTCCTCACCCTGCCTTGCCAGCGCTTTCGCAGCATAACACACACTGGTGAACTGCACTTGCCTTTCCTCCAGGCACTTCGAATACACATTCTCAAGCTCCCTCTCATTCTCGGCGGAGAGCAGCTCCCAAAGTGCAAACGACCAGCGATTTCTCCACACGATAGGTCTAAAGGCTTAGTGCTCTTGCTGTTCCTCCCCTTCCCTTACCAGCGCTTGCACAGCTAAACACACACTGCGGATCTGCCCTTGCCTTGCCTCCCAGCACTCCCAATACACATTCTCAAGCTCACTCTCACTCTCGGCACAGACTAGCTCCCAAAGTGAAAACGTCGGGCAATTTCTCCCACCCCTTATTCTAAGGCCTTAGTTCTGTGAAAGCGCTGGCACGGGACGGTGAGGAGCAGCAAGACCTTCCAGTGCGGGCACCTGTGGTGTGGGAGAAAGCGCTGGACGTTTGCAGTGTCGCAGCAGGGCTCTGCCCATCGGGCCAGTGAGACAGAGTGCTGGCAGGGTTCGGAGCTGGGCAAGCACGCAGCTGCAGCGTGTGTTTGGCTGTGAAAGCGGTGGTGAGGGAAGGTGGGGAGCAGCAGCTTTCTGTGCTGTCCCCTTTGCTGTGGGCAAAATGGCTGGACGTTTGCACTTTGCGAGCCAATCTGTGCCGAGAGTGAGAGTGAGCCTGAGACTGTGTATTCAGCGTGCGTGGAGGAAAAGCAAGTGCAGTTCACCAGCGTGTGTGTGTGTCTCGCTATGAAAGCGCTGGCAAAGGAAGGTGAGGAAGAGCGAGAGCTTTCCGTGGTGGTACCTTTGCTGTGGGAGAACGAGCTGGACGTTTGCAGTGTCGGAGCAGGGCTCTGGCCATCCTGAGAGTGAGAGAGCGTGTTGGCAGCGTTCGGAGTTAAGCAAGGACGGAGCGCCGCTGTGTGCGATCGGCAGAGCCCTGCTCCGACACGGCAAACGTCCAGCTCGTTCTCCCACACCAATAGCGCCAGCACTGAAAGTGCTTGCTGCTCCTCACCCTGCCTTGCCAGCGCTTTCGCAGCATAACACACACTGGTGAACTGCACTTGCCTTTCCTCCAGGCACTTCGAATACACATTCTCAAGCTCCCTCTCATTCTCGGCAGAGAGCAGCTCCCAAAGTGCAAACGACCAGCGATTTCTCCACACGATAGGTCTAAAGGCTTAGTGCTCTTGCTGTTCCTCCCCTTCCCTTACCAGCGCTTGCACAGCTAAACACACACTGCGGCTCTGCCCTTGCCTTGCCTCCCAGCACTCCCAATACACATTCTCAAGCTCACTCTCACTCTCGGCACAGACTAGCTCCCAAAGTGAAAACGTCGGGCAATTTCTCCCACCCCTTATTCTAAGGCCTTAGTTCTGTGAAAGCGCTGGCACGGGACGGTGAGGAGCAGCAAGAGCTTCCAGTGCGGGCACCGGTGGTGTGGGAGAAAGCGCTGGACGTTTGCATCGTCGCAGCAGGGCTCTGCCGATCGGGACAGTGAGACAGAGTGCTGGCAGTTCTAGGAGCTGGGCAAGCTCGGAGCCCCAGTGTGTATTTGGCTGTAAATGAAGTGGCAAGCGAAGCCGAAGAGCAGCAAGAGCTTTGGGGGCTTTCACCTTTGCTGTGGGAGAAGTCGCCGGACGTTTGCAGTGTCGCAGCAGGGCTCTGCCCATCGGGCCAGTGAGACAGAGTGCTGGCAGGGTTCGGAGCTGGGCAAGCACGCAGCTGCAGCGTGTGTTTGGCTGTGAAAGCGGTGGTGAGGGAAGGTGGGGAGCAGCAGCTTTCTGTGCTGTCCCCTTTGCTGTGGGCAAAATGGCTGGACGTTTGCACTTTGCGAGGCAATCTGTGCCGAGAGTGAGAGTGAGCCTGAGACTGTGTATTCAGAGTGCGTGGAGGAAAAGCAAGTGCAGTTCACCAGCGTGTGTGTGTGTCTCGCTATGAAAGCGCTGGCAAAGGAAGGTGAGGAAGAGCGAGAGCTTTCCGTGGTGGTACCTTTGCTGTGGGAGAACGAGCTGGACGTTTGCAGTGTCGGAGCAGGGCTCTGGCCATCGTGAGAGTGAGAGAGCGTGTTGGCAGCGTTCGGAGTTAAGCAAGGACGGAGCGCCGCTGTGCGCGATCGGCAGAGCCCTGCTCCGACACGGCAAACGTCCAGCTCGTTCTCCCACACCAATAGCGCCAGCACTGAAAGTGCTTGCTGCTCCTCACCCTGCCTTGCCAGCGCTTTCGCAGCATAACACACACTGGTGAACTGCACTTGCCTTTCCTCCAGGCACTTCGAATACACATTCTCAAGCTCCCTCTCATTCTCGGCGGAGAGCAGCTCCCAAAGTGCAAACGACCAGCGATTTCTCCACACGATAGGTCTAAAGGCTTAGTGCTCTTGCTGTTCCTCCCCTTCCCTTACCAGCGCTTGCACAGCTAAGCACACACTGCGGCTCTGCCCTTGCCTTGCCTCCCAGCACTCCCAATACACATTCTCAAGCTCACTCTCACTCTCGGCACAGACTAGCTCCCAAAGTGAAAACGTCGGGCAATTTCTCCCACCCCTTATTCTAAGGCCTTAGTTCTGTGAAAGCGCTGGCACGGGACGGTGAGGAGCAGCAAGAGCTTCCAGTGCGGGCACCTGTGGTGTGGGAGAAAGCGCTGGACGTTTGCATCGTCGCAGCAGGGCTCTGCCGATCGGGCCAGTGAGACAGAGTGCTGGCAGTTCTAGGAGCTGGGCAAGCTCGGAGCCCCAGTGTGTATTTGGCTGTAAATGAAGTGGCAAGCGAAGCCGAAGAGCAGCAAGAGCTTTGGGGGCTTTCACCTTTGCTGTGGGAGAAGTCGCCGGACGTTTGCAGTGTCGCAGCAGGGCTCTGCCCATCGGGCCAGTGAGACAGAGTGCTGGCAGGGTTCGGAGCTGGGCAAGCACGCAGCTGCAGCGTGTGTTTGGCTGTGAAAGCGGTGGTGAGGGAAGGTGGGGAGCAGCAGCTTTCTGTGCTGTCCCCTTTGCTGTGGGCAAAATGGCTGGACGTTTGCACTTTGCGAGCCAATCTGTGCCGAGAGTGAGAGTGAGCCTGAGACTGTGTATTCAGAGTGCGTGGAGGAAAAGCAAGTGCAGTTCACCAGCGTGTGTGTGTGTCTCGCTATGAAAGCGCTGGCAAAGGAAGGTGAGGAAGAGCGAGAGCTTTCCGTGGTGGTACCTTTGCTGTGGGAGAACGAGCTGGACGTTTGCAGTGTCGGAGCAGGGCTCTGGCCATCGTGAGAGTGAGAGAGCGTGTTGGCAGCGTTCGGAGTTAAGCAAGGACGGAGCGCCGCTGTGCGCGATCGGCAGAGCCCTGCTCCGACACGGCAAACGTCCAGCTCGTTCTCCCACACCAATAGCGCCAGCACTGAAAGTGCTTGCTGCTCCTCACCCTGCCTTGCCAGCGCTTTCGCAGCATAACACACACTGGTGAACTGCACTTGCCTTTCCTCCAGGCACTTCGAATACACATTCTCAAGCTCCCTCTCATTCTCGGCAGAGAGCAGCTCCCAAAGTGCAAACGACCAGCGATTTCTCCACACGATAGGTCTAAAGGCTTAGTGCTCTTGCTGTTCCTCCCCTTCCCTTACCAGCGCTTGCACAGCTAAACACACACTGCGGCTCTGCCCTTGCCTTGCCTCCCAGCACTCCCAATACACATTCTCAAGCTCACTCTCACTCTCGGCACAGACTAGCTCCCAAAGTGAAAACGTCGGGCAATTTCTCCCACCCCTTATTCTAAGGCCTTAGTTCTGTGAAAGCGCTGGCACGGGACGGTGAGGAGCAGCAAGAGCTTCCAGTGCGGGCACCTGTGGTGTGGGAGAAAGCGCTGGACGTTTGCATCGTCGCAGCAGGGCTCTGCCCATCGGGCCAGTGAGACAGAGTGCTGGCAGGGTTCGGAGCTGGGCAAGCACGCAGCTGCAGCGTGTGTTTGGCTGTGAAAGCGGTGGTGAGGGAAGGTGGGGAGCAGCAGCTTTCTGTGCTGTCCCCTTTGCTGTGGGCAAAATGGCTGGACGTTTGCACTTTGCGAGCCAATCTGTGCCGAGAGTGAGAGTGAGCCTGAGACTGTGTATTCAGAGTGCGTGGAGGAAAAGCAAGTGCAGTTCACCAGCGTGTGTGTGTGTCTCGCTATGAAAGCGCTGGCAAAGGAAGGTGAGGAAGAGCGAGAGCTTTCCGTGGTGGTACCTTTGCTGTGGGAGAACGAGCTGGACGTTTGCAGTGTCGGAGCAGGGCTCTGGCCATCGTGAGAGTGAGAGAGAGTGTTGGCAGCGTTCGGAGTTAAGCAAGGACGGAGCGCCGCTGTGTGCGATCGGCAGAGCCCTGCTCCGACACGGCAAACGTCCAGCTCGTTCTCCCACACCAATAGCGCCAGCACTGAAAGTGCTTGCTGCTCCTCACCCTGCCTTGCCAGCGCTTTCGCAGCATAACACACACTGGTGAACTGCACTTGCCTTTCCTCCAGGCACTTCGAATACACATTCTCAAGCTCCCTCTCATTCTCGGCAGAGAGCAGCTCCCAAAGTGCAAACGACCAGCGATTTCTCCACACGATAGGTCTAAAGGCTTAGTGCTCTTGCTGTTCCTCCCCTTCCCTTACCAGCGCTTGCACAGCTAAACACACACTGCGGATCTGCCCTTGCCTTGCCTCCCAGCACTCCCAATACACATTCTCAAGCTCACTCTCACTCTCGGCACAGACTAGCTCCCAAAGTGAAAACGTCGGGCAATTTCTCCCACCCCTTATTCTAAGGCCTTAGTTCTGTGAAAGCGCTGGCACGGGACGGTGAGGAGCAGCAAGACCTTCCAGTGCGGGCACCTGTGGTGTGGGAGAAAGCGCTGGACGTTTGCAGTGTCGCAGCAGGGCTCTGCCCATCGGGCCAGTGAGACAGAGTGCTGGCAGGGTTCGGAGCTGGGCAAGCACGCAGCTGCAGCGTGTGTTTGGCTGTGAAAGCGGTGGTGAGGGAAGGTGGGGAGCAGCAGCTTTCTGTGCTGTCCCCTTTGCTGTGGGCAAAATGGCTGGACGTTTGCACTTTGCGAGCCAATCTGTGCCGAGAGTGAGAGTGAGCCTGAGACTGTGTATTCAGCGTGCGTGGAGGAAAAGCAAGTGCAGTTCACCAGCGTGTGTGTGTGTCTCGCTATGAAAGCGCTGGCAAAGGAAGGTGAGGAAGAGCGAGAGCTTTCCGTGGTGGTACCTTTGCTGTGGGAGAACGAGCTGGACGTTTGCAGTGTCGGAGCAGGGCTCTGGCCATCCTGAGAGTGAGAGAGCGTGTTGGCAGCGTTCGGAGTTAAGCAAGGACGGAGCGCCGCTGTGTGCGATCGGCAGAGCCCTGCTCCGACACGGCAAACGTCCAGCTCGTTCTCCCACACCAATAGCGCCAGCACTGAAAGTGCTTGCTGCTCCTCACCCTGCCTTGCCAGCGCTTTCGCAGCATAACACACACTGGTGAACTGCACTTGCCTTTCCTCCAGGCACTTCGAATACACATTCTCAAGCTCCCTCTCATTCTCGGCAGAGAGCAGCTCCCAAAGTGCAAACGACCAGCGATTTCTCCACACGATAGGTCTAAAGGCTTAGTGCTCTTGCTGTTCCTCCCCTTCCCTTACCAGCGCTTGCACAGCTAAACACACACTGCGGCTCTGCCCTTGCCTTGCCTCCCAGCACTCCCAATACACATTCTCAAGCTCACTCTCACTCTCGGCACAGACTAGCTCCCAAAGTGAAAACGTCGGGCAATTTCTCCCACCCCTTATTCTAAGGCCTTAGTTCTGTGAAAGCGCTGGCACGGGACGGTGAGGAGCAGCAAGAGCTTCCAGTGCGGGCACCGGTGGTGTGGGAGAAAGCGCTGGACGTTTGCATCGTCGCAGCAGGGCTCTGCCGATCGGGACAGTGAGACAGAGTGCTGGCAGTTCTAGGAGCTGGGCAAGCTCGGAGCCCCAGTGTGTATTTGGCTGTAAATGAAGTGGCAAGCGAAGCCGAAGAGCAGCAAGAGCTTTGGGGGCTTTCACCTTTGCTGTGGGAGAAGTCGCCGGACGTTTGCAGTGTCGCAGCAGGGCTCTGCCCATCGGGCCAGTGAGACAGAGTGCTGGCAGGGTTCGGAGCTGGGCAAGCACGCAGCTGCAGCGTGTGTTTGGCTGTGAAAGCGGTGGTGAGGGAAGGTGGGGAGCAGCAGCTTTCTGTGCTGTCCCCTTTGCTGTGGGCAAAATGGCTGGACGTTTGCACTTTGCGAGGCAATCTGTGCCGAGAGTGAGAGTGAGCCTGAGACTGTGTATTCAGAGTGCGTGGAGGAAAAGCAAGTGCAGTTCACCAGCGTGTGTGTGTGTCTCGCTATGAAAGCGCTGGCAAAGGAAGGTGAGGAAGAGCGAGAGCTTTCCGTGGTGGTACCTTTGCTGTGGGAGAACGAGCTGGACGTTTGCAGTGTCGGAGCAGGGCTCTGGCCATCGTGAGAGTGAGAGAGCGTGTTGGCAGCGTTCGGAGTTAAGCAAGGACGGAGCGCCGCTGTGCGCGATCGGCAGAGCCCTGCTCCGACACGGCAAACGTCCAGCTCGTTCTCCCACACCAATAGCGCCAGCACTGAAAGTGCTTGCTGCTCCTCACCCTGCCTTGCCAGCGCTTTCGCAGCATAACACACACTGGTGAACTGCACTTGCCTTTCCTCCAGGCACTTCGAATACACATTCTCAAGCTCCCTCTCATTCTCGGCGGAGAGCAGCTCCCAAAGTGCAAACGACCAGCGATTTCTCCACACGATAGGTCTAAAGGCTTAGTGCTCTTGCTGTTCCTCCCCTTCCCTTACCAGCGCTTGCACAGCTAAGCACACACTGCGGCTCTGCCCTTGCCTTGCCTCCCAGCACTCCCAATACACATTCTCAAGCTCACTCTCACTCTCGGCACAGACTAGCTCCCAAAGTGAAAACGTCGGGCAATTTCTCCCACCCCTTATTCTAAGGCCTTAGTTCTGTGAAAGCGCTGGCACGGGACGGTGAGGAGCAGCAAGAGCTTCCAGTGCGGGCACCTGTGGTGTGGGAGAAAGCGCTGGACGTTTGCATCGTCGCAGCAGGGCTCTGCCGATCGGGCCAGTGAGACAGAGTGCTGGCAGTTCTAGGAGCTGGGCAAGCTCGGAGCCCCAGTGTGTATTTGGCTGTAAATGAAGTGGCAAGCGAAGCCGAAGAGCAGCAAGAGCTTTGGGGGCTTTCACCTTTGCTGTGGGAGAAGTCGCCGGACGTTTGCAGTGTCGCAGCAGGGCTCTGCCCATCGGGCCAGTGAGACAGAGTGCTGGCAGGGTTCGGAGCTGGGCAAGCACGCAGCTGCAGCGTGTGTTTGGCTGTGAAAGCGGTGGTGAGGGAAGGTGGGGAGCAGCAGCTTTCTGTGCTGTCCCCTTTGCTGTGGGCAAAATGGCTGGACGTTTGCACTTTGCGAGCCAATCTGTGCCGAGAGTGAGAGTGAGCCTGAGACTGTGTATTCAGAGTGCGTGGAGGAAAAGCAAGTGCAGTTCACCAGCGTGTGTGTGTGTCTCGCTATGAAAGCGCTGGCAAAGGAAGGTGAGGAAGAGCGAGAGCTTTCCGTGGTGGTACCTTTGCTGTGGGAGAACGAGCTGGACGTTTGCAGTGTCGGAGCAGGGCTCTGGCCATCGTGAGAGTGAGAGAGCGTGTTGGCAGCGTTCGGAGTTAAGCAAGGACGGAGCGCCGCTGTGCGCGATCGGCAGAGCCCTGCTCCGACACGGCAAACGTCCAGCTCGTTCTCCCACACCAATAGCGCCAGCACTGAAAGTGCTTGCTGCTCCTCACCCTGCCTTGCCAGCGCTTTCGCAGCATAACACACACTGGTGAACTGCACTTGCCTTTCCTCCAGGCACTTCGAATACACATTCTCAAGCTCCCTCTCATTCTCGGCAGAGAGCAGCTCCCAAAGTGCAAACGACCAGCGATTTCTCCACACGATAGGTCTAAAGGCTTAGTGCTCTTGCTGTTCCTCCCCTTCCCTTACCAGCGCTTGCACAGCTAAACACACACTGCGGCTCTGCCCTTGCCTTGCCTCCCAGCACTCCCAATACACATTCTCAAGCTCACTCTCACTCTCGGCACAGACTAGCTCCCAAAGTGAAAACGTCGGGCAATTTCTCCCACCCCTTATTCTAAGGCCTTAGTTCTGTGAAAGCGCTGGCACGGGACGGTGAGGAGCAGCAAGAGCTTCCAGTGCGGGCACCTGTGGTGTGGGAGAAAGCGCTGGACGTTTGCATCGTCGCAGCAGGGCTCTGCCCATCGGGCCAGTGAGACAGAGTGCTGGCAGGGTTCGGAGCTGGGCAAGCACGCAGCTGCAGCGTGTGTTTGGCTGTGAAAGCGGTGGTGAGGGAAGGTGGGGAGCAGCAGCTTTCTGTGCTGTCCCCTTTGCTGTGGGCAAAATGGCTGGACGTTTGCACTTTGCGAGCCAATCTGTGCCGAGAGTGAGAGTGAGCCTGAGACTGTGTATTCAGAGTGCGTGGAGGAAAAGCAAGTGCAGTTCACCAGCGTGTGTGTGTGTCTCGCTATGAAAGCGCTGGCAAAGGAAGGTGAGGAAGAGCGAGAGCTTTCCGTGGTGGTACCTTTGCTGTGGGAGAACGAGCTGGACGTTTGCAGTGTCGGAGCAGGGCTCTGGCCATCGTGAGAGTGAGAGAGAGTGTTGGCAGCGTTCGGAGTTAAGCAAGGACGGAGCGCCGCTGTGTGCGATCGGCAGAGCCCTGCTCCGACACGGCAAACGTCCAGCTCGTTCTCCCACACCAATAGCGCCAGCACTGAAAGTGCTTGCTGCTCCTCACCCTGCCTTGCCAGCGCTTTCGCAGCATAACACACACTGGTGAACTGCACTTGCCTTTCCTCCAGGCACTTCGAATACACATTCTCAAGCTCCCTCTCATTCTCGGCAGAGAGCAGCTCCCAAAGTGCAAACGACCAGCGATTTCTCCACACGATAGGTCTAAAGGCTTAGTGCTCTTGCTGTTCCTCCCCTTCCCTTACCAGCGCTTGCACAGCTAAACACACACTGCGGATCTGCCCTTGCCTTGCCTCCCAGCACTCCCAATACACATTCTCAAGCTCACTCTCACTCTCGGCACAGACTAGCTCCCAAAGTGAAAACGTCGGGCAATTTCTCCCACCCCTTATTCTAAGGCCTTAGTTCTGTGAAAGCGCTGGCACGGGACGGTGAGGAGCAGCAAGAGCTTCCAGTGCGGGCACCTGTGGTGTGGGAGAAAGCGCTGGACGTTTGCAGTGTCGCAGCAGGGCTCTGCCCATCGGGCCAGTGAGACAGAGTGCTGGCAGGGTTCGGAGCTGGGCAAGCACGCAGATGCAGCGTGTGTTTGGCTGTGAAAGCGGTGGTGAGGGAAGGTGGGGAGCAGCAGCTTTCTGTGCTGTCCCCTTTGCTGTGGGCAAAATGGCTGGACGTTTGCACTTTGCGAGCCAATCTGTGCCGAGAGTGAGAGTGAGCCTGAGACTGTGTATTCAGCGTGCGTGGAGGAAAAGCAAGTGCAGTTCACCAGCGTGTGTGTGTGTCTCGCTATGAAAGCGCTGGCAAAGGAAGGTGAGGAAGAGCGAGAGCTTTCCGTGGTGGTACCTTTGCTGTGGGAGAACGAGCTGGACGTTTGCAGTGTCGGAGCAGGGCTCTGGCCATCGTGAGAGTGAGAGAGAGTGTTGGCAGCGTTCGGAGTTAAGCAAGGACGGAGCGCCGCTGTGTGCGATCGGCAGAGCCCTGCTCCGACACGGCAAACGTCCAGCTCGTTCTCCCACACCAATAGCGCCAGCACTGAAAGTGCTTGCTGCTCCTCACCCTGCCTTGCCAGCGCTTTCGCAGCATAACACACACTGGTGAACTGCACTTGCCTTTCCTCCAGGCACTTCGAATACACATTCTCAAGCTCCCTCTCATTCTCGGCAGAGAGCAGCTCCCAAAGTGCAAACGACCAGCGATTTCTCCACACGATAGGTCTAAAGGCTTAGTGCTCTTGCTGTTCCTCCCCTTCCCTTACCAGCGCTTGCACAGCTAAGCACACACTGCGGATCTGCCCTTGCCTTGCCTCCCAGCACTCCCAATACACATTCTCAAGCTCACTCTCACTCTCGGCACAGACTAGCTCCCAAAGTGAAAACGTCGGGCAATTTCTCCCACCCCTTATTCTAAGGCCTTAGTTCTGTGAAAGCGCTGGCACGGGACGGTGAGGAGCAGCAAGAGCTTCCAGTGCGGGCACCTGTGGTGTGGGAGAAAGCGCTGGACGTTTGCATCGTCGCAGCAGGGCTCTGCCGATCGGGACAGTGAGACAGAGTGCTGGCAGTTCTAGGAGCTGGGCAAGCTCGGAGCCCCAGTGTGTATTTGGCTGTAAATGAAGTGGCAAGCGAAGCCGAAGAGCAGCAAGAGCTTTGGGGGCTTTCACCTTTGCTGTGGGAGAACTCGCCGGACGTTTGCAGTGTCGCAGCAGGGCTCTGCCCATCGGGCCAGTGAGACAGAGTGCTGGCAGGGTTCGGAGCTGGGCAAGCACGCAGCTGCAGCGTGTGTTTGGCTGTGAAAGCGGTGGTGAGGGAAGGTGGGGAGCAGCAGCTTTCTGTGCTGTCCCCTTTGCTGTGGGCAAAATGGCTGGACGTTTGCACTTTGCGAGCCAATCTGTGCCGAGAGTGAGAGTGAGCCTGAGACTGTGTATTCAGAGTGCGTGGAGGAAAAGCAAGTGCAGTTCACCAGCGTGTGTGTGTGTCTCGCTATGAAAGCGCTGGCAAAGGAAGGTGAGGAAGAGCGAGAGCTTTCCGTGGTGGTACCTTTGCTGTGGGAGAACGAGCTGGACGTTTGCAGTGTCGGAGCAGGGCTCTGGCCATCCTGAGAGTGAGAGAGTGTTGGCAGCGTTCGGAGTTAAGCAAGGACGGAGCGCCGCTGTGCGCGATCGGCAGAGCCCTGCTCCGACACGGCAAACGTCCAGCTCGTTCTCCCACACCAATAGCGCCAGCACTGAAAGTGCTTGCTGCTCCTCACCCTGCCTTGCCAGCGCTTTCGCAGCATAACACACACTGGTGAACTGCACTTGCCTTTCCTCCAGGCACTTCGAATACACATTCTCAAGCTCCCTCTCATTCTCGGCAGAGAGCAGCTCCCAAAGTGCAAACGACCAGCGATTTCTCCACACGATAGGTCTAAAGGCTTAGTGCTCTTGCTGTTCCTCCCCTTCCCTTACCAGCGCTTGCACAGCTAAGCACACACTGCGGATCTGCCCTTGCCTTGCCTCCCAGCACTCCCAATACACATTCTCAAGCTCACTCTCACTCTCGGCACAGACTAGCTCCCAAAGTGAAAACGTCAGGCAATTTCTCCCACCCCTTATTCTAAGGCCTTAGTTCTGTGAAAGCGCTGGCACGGGACGGTGAGGAGCAGCAAGAGCTTCCAGTGCGGGCACCTGTGGTGTGGGAGAAAGCGCTGGACGTTTGCATCGTCGCAGCAGGGCTCTGCCGATCGGGACAGTGAGACAGAGTGCTGGCAGTTCTAGGAGCTGGGCAAGCTCGGAGCCCCAGTGTGTATTTGGCTGTAAATGAAGTGGCAAGCGAAGCCGAAGAGCAGCAAGAGCTTTGGGGGCTTTCACCTTTGCTGTGGGAGAAGTCGCCGGACGTTTGCAGTGTCGCAGCAGGGCTCTGCCCATCGGGCCAGTGAGACAGAGTGCTGGCAGGGTTCGGAGCTGGGCAAGCACGCAGCTGCAGCGTGTGTTTGGCTGTGAAAGCGGTGGTGAGGGAAGGTGGGGAGCAGCAGCTTTCTGTGCTGTCCCCTTTGCTGTGGGCAAAATGGCTGGACGTTTGCACTTTGCGAGGCAATCTGTGCCGAGAGTGAGAGTGAGCCTGAGACTGTGTATTCAGAGTGCGTGGAGGAAAAGCAAGTGCAGTTCACCAGCGTGTGTGTGTGTCTCGCTATGAAAGCGCTGGCAAAGGAAGGTGAGGAAGAGCGAGAGCTTTCCGTGGTGGTACCTTTGCTGTGGGAGAACGAGCTGGACGTTTGCAGTGTCGGAGCAGGGCTCTGGCCATCCTGAGAGTGAGAGAGAGTGTTGGCAGCGTTCGGAGTTAAGCAAGGACGGAGCGCCGCTGTGCGCGATCGGCAGAGCCCTGCTCCGACACGGCAAACGTCCAGCTCGTTCTCCCACACCAATAGCGCCAGCACTGAAAGTGCTTGCTGCTCCTCACCCTGCCTTGCCAGCGCTTTCGCAGCATAACACACACTGGTGAACTGCACTTGCCTTTCCTCCAGGCACTTCGAATACACATTCTCAAGCTCCCTCTCATTCTCGGCAGAGAGCAGCTCCCAAAGTGCAAACGACCAGCGATTTCTCCACACGATAGGTCTAAAGGCTTAGTGCTCTTGCTGTTCCTCCCCTTCCCTTACCAGCGCTTGCACAGCTAAACACACACTGCGGCTCTGCCCTTGCCTTGCCTCCCAGCACTCCCAATACACATTCTCAAGCTCACTCTCACTCTCGGCACAGACTAGCTCCCAAAGTGAAAACGTCGGGCAATTTCTCCCACCCCTTATTCTAAGGCCTTAGTTCTGTGAAAGCGCTGGCACGGGACGGTGAGGAGCAGCAAGAGCTTCCAGTGCGGGCACCTGTGGTGTGGGAGAAAGCGCTGGACGTTTGCATCGTCGCAGCAGGGCTCTGCCCATCGGGCCAGTGAGACAGAGTGCTGGCAGGGTTCGGAGCTGGGCAAGCACGCAGCTGCAGCGTGTGTTTGGCTGTGAAAGCGGTGGTGAGGGAAGGTGGGGAGCAGCAGCTTTCTGTGCTGTCCCCTTTGCTGTGGGCAAAATGGCTGGACGTTTGCACTTTGCGAGCCAATCTGTGCCGAGAGTGAGAGTGAGCCTGAGACTGTGTATTCAGAGTGCGTGGAGGAAAAGCAAGTGCAGTTCACCAGCGTGTGTGTGTGTCTCGCTATGAAAGCGCTGGCAAAGGAAGGTGAGGAAGAGCGAGAGCTTTCCGTGGTGGTACCTTTGCTGTGGGAGAACGAGCTGGACGTTTGCAGTGTCGGAGCAGGGCTCTGGCCATCGTGAGAGTGAGAGAGAGTGTTGGCAGCGTTCGGAGTTAAGCAAGGACGGAGCGCCGCTGTGTGCGATCGGCAGAGCCCTGCTCCGACACGGCAAACGTCCAGCTCGTTCTCCCACACCAATAGCGCCAGCACTGAAAGTGCTTGCTGCTCCTCACCCTGCCTTGCCAGCGCTTTCGCAGCATAACACACACTGGTGAACTGCACTTGCCTTTCCTCCAGGCACTTCGAATACACATTCTCAAGCTCCCTCTCATTCTCGGCAGAGAGCAGCTCCCAAAGTGCAAACGACCAGCGATTTCTCCACACGATAGGTCTAAAGGCTTAGTGCTCTTGCTGTTCCTCCCCTTCCCTTACCAGCGCTTGCACAGCTAAACACACACTGCGGATCTGCCCTTGCCTTGCCTCCCAGCACTCCCAATACACATTCTCAAGCTCACTCTCACTCTCGGCACAGACTAGCTCCCAAAGTGAAAACGTCGGGCAATTTCTCCCACCCCTTATTCTAAGGCCTTAGTTCTGTGAAAGCGCTGGCACGGGACGGTGAGGAGCAGCAAGACCTTCCAGTGCGGGCACCTGTGGTGTGGGAGAAAGCGCTGGACGTTTGCAGTGTCGCAGCAGGGCTCTGCCCATCGGGCCAGTGAGACAGAGTGCTGGCAGGGTTCGGAGCTGGGCAAGCACGCAGATGCAGCGTGTGTTTGGCTGTGAAAGCGGTGGTGAGGGAAGGTGGGGAGCAGCAGCTTTCTGTGCTGTCCCCTTTGCTGTGGGCAAAATGGCTGGACGTTTGCACTTTGCGAGCCAATCTGTGCCGAGAGTGAGAGTGAGCCTGAGACTGTGTATTCAGCGTGCGTGGAGGAAAAGCAAGTGCAGTTCACCAGCGTGTGTGTGTGTCTCGCTATGAAAGCGCTGGCAAAGGAAGGTGAGGAAGAGCGAGAGCTTTCCGTGGTGGTACCTTTGCTGTGGGAGAACGAGCTGGACGTTTGCAGTGTCGGAGCAGGGCTCTGGCCATCGTGAGAGTGAGAGAGAGTGTTGGCAGCGTTCGGAGTTAAGCAAGGACGGAGCGCCGCTGTGTGCGATCGGCAGAGCCCTGCTCCGACACGGCAAACGTCCAGCTCGTTCTCCCACACCAATAGCGCCAGCACTGAAAGTGCTTGCTGCTCCTCACCCTGCCTTGCCAGCGCTTTCGCAGCATAACACACACTGGTGAACTGCACTTGCCTTTCCTCCAGGCACTTCGAATACACATTCTCAAGCTCCCTCTCATTCTCGGCAGAGAGCAGCTCCCAAAGTGCAAACGACCAGCGATTTCTCCACACGATAGGTCTAAAGGCTTAGTGCTCTTGCTGTTCCTCCCCTTCCCTTACCAGCGCTTGCACAGCTAAGCACACACTGCGGATCTGCCCTTGCCTTGCCTCCCAGCACTCCCAATACACATTCTCAAGCTCACTCTCACTCTCGGCACAGACTAGCTCCCAAAGTGAAAACGTCGGGCAATTTCTCCCACCCCTTATTCTAAGGCCTTAGTTCTGTGAAAGCGCTGGCACGGGACGGTGAGGAGCAGCAAGAGCTTCCAGTGCGGGCACCTGTGGTGTGGGAGAAAGCGCTGGACGTTTGCATCGTCGCAGCAGGGCTCTGCCCATCGGGCCAGTGAGACAGAGTGCTGGCAGTTCTAGGAGCTGGGCAAGCTCGGAGCCCCAGTGTGTATTTGGCTGTAAATGAAGTGGCAAGCGAAGCCGAAGAGCAGCAAGAGCTTTGGGGGCTTTCACCTTTGCTGTGGGAGAAGTCGCCGGACGTTTGCAGTGTCGCAGCAGGGCTCTGCCCATCGGGCCAGTGAGACAGAGTGCTGGCAGGGTTCGGAGCTGGGCAAGCACGCAGCTGCAGCGTGTGTTTGGCTGTGAAAGCGGTGGTGAGGGAAGGTGGGGAGCAGCAGCTTTCTGTGCTGTCCCCTTTGCTGTGGGCAAAATGGCTGGACGTTTGCACTTTGCGAGGCAATCTGTGCCGAGAGTGAGAGTGAGCCTGAGACTGTGTATTCAGAGTGCGTGGAGGAAAAGCAAGTGCAGTTCACCAGCGTGTGTGTGTGTCTCGCTATGAAAGCGCTGGCAAAGGAAGGTGAGGAAGAGCGAGAGCTTTCCGTGGTGGTACCTTTGCTGTGGGAGAACGAGCTGGACGTTTGCAGTGTCGGAGCAGGGCTCTGGCCATCCTGAGAGTGAGAGAGCGTGTTGGCAGCGTTCGGAGTTAAGCAAGGACGGAGCGCCGCTGTGCGCGATCGGCAGAGCCCTGCTCCGACACGGCAAACGTCCAGCTCGTTCTCCCACACCAATAGCGCCAGCACTGAAAGTGCTTGCTGCTCCTCACCCTGCCTTGCCAGCGCTTTCGCAGCATAACACACACTGGTGAACTGCACTTGCCTTTCCTCCAGGCACTTCGAATACACATTCTCAAGCTCCCTCTCATTCTCGGCAGAGAGCAGCTCCCAAAGTGCAAACGACCAGCGATTTCTCCACACGATAGGTCTAAAGGCTTAGTGCTCTTGCTGTTCCTCCCCTTCCCTTACCAGCGCTTGCACAGCTAAGCACACACTGCGGCTCTGCCCTTGCCTTGCCTCCCAGCACTCCCAATACACATTCTCAAGCTCACTCTCACTCTCGGCACAGACTAGCTCCCAAAGTGAAAACGTCGGGCAATTTCTCCCACCCCTTATTCTAAGGCCTTAGTTCTGTGAAAGCGCTGGCACGGGACGGTGAGGAGCAGCAAGAGCTTCCAGTGCGGGCACCTGTGGTGTGGGAGAAAGCGCTGGACGTTTGCATCGTCGCAGCAGGGCTCTGCCGATCGGGCCAGTGAGACAGAGTGCTGGCAGTTCTAGGAGCTGGGCAAGCTCGGAGCCCCAGTGTGTATTTGGCTGTAAATGAAGTGGCAAGCGAAGCCGAAGAGCAGCAAGAGCTTTGGGGGCTTTCACCTTTGCTGTGGGAGAAGTCGCCGGACGTTTGCAGTGTCGCAGCAGGGCTCTGCCCATCGGGCCAGTGAGACAGAGTGCTGGCAGGGTTCGGAGCTGGGCAAGCACGCAGCTGCAGCGTGTGTTTGGCTGTGAAAGCGGTGGTGAGGGAAGGTGGGGAGCAGCAGCTTTCTGTGCTGTCCCCTTTGCTGTGGGCAAAATGGCTGGACGTTTGCACTTTGCGAGGCAATCTGTGCCGAGAGTGAGAGTGAGCCTGAGACTGTGTATTCAGAGTGCGTGGAGGAAAAGCAAGTGCAGTTCACCAGCGTGTGTGTGTGTCTCGCTATGAAAGCGCTGGCAAAGGAAGGTGAGGAAGAGCGAGAGCTTTCCGTGGTGGTACCTTTGCTGTGGGAGAACGAGCTGGACGTTTGCAGTGTCGGAGCAGGGCTCTGGCCATCGTGAGAGTGAGAGAGCGTGTTGGCAGCGTTCGGAGTTAAGCAAGGACGGAGCGCCGCTGTGCGCGATCGGCAGAGCCCTGCTCCGACACGGCAAACGTCCAGCTCGTTCTCCCACACCAATAGCGCCAGCACTGAAAGTGCTTGCTGCTCCTCACCCTGCCTTGCCAGCGCTTTCGCAGCATAACACACACTGGTGAACTGCACTTGCCTTTCCTCCAGGCACTTCGAATACACATTCTCAAGCTCCCTCTCATTCTCGGCAGAGAGCAGCTCCCAAAGTGCAAACGACCAGCGATTTATCCACACGATAGGTCTAAAGGCTTAGTGCTCTTGCTGTTCCTCCCCTTCCCTTACCAGCGCTTGCACAGCTAAACACACACTGCGGCTCTGCCCTTGCCTTGCCTCCCAGCACTCCCAATACACATTCTCAAGCTCACTCTCACTCTCGGCACAGACTAGCTCCCAAAGTGAAAACGTCGGGCAATTTCTCCCACCCCTTATTCTAAGGCCTTAGTTCTGTGAAAGCGCTGGCACGGGACGGTGAGGAGCAGCAAGAGCTTCCAGTGCGGGCACCTGTGGTGTGGGAGAAAGCGCTGGACGTTTGCATCGTCGCAGCAGGGCTCTGCCGATCGGGACAGTGAGACAGAGTGCTGGCAGTTCTAGGAGCTGGGCAAGCTCGGAGCCCCAGTGTGTATTTGGCTGTAAATGAAGTGGCAAGCGAAGCCGAAGAGCAGCAAGAGCTTTGGGGGCTTTCACCTTTGCTGTGGGAGAAGTCGCCGGACGTTTGCAGTGTCGCAGCAGGGCTCTGCCCATCGGGCCAGTGAGACAGAGTGCTGGCAGGGTTCGGAGCTGGGCAAGCACGCAGCTGCAGCGTGTGTTTGGCTGTGAAAGCGGTGGTGAGGGAAGGTGGGGAGCAGCAGCTTTCTGTGCTGTCCCCTTTGCTGTGGGCAAAATGGCTGGACGTTTGCACTTTGCGAGCCAATCTGTGCCGAGAGTGAGAGTGAGCCTGAGACTGTGTATTCAGAGTGCGTGGAGGAAAAGCAAGTGCAGTTCACCAGCGTGTGTGTGTGTCTCGCTATGAAAGCGCTGGCAAAGGAAGGTGAGGAAGAGCGAGAGCTTTCCGTGGTGGTACCTTTGCTGTGGGAGAACGAGCTGGACGTTTGCAGTGTCGGAGCAGGGCTCTGGCCATCCTGAGAGTGAGAGAGCGTGTTGGCAGCGTTCGGAGTTAAGCAAGGACGGAGCGCCGCTGTGCGCGATCGGCAGAGCCCTGCTCCGACACGGCAAAGGTCCAGCTCGTTCTCCCACACCAATAGCGCCAGCACTGAAAGTGCTTGCTGCTCCTCACCCTGCCTTGCCAGCGCTTTCGCAGCATAACACACACTGGTGAACTGCACTTGCCTTTCCTCCAGGCACTTCGAATACACATTCTCAAGCTCCCTCTCATTCTCGGCAGAGAGCAGCTCCCAAAGTGCAAACGACCAGCGATTTCTCCACACGATAGGTCTAAAGGCTTAGTGCTCTTGCTGTTCCTCCCCTTCCCTTACCAGCGCTTGCACAGCTAAACACACACTGCGGCTCTGCCCTTGCCTTGCCTCCCAGCACTCCCAATACACATTCTCAAGCTCACTCTCACTCTCGGCACAGACTAGCTCCCAAAGTGAAAACGTCGGGCAATTTCTCCCACCCCTTATTCTAAGGCCTTCGTTCTGTGAAAGCGCTGGCACGGGACGGTGAGGAGCAGCAAGAGCTTCCAGTGCGGGCACCTGTGGTGTGGGAGAAAGCGCTGGACGTTTGCATCGTCGCAGCAGGGCTCTGCCCATCGGGCCAGTGAGACAGAGTGCTGGCAGGGTTCGGAGCTGGGCAAGCACGCAGCTGCAGCGTGTGTTTGGCTGTGAAAGCGGTGGTGAGGGAAGGTGGGGAGCAGCAGCTTTCTGTGCTGTCCCCTTTGCTGTGGGCAAAATGGCTGGACGTTTGCACTTTGCGAGCCAATCTGTGCCGAGAGTGAGAGTGAGCCTGAGACTGTGTATTCAGAGTGCGTGGAGGAAAAGCAAGTGCAGTTCACCAGCGTGTGTGTGTGTCTCGCTATGAAAGCGCTGGCAAAGGAAGGTGAGGAAGAGCGAGAGCTTTCCGTGGTGGTACCTTTGCTGTGGGAGAACGAGCTGGACGTTTGCAGTGTCGGAGCAGGGCTCTGGCCATCCTGAGAGTGAGAGAGAGTGTTGGCAGCGTTCGGAGTTAAGCAAGGACGGAGCGCCGCTGTGCGCGATCGGCAGAGCCCTGCTCCGACACGGCAAACGTCCAGCTCGTTCTCCCACACCAATAGCGCCAGCACTGAAAGTGCTTGCTGCTCCTCACCCTGCCTTGCCAGCGCTTTCGCAGCATAACACACACTGGTGAACTGCACTTGCCTTTCCTCCAGGCACTTCGAATACACATTCTCAAGCTCCCTCTCATTCTCGGCGGAGAGCAGCTCCCAAAGTGCAAACGACCAGCGATTTCTCCACACGATAGGTCTAAAGGCTTAGTGCTCTTGCTGTTCCTCCCCTTCCCTTACCAGCGCTTGCACAGCTAAACACACACTGCGGCTCTGCCCTTGCCTTGCCTCCCAGCACTCCCAATACACATTCTCAAGCTCACTCTCACTCTCGGCACAGACTAGCTCCCAAAGTGAAAACGTCGGGCAATTTCTCCCACCCCTTATTCTAAGGCCTTAGTTCTGTGAAAGCGCTGGCACGGGACGGTGAGGAGCAGCAAGAGCTTCCAGTGCGGGCACCTGTGGTGTGGGAGAAAGCGCTGGACGTTTGCAGTGTCGCAGCAGGGCTCTGCCCATCGGGCCAGTGAGACAGAGTGCTGGCAGGGTTCGGAGCTGGGCAAGCACGCAGCTGCAGCGTGTGTTTGGCTGTGAAAGCGGTGGTGAGGGAAGGTGGGGAGCAGCAGCTTTCTGTGCTGTCCCCTTTGCTGTGGGCAAAATGGCTGGACGTTTGCACTTTGCGAGCCAATCTGTGCCGAGAGTGAGAGTGAGCCTGAGACTGTGTATTCAGCGTGCGTGGAGGAAAAGCAAGTGCAGTTCACCAGCGTGTGTGTGTGTCTCGCTATGAAAGCGCTGGCAAAGGAAGGTGAGGAAGAGCGAGAGCTTTCCGTGGTGGTACCTTTGCTGTGGGAGAACGAGCTGGACGTTTGCAGTGTCGGAGCAGGGCTCTGGCCATCGTGAGAGTGAGAGAGAGTGTTGGCAGCGTTCGGAGTTAAGCAAGGACGGAGCGCCGCTGTGTGCGATCGGCAGAGCCCTGCTCCGACACGGCAAACGTCCAGCTCGTTCTCCCACACCAATAGCGCCAGCACTGAAAGTGCTTGCTGCTCCTCACCCTGCCTTGCCAGCGCTTTCGCAGCATAACACACACTGGTGAACTGCACTTGCCTTTCCTCCAGGCACTTCGAATACACATTCTCAAGCTCCCTCTCATTCTCGGCAGAGAGCAGCTCCCAAAGTGCAAACGACCAGCGATTTCTCCACACGATAGGTCTAAAGGCTTAGTGCTCTTGCTGTTCCTCCCCTTCCCTTACCAGCGCTTGCACAGCTAAGCACACACTGTGGATCTGCCCTTGCCTTGCCTCCCAGCACTCCCAATACACATTCTCAAGCTCACTCTCACTCTCGGCACAGACTAGCTCCCAAAGTGAAAACGTCGGGCAATTTCTCCCACCCCTTATTCTAAGGCCTTCGTTCTGTGAAAGCGCTGGCACGGGACGGTGAGGAGCAGCAAGAGCTTCCAGTGCGGGCTCCTGTGGTGTGGGAGAAAGCGCTGGACGTTTGCATCGTCGCAGCAGGGCTCTGCCGATCGGGACAGTGAGACAGAGTGCTGGCAGTTCTAGGAGCTGGGCAAGCTCGGAGCCCCAGTGTGTATTTGGCTGTAAATGAAGTGGCAAGCGAAGCCGAAGAGCAGCAAGAGCTTTGGGGGCTTTCACCTTTGCTGTGGGAGAAGTCGCCGGACGTTTGCAGTGTCGCAGCAGGGCTCTGCCCATCGGGCCAGTGAGACAGAGTGCTGGCAGGGTTCGGAGCTGGGCAAGCACGCAGCTGCAGCGTGTGTTTGGCTGTGAAAGCGGTGGTGAGGGAAGGTGGGGAGCAGCAGCTTTCTGTGCTGTCCCCTTTGCTGTGGGCAAAATGGCTGGACGTTTGCACTTTGCGAGCCAATCTGTGCCGAGAGTGAGAGTGAGCCTGAGACTGTGTATTCAGAGTGCGTGGAGGAAAAGCAAGTGCAGTTCACCAGCGTGTGTGTGTGTCTCGCTATGAAAGCGCTGGCAAAGGAAGGTGAGGAAGAGCGAGAGCTTTCCGTGGTGGTACCTTTGCTGTGGGAGAACGAGCTGGACGTTTGCAGTGTCGGAGCAGGGCTCTGGCCATCCTGAGAGTGAGAGAGCGTGTTGGCAGCGTTCGGAGTTAAGCAAGGACGGAGCGCCGCTGTGCGCGATCGGCAGAGCCCTGCTCCGACACGGCAAAGGTCCAGCTCGTTCTCCCACACCAATAGCGCCAGCACTGAAAGTGCTTGCTGCTCCTCACCCTGCCTTGCCAGCGCTTTCGCAGCATAACACACACTGGTGAACTGCACTTGCCTTTCCTCCAGGCACTTCGAATACACATTCTCAAGCTCCCTCTCATTCTCGGCAGAGAGCAGCTCCCAAAGTGCAAACGACCAGCGATTTCTCCACACGATAGGTCTAAAGGCTTAGTGCTCTTGCTGTTCCTCCCCTTCCCTTACCAGCGCTTGCACAGCTAAGCACACACTGCGGATCTGCCCTTGCCTTGCCTCCCAGCACTCCCAATACACATTCTCAAGCTCACTCTCACTCTCGGCACAGACTAGCTCCCAAAGTGAAAACGTCGGGCAATTTCTCCCACCCCTTATTCTAAGGCCTTCGTTCTGTGAAAGCGCTGGCACGGGACGGTGAGGAGCAGCAAGAGCTTCCAGTGCGGGCTCCTGTGGTGTGGGAGAAAGCGCTGGACGTTTGCATCGTCGCAGCAGGGCTCTGCCGATCGGGACAGTGAGACAGAGTGCTGGCAGTTCTAGGAGCTGGGCAAGCTCGGAGCCCCAGTGTGTATTTGGCTGTAAATGAAGTGGCAAGCGAAGCCGAAGAGCAGCAAGAGCTTTGGGGGCTTTCACCTTTGCTGTGGGAGAAGTCGCCGGACGTTTGCAGTGTCGCAGCAGGGCTCTGCCCATCGGGCCAGTGAGACAGAGTGCTGGCAGGGTTCGGAGCTGGGCAAGCACGCAGCTGCAGCGTGTGTTTGGCTGTGAAAGCGGTGGTGAGGGAAGGTGGGGAGCAGCAGCTTTCTGTGCTGTCCCCTTTGCTGTGGGCAAAATGGCTGGACGTTTGCACTTTGCGAGCCAATCTGTGCCGAGAGTGAGAGTGAGCCTGAGACTGTGTATTCAGAGTGCGTGGAGGAAAAGCAAGTGCAGTTCACCAGCGTGTGTGTGTGTCTCGCTATGAAAGCGCTGGCAAAGGAAGGTGAGGAAGAGCGAGAGCTTTCCGTGGTGGTACCTTTGCTGTGGGAGAACGAGCTGGACGTTTGCAGTGTCGGAGCAGGGCTCTGGCCATCGTGAGAGTGAGAGAGCGTGTTGGCAGCGTTCGGAGTTAAGCAAGGACGGAGCGCCGCTGTGCGCGATCGGCAGAGCCCTGCTCCGACACGGCAAAGGTCCAGCTCGTTCTCCCACACCAATAGCGCCAGCACTGAAAGTGCTTGCTGCTCCTCACCCTGCCTTGCCAGCGCTTTCGCAGCATAACACACACTGGTGAACTGCACTTGCCTTTCCTCCAGGCACTTCGAATACACATTCTCAAGCTCCCTCTCATTCTCGGCAGAGAGCAGCTCCCAAAGTGCAAACGACCAGCGATTTCTCCACACGATAGGTCTAAAGGCTTAGTGCTCTTGCTGTTCCTCCCCTTCCCTTACCAGCGCTTGCACAGCTAAGCACACACTGCGGATCTGCCCTTGCCTTGCCTCCCAGCACTCCCAATACACATTCTCAAGCTCACTCTCACTCTCGGCACAGACTAGCTCCCAAAGTGAAAACGTCGGGCAATTTCTCCCACCCCTTATTCTAAGGCCTTAGTTCTGTGAAAGCGCTGGCACGGGACGGTGAGGAGCAGCAAGAGCTTCCAGTGCGGGCACCTGTGGTGTGGGAGAAAGCGCTGGACGTTTGCATCGTCGCAGCAGGGCTCTGCCGATCGGGACAGTGAGACAGAGTGCTGGCAGTTCTAGGAGCTGGGCAAGCTCGGAGCCCCAGTGTGTATTTGGCTGTAAATGAAGTGGCAAGCGAAGCCGAAGAGCAGCAAGAGCTTTGGGGGCTTTCACCTTTGCTGTGGGAGAAGTCGCCGGACGTTTGCAGTGTCGCAGCAGGGCTCTGCCCATCGGGCCAGTGAGACAGAGTGCTGGCAGGGTTCGGAGCTGGGCAAGCACGCAGCTGCAGCGTGTGTTTGGCTGTGAAAGCGGTGGTGAGGGAAGGTGGGGAGCAGCAGCTTTCTGTGCTGTCCCCTTTGCTGTGGGCAAAATGGCTGGACGTTTGCACTTTGCGAGCCAATCTGTGCCGAGAGTGAGAGTGAGCCTGAGACTGTGTATTCAGAGTGCGTGGAGGAAAAGCAAGTGCAGTTCACCAGCGTGTGTGTGTGTCTCGCTATGAAAGCGCTGGCAAAGGAAGGTGAGGAAGAGCGAGAGCTTTCCGTGGTGGTACCTTTGCTGTGGGAGAACGAGCTGGAGGTTTGCAGTGTCGGAGCAGGGCTCTGGCCATCGTGAGAGTGAGAGAGCGTGTTGGCAGCGTTCGGAGTTAAGCAAGGACGGAGCGCCGCTGTGCGCGATCGGCAGAGCCCTGCTCCGACGCGGCAAACGTCCAGCTCGTTCTCCCACACCAATAGCGCCAGCACTGAAAGTGCTTGCTGCTCCTCACCCTGCCTTGCCAGCGCTTTCGCAGCATAACACACACTGGTGAACTGCACTTGCCTTTCCTCCAGGCACTTCGAATACACATTCTCAAGCTCCCTCTCATTCTCGGCAGAGAGGAGCTCCCAAAGTGCAAACGACCAGCGATTTCTCCACACGATAGATCTAAAGGCTTAGTGCTCTTGCTGTTCCTCCCCTTCCCTTACCAGCGCTTGCACAGCTAAACACACACTGCGGCTCTGCCCTTGCCTTGCCTCCCAGCACTCCCAATACACATTCTCAAGCTCACTCTCACTCTCGGCACAGACTAGCTCCCAAAGTGAAAACGTCGGGCAATTTCTCCCACCCCTTATTCTAAGGCCTTCGTTCTGTGAAAGCGCTGGCACGGGACGGTGAGGAGCAGCAAGAGCTTCCAGTGCGGGCACCTGTGGTGTGGGAGAACTCGCCGGACGTTTGCAGTGTCGCAGCAGGGCTCTGCCCATCGGGCCAGTGAGACAGAGCGCTGGCAGGGTTCGGAGCTGGGCAAGCACGCAGCTGCAGCGTGTGTTTGGCTGTGAAAGCGGTGGTGAGGGAAGGTGGGGAGCAGCAGCTTTCTGTGCTGTCCCCTTTGCTGTGGGCAAAATGGCTGGACGTTTGCACTTTGCGAGCCAATCTGTGCCGAGAGTGAGAGTGAGCCTGAGACTGTGTATTCAGAGTGCGTGGAGGAAAAGCAAGTGCAGTTCACCAGCGTGTGTGTGTGTCTCGCTATGAAAGCGCTGGCAAAGGAAGGTGAGGAAGAGCGAGAGCTTTCCGTGGTGGTACCTTTGCTGTGGGAGAACGAGCTGGACGTTTGCAGTGTCGGAGCAGGGCTCTGGCCATCCTGAGAGTGAGAGAGCGTGTTGGCAGCGTTCGGAGTTAAGCAAGGACGGAGCGCCGCTGTGCGCGATCGGCAGAGCCCTGCTCCGACACGGCAAACGTCCAGCTCGTTCTCCCACACCAATAGCGCCAGCACTGAAAGTGCTTGCTGCTCCTCACCCTGCCTTGCCAGCGCTTTCGCAGCATGACACACACTGGTGAACTGCACTTGCCTTTCCTCCAGGCACTTCGAATACACATTCTCAAGCTCCCTCTCATTCTCGGCAGAGAGCAGCTCCCAAAGTGCAAACGACCAGCGATTTCTCCACACGATAGGTCTAAAGGCTTAGTGCTCTTGCTGTTCCTCCCCTTCCCTTACCAGCGCTTGCACAGCTAAGCACACACTGCGGATCTGCCCTTGCCTTGCCTCCCAGCACTCCCAATACACATTCTCAAGCTCACTCTCACTCTCGGCACAGACTAGCTCCCAAAGTGAAAACGTCGGGCAATTTCTCCCACCCCTTATTCTAAGGCCTTAGTTCTGTGAAAGCGCTGGCACGGGACGGTGAGGAGCAGCAAGAGCTTCCAGTGCGGGCTCCTGTGGTGTGGGAGAAAGCGCTGGACGTTTGCATCGTCGCAGCAGGGCTCTGCCCATCGGGACAGTGAGACAGAGTGCTGGCAGTTCTAGGAGCTGGGCAAGCTCGGAGCCCCAGTGTGTATTTGGCTGTAAATGAAGTGGCAAGCGAAGCCGAAGAGCAGCAAGAGCTTTGGGGGCTTTCACCTTTGCTGTGGGAGAACTCGCCGGACGTTTGCAGTGTCGCAGCAGGGCTCTGCCCATCGGGCCAGTGAGACAGAGCGCTGGCAGGGTTCGGAGCTGGGCAAGCACGCAGCTGCAGCGTGTGTTTGGCTGTGAAAGCGGTGGTGAGGGAAGGTGGGGAGCAGCAGCTTTCTGTGCTGTCCCCTTTGCTGTGGGCAAAATGGCTGGACGTTTGCACTTTGCGAGCCAATCTGTGCCGAGAGTGAGAGTGAGCCTGAGACTGTGTATTCAGAGTGCGTGGAGGAAAAGCAAGTGCAGTTCACCAGCGTGTCTGTGTGTCTCGCTATGAAAGCGCTGGCAAAGGAAGGTGAGGAAGAGCGAGAGCTTTCCGTGGTGGTACCTTTGCTGTGGGAGAACGAGCTGGACGTTTGCAGTGTCGGAGCAGGGCTCTGGCCATCGTGAGAGTGAGAGAGCGTGTTGGCAGCGTTCGGAGTTAAGCAAGGACGGAGCGCCACTGTGCGCGATCGGCAGAGCCGTGCTCCGACACGGCAAACGTCCAGCTCGTTCTCCCACACCAATAGCGCCAGCACTGAAAGTGCTTGCTGCTCCTCACCCTGCCTTGCCAGCGCTTTCGCAGCATAACACACACTGGTGAACTGCACTTGCCTTTCCTCCAGGCACTTCGAATACACATTCTCAAGCTCCCTCTCATTCTCGGCAGAGAGCAGCTCCCAAAGTGCAAACGACCAGCGATTTCTCCACACGATAGGTCTAAAGGCTTAGTGCTCTTGCTGTTCCTCCCCTTCCCTTACCAGCGCTTGCACAGCTAAGCACACACTGCGGATCTGCCCTTGCCTTGCCTCCCAGCACTCCCAATACACATTCTCAAGCTCACTCTCACTCTCGGCACAGACTAGCTCCCAAAGTGAAAACGTCGGGCAATTTCTCCCACCCCTTATTCTAAGGCCTTAGTTCTGTGAAAGCGCTGGCACGGGACGGTGAGGAGCAGCAAGAGCTTCCAGTGCGGGCACCTGTGGTGTGGGAGAAAGCGCTGGACGTTTGCATCGTCGCAGCAGGGCTCTGCCCATCGGGACAGTGACACAGAGTGCTGGCAGTTCTAGGAGCTGGGCAAGCTCGGAGCCCCAGTGTGTATTTGGCTGTAAATGAAGTGGCAAGCGAAGCCGAAGAGCAGCAAGAGCTTTGGGGGCTTTCACCTTTGCTGTGGGAGAACTCGCCGGACGTTTGCAGTGTCGCAGCAGGGCTCTGCCCATCGGGCCAGTGAGACAGAGCGCTGGCAGGGTTCGGAGCTGGGCAAGCACGCAGCTGCAGCGTGTGTTTGGCTGTGAAAGCGGTGGTGAGGGAAGGTGGGGAGCAGCAGCTTTCTGTGCTGTCCCCTTTGCTGTGGGCAAAATGGCTGGACGTTTGCACTTTGCGAGCCAATCTGTGCCGAGAGTGAGAGTGAGCCTGAGACTGTGTATTCAGAGTGCGTGGAGGAAAAGCAAGTGCAGTTCACCAGCGTGTGTGTGTGTCTCGCTATGAAAGCGCTGGCAAAGGAAGGTGAGGAAGAGCGAGAGCTTTCCGTGGTGGTACCTTTGCTGTGGGAGAACGAGCTGGACGTTTGCAGTGTCGGAGCAGGGCTCTGGCCATCGTGAGAGTGAGAGAGAGTGTTGGCAGCGTTCGGAGTTAAGCAAGGACGGAGCGCCGCTGTGCGCGATCGGCAGAGCCCTGCTCCGACACGGCAAACGTCCAGCTCGTTCTCCCACACCAATAGCGCCAGCACTGAAAGTGCTTGCTGCTCCTCACCCTGCCTTGCCAGCGCTTTCGCAGCATAACACACACTGGTGAACTGCACTTGCCTTTCCTCCAGGCACTTCGAATACACATTCTCAAGCTCCCTCTCATTCTCGGCAGAGAGCAGCTCCCAAAGTGCAAACGACCAGCGATTTCTCCACACGATAGGTCTAAAGGCTTAGTGCTCTTGCTGTTCCTCCCCTTCCCTTACCAGCGCTTGCACAGCTAAACACACACTGCGGATCTGCCCTTGCCTTGCCTCCCAGCACTCCCAATACACATTCTCAAGCTCACTCTCACTCTCGGCACAGACTAGCTCCCAAAGTGAAAACGTCGGGCAATTTCTCCCACCCCTTATTCTAAGGCCTTAGTTCTGTGAAAGCGCTGGCACGGGACGGTGAGGAGCAGCAAGAGCTTCCAGTGCGGGCACCTGTGGTGTGGGAGAAAGCGCTGGACGTTTGCATCGTCGCAGCAGGGCTCTGCCGATCGGGACAGTGAGACAGAGTGCTGGCAGTTCTAGGAGCTGGGCAAGCTCGGAGCCCCAGTGTGTATTTGGCTGTAAGTGAAGTGGCAAGCGAAGCCGAAGAGCAGCAAGAGCTTTGGGGGCTTTCACCTTTGCTGTGGGAGAAGTCGCCGGACGTTTGCAGTGTCGCAGCAGGGCTCTGCCCATCGGGCCAGTGAGACAGAGTGCTGGCAGGGTTCGGAGCTGGGCAAGCACGCAGCTGCAGCGTGTGTTTGGCTGTGAAAGCGGTGGTGAGGGAAGGTGGGGAGCAGCAGCTTTCTGTGCTGTCCCCTTTGCTGTGGGCAAAATGGCTGGACGTTTGCACTTTGCGAGCCAATCTGTGCCGAGAGTGAGAGTGAGCCTGAGACTGTGTATTCAGAGTGCGTGGAGGAAAAGCAAGTGCAGTTCACCAGCGTGTGTGTGTGTCTCGCTATGAAAGCGCTGGCAAAGGAAGGTGAGGAAGAGCGAGAGCTTTCCGTGGTGGTACCTTTGCTGTGGGAGAACGAGCTGGACGTTTGCAGTGTCGGAGCAGGGCTCTGGCCATCGTGAGAGTGAGAGAGAGTGTTGGCAGCGTTCGGAGTTAAGCAAGGACGGAGCGCCGCTGTGCGCGATCGGCAGAGCCCTGCTCCGACACGGCAAACGTCCAGCTCGTTCTCCCACACCAATAGCGCCAGCACTGAAAGTGCTTGCTGCTCCTCACCCTGCCTTGCCAGCGCTTTCGCAGCATAACACACACTGGTGAACTGCACTTGCCTTTCCTCCAGGCACTTCGAATACACATTCTCAAGCTCCCTCTCATTCTCGGCAGAGAGCAGCTCCCAAAGTGCAAACGACCAGCGATTTCTCCACACGATAGCTCTAAAGGCTTAGTGCTCTTGCTGTTCCTCCCCTTCCCTTACCAGCGCTTGCACAGATAAGCACACACTGCGGCTCTGCCCTTGCCTTGCCTCCCAGCACTCCCAATACACATTCTCAAGCTCACTCTCACTCTCGGCACAGACTAGCTCCCAAAGTGAAAACGTCGGGCAATTTCTCCCACCCCTTATTCTAAGGCCTTCGTTCTGTGAAAGCGCTGGCACGGGACGGTGAGGAGCAGCAAGAGCTTCCAGTGCGGGCACCTGTGGTGTGGGAGAAAGCGCTGGACGTTTGCATCGTCGCAGCAGGGCTCTGCCCATCGGGCCAGTGAGACAGAGTGCTGGCAGGGTTCGGAGCTGGGCAAGCACGCAGCTGCAGCGTGTGTTTGGCTGTGAAAGCGGTGGTGAGGGAAGGTGGGGAGCAGCAGCTTTCTGTGCTGTCCCCTTTGCTGTGGGCAAAATGGCTGGACGTTTGCACTTTGCGAGCCAATCTGTGCCGAGAGTGAGAGTGAGCCTGAGACTGTGTATTCAGAGTGCGTGGAGGAAAAGCAAGTGCAGTTCACCAGCGTGTGTGTGTGTCTCGCTATGAAAGCGCTGGCAAAGGAAGGTGAGGAAGAGCGAGAGCTTTCTGTGGTGGTACCTTTGCTGTGGGAGAACGAGCTGGACGTTTGCAGTGTCGGAGCAGGGCTCTGGCCATCCTGAGAGTGAGAGAGAGTGTTGGCAGCGTTCGGAGTTAAGCAAGGACGGAGCGCCGCTGTGTGCGATCTGCAGAGCCCTGCTCCGACACGTCAAACGTCCAGCTCGTTCTCCCACACCAATAGCGCCAGCACTGAAAGTGCTTGCTGCTCCTCACCCTGCCTTGCCAGCGCTTTCGCAGCATAACACACACTGGTGAACTGCACTTGCCTTTCCTCCAGGCACTTCGAATACACATTCTCAAGCTCCCTCTCATTCTCGGCAGAGAGCAGCTCCCAAAGTGCAAACGACCAGCGATTTCTCCACACGATAGGTCTAAAGGCTTAGTGCTCTTGCTGTTCCTCCCCTTCCCTTACCAGCGCTTGCACAGCTAAGCACACACTGCGGATCTGCCCTTGCCTTGCCTCCCAGCACTCCCAATACACATTCTCAAGCTCACTCTCACTCTCGGCACAGACTAGCTCCCAAAGTGAAAACGTCGGGCAATTTCTCCCACCCATTATTCTAAGGCCTTAGTTCTGTGAAAGCGCTGGCACGGGACGGTGAGGAGCAGCAAGAGCTTCCAGTGCGGGCTCCTGTGGTGTGGGAGAAAGCGCTGGACGTTTGCATCGTCGCAGCAGGGCTCTGCCGATCAGCACAGTGAGACAGAGTGCTGGCAGTTCTAGGAGCTGGGCAAGCTCGGAGCCCCAGTGTGTATTTGGCTGTAAATGAAGTGGCAAGCGAAGCCGAAGAGCAGCAAGAGCTTTGGGGGCTTTCACCTTTGCTGTGGGAGAACTCGCCGGACGTTTGCAGTGTCGCAGCAGGGCTCTGCCCATCGGGCCAGTGAGACAGAGTGCTGGCAGGGTTCGGAGCTGGGCAAGCACGCAGCTGCAGCGTGTGTTTGGCTGTGAAAGCGGTGGTGAGGGAAGGTGGGGAGCAGCAGCTTTCTGTGCTGTCCCCTTTGCTGTGGGCAAAATGGCTGGACGTTTGCACTTTGCGAGCCAATCTGTGCCGAGAGTGAGAGTGAGCCTGAGACTGTGTATTCAGAGTGCGTGGAGGAAAAGCAAGTGCAGTTCACCAGCGTGTGTGTGTGTCTCGCTATGAAAGCGCTGGCAAAGGAAGGTGAGGAAGAGCGAGAGCTTTCCGTGGTGGTACCTTTGCTGTGGGAGAACGAGCTGGACGTTTGCAGTGTCGGAGCAGGGCTCTGGCCATCGTGAGAGTGAGAGAGAGTGTTGGCAGCGTTCGGAGTTAAGCAAGGACGGAGCGCCGCTGTGCGCGATCGGCAGAGCCCTGCTCCGACACGGCAAACGTCCAGCTCGTTCTCCCACACCAATAGCGCCAGCAATGAAAGTGCTTGCTGCTCCTCACCCTGCCTTGCCAGCGCTTTCGCAGCATAACACACACTGGTGAACTGCACTTGCCTTTCCTCCAGGCACTTCGAATACACATTCTCAAGCTCCCTCTCATTCTCGGCAGAGAGCAGCTCCCAAAGTGCAAACGACCAGCGATTTCTCCACACGATAGGTCTAAAGGCTTAGTGCTCTTGCTGTTCCTCCCCTTCCCTTACCAGCGCTTGCACAGCTAAACACACACTGCGGATCTGCCCTTGCCTTGCCTCCCAGCACTCCCAATACACATTCTCAAGCTCACTCTCACTCTCGGCACAGACTAGCTCCCAAAGTGAAAACGTCGGGCAATTTCTCCCACCCCTTATTCTAAGGCCTTAGTTCTGTGAAAGCGCTGGCACGGGACGGTGAGGAGCAGCAAGAGCTTCCAGTGCGGGCACCTGTGGTGTGGGAGAAAGCGCTGGACGTTTGCATCGTCGCAGCAGGGCTCTGCCGATCGGGACAGTGAGACAGAGTGCTGGCAGTTCTAGGAGCTGGGCAAGCTCGGAGCCCCAGTGTGTATTTGGCTGTAAGTGAAGTGGCAAGCGAAGCCGAAGAGCAGCAAGAGCTTTGGGGGCTTTCACCTTTGCTGTGGGAGAACTCGCCGGACGTTTGCAGTGTCGCAGCAGGGCTCTGCCCATCGGGCCAGTGAGACAGAGTGCTGGCAGGGTTCGGAGCTGGGCAAGCACGCAGCTGCAGCGTGTGTTTGGCTGTGAAAGCGGTGGTGAGGGAAGGTGGGGAGCAGCAGCTTTCTGTGCTGTCCCCTTTGCTGTGGGCAAAATGGCTGGACGTTTGCACTTTGCGAGCCAATCTGTGCCGAGAGTGAGAGTGAGCCTGAGACTGTGTATTCAGAGTGCGTGGAGGAAAAGCAAGTGCAGTTCACCAGCGTGTGTGTGTGTCTCGCTATGAAAGCGCTGGCAAAGGAAGGTGAGGAAGAGCGAGAGCTTTCCGTGGTGGTACCTTTGCTGTGGGAGAACGAGCTGGACGTTTGCAGTGTCGGAGCAGGGCTCTGGCCATCGTGAGAGTGAGAGAGAGTGTTGGCAGCGTTCGGAGTTAAGCAAGGACGGAGCGCCGCTGTGCGCGATCGGCAGAGCCCTGCTCCGACACGGCAAACGTCCAGCTCGTTCTCCCACACCAACAGCGCCAGCACTGAAAGTGCTTGCTGCTCCTCACCCTGCCTTGCCAGCGCTTTCGCAGCATAACACACACTGGTGAACTGCACTTGCCTTTTTTCCAGGCACTTCGAATACACATTCTCAAGCTCCCTCTCATTCTCGGCAGAGAGCAGCTCCCAAAGTGCAAACGACCAGCGATTTCTCCACACGATAGGTCTAAAGGCTTAGTGCTCTTGCTGTTCCTCCCCTTCCCTTACCAGCGCTTGCACAGCTAAACACACACTGCGGATCTGCCCTTGCCTTGCCTCCCAGCACTCCCAATACACATTCTCAAGCTCACTCTCACTCTCGGCACAGACTAGCTCCCAAAGTGAAAACGTCGGGCAATTTCTCCCACCCCTTATTCTAAGGCCTTCGTTCTGTGAAAGCGCTGGCACGGGACGGTGAGGAGCAGCAAGAGCTTCCAGTGCGGGCACCTGTGGTGTGGGAGAAAGCGCTGGACGTTTGCATCGTCGCAGCAGGGCTCTGCCGATCGGGACAGTGAGACAGAGTGCTGGCAGTTCTAGGAGCTGGGCAAGCTCGGAGCCCCAGTGTGTATTTGGCTGTAAGTGAAGTGGCAAGCGAAGCCGAAGAGCAGCAAGAGCTTTGGGGGCTTTCACCTTTGCTGTGGGAGAACTCGCCGGACGTTTGCAGTGTCGCAGCAGGGCTCTGCCCATCGGGCCAGTGAGACAGAGTGCTGGCAGGGTTCGGAGCTGGGCAAGCACGCAGCTGCAGCGTGTGTTTGGCTGTGAAAGCGGTGGTGAGGGAAGGTGGGGAGCAGCAGCTTTCTGTGCTGTCCCCTTTGCTGTGGGCAAAATGGCTGGACGTTTGCACTTTGCGAGCCAATCTGTGCCGAGAGTGAGAGTGAGCCTGAGACTGTGTATTCAGAGTGCGTGGAGGAAAAGCAAGTGCAGTTCACCAGCGTGTGTGTGTGTCTCGCTATGAAAGCGCTGGCAAAGGAAGGTGAGGAAGAGCGAGAGCTTTCCGTGGTGGTACCTTTGCTGTGGGAGAACGAGCTGGACGTTTGCAGTGTCGGAGCAGGGCTCTGGCCATCGTGAGAGTGAGAGAGAGTGTTGGCAGCGTTCGGAGTTAAGCAAGGACGGAGCGCCGCTGTGCGCGATCGGCAGAGCCCTGCTCCGACACGGCAAACGTCCAGCTCGTTCTCCCACACCAATAGCGCCAGCACTGAAAGTGCTTGCTGCTCCTCACCCTGCCTTGCCAGCGCTTTCGCAGCATAACACACACTGGTGAACTGCACTTGCCTTTCCTCCAGGCACTTCGAATACACATTCTCAAGCTCCCTCTCATTCTCGGCAGAGAGCAGCTCCCAAAGTGCAAACGACCAGCGATTTCTCCACACGATAGGTCTAAAGGCTTAGTGCTCTTGCTGTTCCTCCCCTTCCCTTACCAGCGCTTGCACAGCTAAGCACACACTGCGGATCTGCCCTTGCCTTGCCTCCCAGCACTCCCAATACACATTCTCAAGCTCACTCTCACTCTCGGCACAGACTAGCTCCCAAAGTGAAAACGTCGGGCAATTTCTCCCACCCCTTATTCTAAGGCCTTAGTTCTGTGAAAGCGCTGGCACGGGACGGTGAGGAGCAGCAAGAGCTTCCAGTGCGGGCACCTGTGGTGTGGGAGAAAGCGCTGGACGTTTGCATCGTCGCAGCAGGGCTCTGCCGATCGGGACAGTGAGACAGAGTGCTGGCAGTTCTAGGAGCTGGGCAAGCTCGGAGCCCCAGTGTGTATTTGGCTGTAAATGAAGTGGCAAGCGAAGCCGAAGAGCAGCAAGAGCTTTGGGGGCTTTCACCTTTGCTGTGGGAGAAGTCGCCGGACGTTTGCAGTGTCGCAGCAGGGCTCTGCCCATCGGGCCAGTGAGACAGAGTGCTGGCAGGGTTCGGAGCTGGGCAAGCACGCAGCTGCAGCGTGTGTTTGGCTGTGAAAGCGGTGGTGAGGGAAGGTGGGGAGCAGCAGCTTTCTGTGCTGTCCCCTTTGCTGTGGGCAAAATGGCTGGACGTTTGCACTTTGCGAGCCAATCTGTGCCGAGAGTGAGAGTGAGCCTGAGACTGTGTATTCAGAGTGCGTGGAGGAAAAGCAAGTGCAGTTCACCAGCGTGTGTGTGTGTCTCGCTATGAAAGCGCTGGCAAAGGAAGGTGAGGAAGAGCGAGAGCTTTCCGTGGTGGTACCTTTGCTGTGGGAGAACGAGCTGGACGTTTGCAGTGTCGGAGCAGGGCTCTGGCCATCCTGAGAGTGAGAGAGAGTGTTGGCAGCGTTCGGAGTTAAGCAAGGACGGAGCGCCGCTGTGTGCGATCGGCAGAGCCCTGCTCCGATACGTCAAACGTCCAGCTCGTTCTCCCACACCAATAGCGCCAGCACTGAAAGTGCTTGCTGCTCCTCACCCTGCCTTGCCAGCGCTTTCGCAGCATGACACACACTGGTGAACTGCACTTGCCTTTCCTCCAGGCACTTCGAATACACATTCTCAAGCTCCCTCTCATTCTCGGCAGAGAGCAGCTCCCAAAGTGCAAACGACCAGCGATTTCTCCACACGATAGCTCTAAAGGCTTAGTGCTCTTGCTGTTCCTCCCCTTCCCTTACCAGCGCTTGCACAGCTAAGCACACACTGCGGATCTGCCCTTGCCTTGCCTCCCAGCACTCCCAATACACATTCTCAAGCTCACTCTCACTCTCGGCACAGACTAGCTCCCAAAGTGAAAACGTCGGGCAATTTCTCCCACCCCTTATTCTAAGGCCTTAGTTCTGTGAAAGCGCTGGCACGGGACGGTGAGGAGCAGCAAGAGCTTCCAGTGCGGGCTCCTGTGGTGTGGGAGAAAGCGCTGGACGTTTGCATCGTCGCAGCAGGGCTCTGCCGATCGGGACAGTGAGACAGAGTGCTGGCAGTTCTAGGAGCTGGGCAAGCTCGGAGCCCCAGTGTGTATTTGGCTGTAAATGAAGTGGCAAGCGAAGCCGAAGAGCAGCAAGAGCTTTGGGGGCTTTCACCTTTGCTGTGGGAGAACTCGCCGGACGTTTGCAGTGTCGCAGCAGGGCTCTGCCCATCGGGCCAGTGAGACAGAGCGCTGGCAGGGTTCGGAGCTGGGCAAGCACGCAGCTGCAGCGTGTGTTTGGCTGTGAAAGCGGTGGTGAGGGAAGGTGGGGAGCAGCAGCTTTCTGTGCTGTCCCCTTTGCTGTGGGCAAAATGGCTGGACGTTTGCACTTTGCGAGCCAATCTGTGCCGAGAGTGAGAGTGAGCCTGAGACTGTGTATTCAGAGTGCGTGGAGGAAAAGCAAGTGCAGTTCACCAGCGTGTCTGTGTGTCTCGCTATGAAAGCGCTGGCAAAGGAAGGTGAGGAAGAGCGAGAGCTTTCCGTGGTGGTACCTTTGCTGTGGGAGAACGAGCTGGACGTTTGCAGTGTCGGAGCAGGGCTCTGGCCATCGTGAGAGTGAGAGAGCGTGTTGGCAGCGTTCGGAGTTAAGCAAGGACGGAGCGCCGCTGTGCGCGATCGGCAGAGCCCTGCTCCGACACGGCAAACGTCCAGCTCGTTCTCCCACACCAATAGCGCCAGCACTGAAAGTGCTTGCTGCTCCTCACCCTGCCTTGCCAGCGCTTTCGCAGCATAACACACACTGGTGAACTGCACTTGCCTTTCCTCCAGGCACTTCGAATACACATTCTCAAGCTCCCTCTCATTCTCGGCAGAGAGCAGCTCCCAAAGTGCAAACGACCAGCGATTTCTCCACACGATAGGTCTAAAGGCTTAGTGCTCTTGCTGTTCCTCCCCTTCCCTTACCAGCGCTTGCACAGCTAAGCACACACTGCGGCTCTGCCCTTGCCTTGCCTCCCAGCACTCCCAATACACATTCTCAAGCTCACTCTCACTCTCGGCACAGACTAGCTCCCAAAGTGAAAACGTCGGGCAATTTCTCCCACCCCTTATTCTAAGGCCTTAGTTCTGTGAAAGCGCTGGCACGGGACGGTGAGGAGCAGCAAGAGCTTCCAGTGCGGGCACCTGTGGTGTGGGAGAAAGCGCTGGACGTTTGCATCGTCGCAGCAGGGCTCTGCCCATCGGGACAGTGACACAGAGTGCTGGCAGTTCTAGGAGCTGGGCAAGCTCGGAGCCCCAGTGTGTATTTGGCTGTAAATGAAGTGGCAAGCGAAGCCGAAGAGCAGCAAGAGCTTTGGGGGCTTTCACCTTTGCTGTGGGAGAACTCGCCGGACGTTTGCAGTGTCGCAGCAGGGCTCTGCCCATCGGGCCAGTGAGACAGAGCGCTGGCAGGGTTCGGAGCTGGGCAAGCACGCAGCTGCAGCGTGTGTTTGGCTGTGAAAGCGGTGGTGAGGGAAGGTGGGGAGCAGCAGCTTTCTGTGCTGTCCCCTTTGCTGTGGGCAAAATGGCTGGACGTTTGCACTTTGCGAGCCAATCTGTGCCGAGAGTGAGAGTGAGCCTGAGACTGTGTATTCAGAGTGCGTGGAGGAAAAGCAAGTGCAGTTCACCAGCGTGTGTGTGTGTCTCGCTATGAAAGCGCTGGCAAAGGAAGGTGAGGAAGAGCGAGAGCTTTCCGTGGTGGTACCTTTGCTGTGGGAGAACGAGCTGGACGTTTGCAGTGTCGGAGCAGGGCTCTGGCCATCGTGAGAGTGAGAGAGCGTGTTGGCAGCGTTCGGAGTTAAGCAAGGACGGAGCGCCGCTGTGCGCGATCGGCAGAGCCCTGCTCCGACACGGCAAACGTCCAGCTCGTTCTCCCACACCAATAGCGCCAGCACTGAAAGTGCTTGCTGCTCCTCACCCTGCCTTGCCAGCGCTTTCGCAGCATAACACACACTGGTGAACTGCACTTGCCTTTCCTCCAGGCACTTCGAATACACATTCTCAAGCTCCCTCTCATTCTCGGCAGAGAGCAGCTCCCAAAGTGCAAACGACCAGCGATTTCTCCACACTATAGGTCTAAAGGCTTAGTGCTCTTGCTGTTCCTCCCCTTCCCTTACCAGCGCTTGCACAGCTAAACACACACTGCGGATCTGCCCTTGCCTTGCCTCCCAGCACTCCCAATACACATTCTCAAGCTCACTCTCACTCTCGGCACAGACTAGCTCCCAAAGTGAAAACGTCGGGCAATTTCTCCCACCCCTTATTCTAAGGCCTTAGTTCTGTGAAAGCGCTGGCACGGGACGGTGAGGAGCAGCAAGAGCTTCCAGTGCGGGCACCTGTGGTGTGGGAGAAAGCGCTGGACGTTTGCATCGTCGCAGCAGGGCTCTGCCGATCGGGACAGTGAGACAGAGTGCTGGCAGTTCTAGGAGCTGGGCAAGCTCGGAGCCCCAGTGTGTATTTGGCTGTAAGTGAAGTGGCAAGCGAAGCCGAAGAGCAGCAAGAGCTTTGGGGGCTTTCACCTTTGCTGTGGGAGAAGTCGCCGGACGTTTGCAGTGTCGCAGCAGGGCTCTGCCCATCGGGCCAGTGAGACAGAGTGCTGGCAGGGTTCGGAGCTGGGCAAGCACGCAGCTGCAGCGTGTGTTTGGCTGTGAAAGCGGTGGTGAGGGAAGGTGGGGAGCAGCAGCTTTCTGTGCTGTCCCATTTGCTGTGGGCAAAATGGCTGGACGTTTGCACTTTGCGAGCCAATCTGTGCCGAGAGTGAGAGTGAGCCTGAGACTGTGTATTCAGAGTGCGTGGAGGAAAAGCAAGTGCAGTTCACCAGCGTGTGTGTGTGTCTCGCTATGAAAGCGCTGGCAAAGGAAGGTGAGGAAGAGCGAGAGCTTTCCGTGGTGGTACCTTTGCTGTGGGAGAACGAGCTGGACGTTTGCAGTGTCGGAGCAGGGCTCTGGCCATCGTGAGAGTGAGAGAGAGTGTTGGCAGCGTTCGGAGTTAAGCAAGGACGGAGCGCCGCTGTGCGCGATCGGCAGAGCCCTGCTCCGACACGGCAAACGTCCAGCTCGTTCTCCCACACCAATAGCGCCAGCACTGAAAGTGCTTGCTGCTCCTCACCCTGCCTTGCCAGCGCTTTCGCAGCATAACACACACTGGTGAACTGCACTTGCCTTTCCTCCAGGCACTTCGAATACACATTCTCAAGCTCCCTCTCATTCTCGGCAGAGAGCAGCTCCCAAAGTGCAAACGACCAGCGATTTCTCCACACGATAGCTCTAAAGGCTTAGTGCTCTTGCTGTTCCTCCCCTTCCCTTACCAGCGCTTGCACAGATAAGCACACACTGCGGCTCTGCCCTTGCCTTGCCTCCCAGCACTCCCAATACACATTCTCAAGCTCACTCTCACTCTCGGCACAGACTAGCTCCCAAAGTGAAAACGTCGGGCAATTTCTCCCACCCCTTATTCTAAGGCCTTCGTTCTGTGAAAGCGCTGGCACGGGACGGTGAGGAGCAGCAAGAGCTTCCAGTGCGGGCACCTGTGGTGTGGGAGAAAGCGCTGGATGTTTGCATCGTCGCAGCAGGGCTCTGCCCATCGGGCCAGTGAGACAGAGTGCTGGCAGGGTTCGGAGCTGGGCAAGCACGCAGCTGCAGCGTGTGTTTGGCTGTGAAAGCGGTGGTGAGGGAAGGTGGGGAGCAGCAGCTTTCTGTGCTGTCCCCTTTGCTGTGGGCAAAATGGCTGGACGTTTGCACTTTGCGAGCCAATCTGTGCCGAGAGTGAGAGTGAGCCTGAGACTGTGTATTCAGAGTGCGTGGAGGAAAAGCAAGTGCAGTTCACCAGCGTGTGTGTGTGTCTCGCTATGAAAGCGCTGGCAAAGGAAGGTGAGGAAGAGCGAGAGCTTTCTGTGGTGGTACCTTTGCTGTGGGAGAACGAGCTGGACGTTTGCAGTGTCGGAGCAGGGCTCTGGCCATCCTGAGAGTGAGAGAGAGTGTTGGCAGCGTTCGGAGTTAAGCAAGGACGGAGCGCCGCTGTGTGCGATCTGCAGAGCCCTGCTCCGACACGTCAAACGTCCAGCTCGTTCTCCCACACCAATAGCGCCAGCACTGAAAGTGCTTGCTGCTCCTCACCCTGCCTTGCCAGCGCTTTCGCAGCATAACACACACTGGTGAACTGCACTTGCCTTTCCTCCAGGCACTTCGAATACACATTCTCAAGCTCCCTCTCATTCTCGGCAGAGAGCAGCTCCCAAAGTGCAAACGACCAGCGATTTCTCCACACGATAGCTCTAAAGGCTTAGTGCTCTTGCTGTTCCTCCCCTTCCCTTACCAGCGCTTGCACAGCTAAGCACACACTGCGGATCTGCCCTTGCCTTGCCTCCCAGCACTCCCAATACACATTCTCAAGCTCACTCTCACTCTCGGCACAGACTAGCTCCCAAAGTGAAAACGTCGGGCAATTTCTCCCACCCATTATTCTAAGGCCTTAGTTCTGTGAAAGCGCTGGCACGGGACGGTGAGGAGCAGCAAGAGCTTCCAGTGCGGGCTCCTGTGGTGTGGGAGAAAGCGCTGGACGTTTGCATCGTCGCAGCAGGGCTCTGCCGATCGGGACAGTGAGACAGAGTGCTGGCAGTTCTAGGAGCTGGGCAAGCTCGGAGCCCCAGTGTGTATTTGGCTGTAAATGAAGTGGCAAGCGAAGCCGAAGAGCAGCAAGAGCTTTGGGGGCTTTCACCTTTGCTGTGGGAGAACTCGCCGGACGTTTGCAGTGTCGCAGCAGGGCTCTGCCCATCGGGCCAGTGAGACAGAGTGCTGGCAGGGTTCGGAGCTGGGCAAGCACGCAGCTGCAGCGTGTGTTTGGCTGTGAAAGCGGTGGTGAGGGAAGGTGGGGAGCAGCAGCTTTCTGTGCTGTCCCCTTTGCTGTGGGCAAAATGGCTGGACGTTTGCACTTTGCGAGCCAATCTGTGCCGAGAGTGAGAGTGAGCCTGAGACTGTGTATTCAGAGTGCGTGGAGGAAAAGCAAGTGCAGTTCACCAGCGTGTGTGTGTGTCTCGCTATGAAAGCGCTGGCAAAGGAAGGTGAGGAAGAGCGAGAGCTTTCCGTGGTGGTACCTTTGCTGTGGGAGAACGAGCTGGACGTTTGCAGTGTCGGAGCAGGGCTCTGGCCATCGTGAGAGTGAGAGAGAGTGTTGGCAGCGTTCGGAGTTAAGCAAGGACGGAGCGCCGCTGTGCGCGATCGGCAGAGCCCTGCTCCGACACGGCAAACGTCCAGCTCGTTCTCCCACACCAATAGCGCCAGCAATGAAAGTGCTTGCTGCTCCTCACCCTGCCTTGCCAGCGCTTTCGCAGCATAACACACACTGGTGAACTGCACTTGCCTTTCCTCCAGGCACTTCGAATACACATTCTCAAGCTCCCTCTCATTCTCGGCAGAGACCAGCTCCCAAAGTGCAAACGACCAGCGATTTCTCCACACGATAGGTCTAAAGGCTTAGTGCTCTTGCTGTTCCTCCCCTTCCCTTACCAGCGCTTGCACAGCTAAGCACACACTGCGGATCTGCCCTTGCCTTGCCTCCCAGCACTCCCAATACACATTCTCAAGCTCACTCTCACTCTCGGCACAGACTAGCTCCCAAAGTGAAAACGTCGGGCAATTTCTCCCACCCCTTATTCTAAGGCCTTAGTTCTGTGAAAGCGCTGGCACGGGACGGTGAGGAGCAGCAAGAGCTTCCAGTGCGGGCACCTGTGGTGTGGGAGAAAGCGCTGGACGTTTGCATCGTCGCAGCAGGGCTCTGCCCATCGGGCCAGTGAGACAGAGCGCTGGCAGGGTTCGGAGCTGGGCAAGCACGCAGCTGCAGCGTGTGTTTGGCTGTGAAAGCGGTGGTGAGGGAAGGTGGGGAGCAGCAGCTTTCTGTGCTGTCCCCTTTGCTGTGGGCAAAATGGCTGGACGTTTGCACTTTGCGAGCCAATCTGTGCCGAGAGTGAGAGTGAGCCTGAGACTGTGTATTCAGAGTGCGTGGAGGAAAAGCAAGTGCAGTTCACCAGCGTGTGTGTGTGTCTCGCTATGAAAGCGCTGGCAAAGGAAGGTGAGGAAGAGCGAGAGCTTTCCGTGGTGGTACCTTTGCTGTGGGAGAACGAGCTGGACGTTTGCAGTGTCGGAGCAGGGCTCTGGCCATCGTGAGAGTGAGAGAGCGTGTTGGCAGCGTTCGGAGTTAAGCAAGGACGGAGCGCCACTGTGTGCGATCTGCATAGCCCTGCTCCGACACGGCAAACGTCCAGCTCGTTCTCCCACACCAATAGCGCCAGCACTGAAAGTGCTTGCTGCTCCTCACCCTGCCTTGCCAGCGCTTTCGCAGCATAACACACACTGGTGAACTGCACTTGCCTTTCCTCCAGGCACTTCGAATACACATTCTCAAGCTCCCTCTCATTCTCGGCAGAGAGCAGCTCCCAAAGTGCAAACGACCAGCGATTTCTCCACACGATAGGTCTAAAGGCTTAGTGCTCTTGCTGTTCCTCCCCTTCCCTTACCAGCGCTTGCACAGCTAAACACACACTGCGGATCTGCCCTTGCCTTGCCTCCCAGCACTCCCAATACACATTCTCAAGCTCACTCTCACTCTCGGCACAGACTAGCTCCCAAAGTGAAAACGTCGGGCAATTTCTCCCACCCCTTATTCTAAGGCCTTCGTTCTGTGAAAGCGCTGGCACGGGACGGTGAGGAGCAGCAAGAGCTTCCAGTGCGGGCACCTGTGGTGTGGGAGAAAGCGCTGGACGTTTGCATCGTCGCAGCAGGGCTCTGCCGATCGGGACAGTGAGACAGAGTGCTGGCAGTTCTAGGAGCTGGGCAAGCTCGGAGCCCCAGTGTGTATTTGGCTGTAAATGAAGTGGCAAGCGAAGCCGAAGAGCAGCAAGAGCTTTGGGGGCTTTCACCTTTGCTGTGGGAGAACTCGCCGGACGTTTGCAGTGTCGCAGCAGGGCTCTGCCCATCGGGCCAGTGAGACAGAGTGCTGGCAGGGTTCGGAGATGGGCAATCACGCAGCTGCAGCGTGTGTTTGGCTGTGAAAGCGGTGGTGAGGGAAGGTGGGGAGCAGCAGCTTTCTGTGCTGTCCCCTTTGCTGTGGGCAAAATGGCTGGACGTTTGCACTTTGCGAGCCAATCTGTGCCGAGAGTGAGAGTGAGCCTGAGACTGTGTATTCAGAGTGCGTGGAGGAAAAGCAAGTGCAGTTCACCAGCGTGTGTGTGTGTCTCGCTATGAAAGCGCTGGCAAAGGAAGGTGAGGAAGAGCAAGAGCTTTCCGTGGTGGTACCTTTGCTGTGGGAGAACGAGCTGGACGTTTGCAGTGTCGGAGCAGGGCTCTGGCCATCGTGAGAGTGAGAGAGCGTGTTGGCAGCGTTCGGAGTTAAGCAAGGACGGAGCGCCGCTGTGCGCGATCGGCAGAGCCCTGCTCCGACACGGCAAACGTCCAGCTCGTTCTCCCACACCAATAGCGCCAGCACTGAAAGTGCTTGCTGCTCCTCACCCTGCCTTGCCAGCGCTTTCGCAGCATAACACACACTGGTGAACTGCACTTGCCTTTCCTCCAGGCACTTCGAATACACATTCTCAAGCTCCCTCTCATTCTCGGCAGAGAGCAGCTCCCAAAGTGCAAACGACCAGCGATTTCTCCACACGATAGGTCTAAAGGCTTAGTGCTCTTGCTGTTCCTCCCCTTCCCTTACCAGCGCTTGCACAGCTAAGCACACACTGCGGATCTGCCCTTGCCTTGCCTCCCAGCACTCCCAATACACATTCTCAAGCTCACTCTCACTCTCGGCACAGACTAGCTCCCAAAGTGAAAACGTCGGGCAATTTCTCCCACCCCTTATTCTAAGGCCTTCGTTCTGTGAAAGCGCTGGCACGGGACGGTGAGGAGCAGCAAGACCTTCCAGTGCGGGCACCTGTGGTGTGGGAGAAAGCGCTGGACGTTTGCATCGTCGCAGCAGGGCTCTGCCCATCGGGCCAGTGAGACAGAGCGCTGGCAGGGTTCGGAGCTGGGCAAGCACGCAGCTGCAGCGTGTGTTTGGCTGTGAAAGCGGTGGTGAGGGAAGGTGGGGAGCAGCAGCTTTCTGTGCTGTCCCCTTTGCTGTGGGCAAAATGGCTGGACGTTTGCACTTTGCGAGCCAATCTGTGCCGAGAGTGAGAGTGAGCCTGAGACTGTGTATTCAGAGTGCGTGGAGGAAAAGCAAGTGCAGTTCACCAGCGTGTGTGTGTGTCTCGCTATGAAAGCGCTGGCAAAGGAAGGTGAGGAAGAGCGAGAGCTTTCCGTGGTGGTACCTTTGCTGTGGGAGAACGAGCTGGACGTTTGCAGTGTCGGAGCAGGGCTCTGGCCATCGTGAGAGTGAGAGAGAGTGTTGGCAGCATTCGGAGTTAAGCAAGGACCGAGCGCCGCTGTGCGCGATCGGCAGAGCCCTGCTCCGACACGGCAAACGTCCAGCTCGTTCTCCCACACCAATAGCGCCAGCACTGAAAGTGCTTGCTGCTCCTCACCCTGCCTTGCCAGCGCTTTCGCAGCATAACACACACTGGTGAACTGCACTTGCCTTTCCTCCAGGCACTTCGAATACACATTCTCAAGCTCCCTCTCATTCTCGGCGGAGAGCAGCTCCCAAAGTGCAAACGACCAGCGATTTCTCCACACGATAGGTCTAAAGGCTTAGTGCTCTTGCTGTTCCTCCCCTTCCCTTACCAGCGCTTGCACAGCTAAACACACACTGCGGATCTGCCCTTGCCTTGCCTCCCAGCACTCCCAATACACATTCTCAAGCTCACTCTCACTCTCGGCACAGACTAGCTCCCAAAGTGAAAACGTCGGGCAATTTCTCCCACCCCTTATTCTAAGGCCTTCGTTCTGTGAAAGCGCTGGCACGGGACGGTGAGGAGCAGCAAGAGCTTCCAGTGCGGGCACCTGTGGTGTGGGAGAAAGCGCTGGACGTTTGCAGTGTCGCAGCAGGGCTCTGCCCATCGGGCCAGTGAGACAGAGTGCTGGCAGGGTTCGGAGCTGGGCAAGCACGCAGCTGCAGCGTGTGTTTGGCTGTGAAAGCGGTGGTGAGGGAAGGTGGGGAGCAGCAGCTTTCTGTGCTGTCCCCTTTGCTGTGGGCAAAATGGCTGGACGTTTGCACTTTGCGAGCCAATCTGTGCCGAGAGTGAGAGTGAGCCTGAGACTGTGTATTCAGAGTGCGTGGAGGAAAAGCAAGTGCAGTTCACCAGCGTGTGTGTGTGTCTCGCTATGAAAGCGCTGGCAAAGGAAGGTGAGGAAGAGCAAGAGCTTTCCGTGGTGGTACCTTTGCTGTGGGAGAACGAGCTGGACGTTTGCAGTGTCGGAGCAGGGCTCTGGCCATCGTGAGAGTGAGAGAGCGTGTTGGCAGCGTTCGGAGTTAAGCAAGGACGGAGCGCCGCTGTGCGCGATCGGCAGAGCCCTGCTCCGACACGGCAAACGTCCAGCTCGTTCTCCCACACCAATAGCGCCAGCACTGAAAGTGCTTGCTGCTCCTCACCCTGCCTTGCCAGCGCTTTCGCAGCATAACACACACTGGTGAACTGCACTTGCCTTTCCTCCAGGCACTTCGAATACACATTCTCAAGCTCCCTCTCATTCTCGGCAGAGAGCAGCTCCCAAAGTGCAAACGACCAGCGATTTCTCCACACGATAGGTCTAAAGGCTTAGTGCTCTTGCTGTTCCTCCCCTTCCCTTACCAGCGCTTGCACAGCTAAGCACACACTGCGGATCTGCCCTTGCCTTGCCTCCCAGCACTCCCAATACACATTCTCAAGCTCACTCTCACTCTCGGCACAGACTAGCTCCCAAAGTGAAAACGTCGGGCAATTTCTCCCACCCCTTATTCTAAGGCCTTCGTTCTGTGAAAGCGCTGGCACGGGACGGTGAGGAGCAGCAAGACCTTCCAGTGCGGGCACCTGTGGTGTGGGAGAAAGCGCTGGACGTTTGCATCGTCGCAGCAGGGCTCTGCCCATCGGGCCAGTGAGACAGAGCGCTGGCAGGGTTCGGAGCTGGGCAAGCACGCAGCTGCAGCGTGTGTTTGGCTGTGAAAGCGGTGGTGAGGGAAGGTGGGGAGCAGCAGCTTTCTGTGCTGTCCCCTTTGCTGTGGGCAAAATGGCTGGACGTTTGCACTTTGCGAGCCAATCTGTGCCGAGAGTGAGAGTGAGCCTGAGACTGTGTATTCAGAGTGCGTGGAGGAAAAGCAAGTGCAGTTCACCAGCGTGTGTGTGTGTCTCGCTATGAAAGCGCTGGCAAAGGAAGGTGAGGAAGAGCGAGAGCTTTCCGTGGTGGTACCTTTGCTGTGGGAGAACGAGCTGGACGTTTGCAGTGTCGGAGCAGGGCTCTGGCCATCGTGAGAGTGAGAGAGAGTGTTGGCAGCATTCGGAGTTAAGCAAGGACCGAGCGCCGCTGTGCGCGATCGGCAGAGCCCTGCTCCGACACGGCAAACGTCCAGCTCGTTCTCCCACACCAATAGCGCCAGCACTGAAAGTGCTTGCTGCTCCTGACCCTGCCTTGCCAGCGCTTTCGCAGCATAACACACACTGGTGAACTGCACTTGCCTTTCCTCCAGGCACTTCGAATACACATTCTCAAGCTCCCTCTCATTCTCGGCGGAGAGCAGCTCCCAAAGTGCAAACGACCAGCGATTTCTCCACACGATAGGTCTAAAGGCTTAGTGCTCTTGCTGTTCCTCCCCTTCCCTTACCAGCGCTTGCACAGCTAAACACACACTGCGGATCTGCCCTTGCCTTGCCTCCCAGCACTCCCAATACACATTCTCAAGCTCACTCTCACTCTCGGCACAGACTAGCTCCCAAAGTGAAAACGTCGGGCAATTTCTCCCACCCCTTATTCTAAGGCCTTCGTTCTGTGAAAGCGCTGGCACGGGACGGTGAGGAGCAGCAAGAGCTTCCAGTGCGGGCACCTGTGGTGTGGGAGAAAGCGCTGGACGTTTGCAGTGTCGCAGCAGGGCTCTGCCCATCGGGCCAGTGAGACAGAGTGCTGGCAGGGTTCGGAGCTGGGCAAGCACGCAGCTGCAGCGTGTGTTTGGCTGTGAAAGCGGTGGTGAGGGAAGGTGGGGAGCAGCAGCTTTCTGTGCTGTCCCCTTTGCTGTGGGCAAAATGGCTGGACGTTTGCACTTTGCGAGCCAATCTGTGCCGAGAGTGAGAGTGAGCCTGAGACTGTGTATTCAGAGTGCGTGGAGGAAAAGCAAGTGCAGTTCACCAGCGTGTGTGTGTGTCTCGCTATGAAAGCGCTGGCAAAGGAAGGTGAGGAAGAGCGAGAGCTTTCCGTGGTGGTACCTTTGCTGTGGGAGAACGAGCTGGACGTTTGCAGTGTCGGAGCAGGGCTCTGGCCATCGTGAGAGTGAGAGAGCGTGTTGGCAGCGTTCGGAGTTAAGCAAGGACGGAGCGCCGCTGTGTGCGATCTGCATAGCCCTGCTCCGACACGGCAAACGTCCAGCTCGTTCTCCCACACCAATAGCGCCAGCACTGAAAGTGCTTGCTGCTCCTCACCCTGCCTTGCCAGCGCTTTCGCAGCATAACACACACTGGTGAACTGCACTTGCCTTTCCTCCAGGCACTTCGAATACACATTCTCAAGCTCCCTCTCATTCTCGGCAGAGAGCAGCTCCCAAAGTGCAAACGACCAGCGATTTCTCCACACGATAGGTCTAAAGGCTTAGTGCTCTTGCTGTTCCTCCCCTTCCCTTACCAGCGCTTGCACAGCTAAACACACACTGCGGCTCTGCCCTTGCCTTGCCTCCCAGCACTCCCAATACACATTCTCAAGCTCACTCTCACTCTCGGCACAGACTAGCTCCCAAAGTGAAAACGTCGGGCAATTTCTCCCACCCCTTATTCTAAGGCCTTCGTTCTGTGAAAGCGCTGGCACGGGACGGTGAGGAGCAGCAAGAGCTTCCAGTGCGGGCACCTGTGGTGTGGGAGAAAGCGCTGGACGTTTGCATCGTCGCAGCAGGGCTCTGCCGATCGGGACAGTGAGACAAAGTGCTGGCAGGGTTCGGAGCTGGGCAAGCACGCAGCTGCAGTGTGTGTTTGGCTGTGAAAGCGGTGGTGAGGGAAGGTGGGGAGCAGCAGCTTTCTGTGCTGTCCCCTTTGCTGTGGGCAAAATGGCTGGACGTTTGCACTTTGCGAGCCAATCTGTGCCGAGAGTGAGAGTGAGCCTGAGACTGTGTATTCAGAGTGCGTGGAGGAAAAGCAAGTGCAGTTCACCAGCGTGTGTGTGTGTCTCGCTATGAAAGCGCTGGCAAAGGAAGGTGAGGAAGAGCGAGAGCTTTCCGTGGTGGTACCTTTGCTGTGGGAGAACGAGCTGGACGTTTGCAGTGTCGGAGCAGGGCTCTGGCCATCCTGAGAGTGAGAGAGAGTGTTGGCAGCGTTCGGAGTTAAGCAAGGACGGAGCGCCCCTGTGTGCGATCGGCAGAGCCCTGCTCCGACACGGCAAACGTCCAGCTCGTTCTCCCACACCAATAGCGCCAGCACTGAAAGTGCTTGCTGCTCCTCACCCTGCCTTGCCAGCGCTTTCGCAGCATAACACACACTGGTGAACTGCACTTGCCTTTCCTCCAGGCACTTCGAATACACATTCTCAAGCTCCCTCTCATTCTCGGCGGAGAGCAGCTCCCAAAGTGCAAACGACCAGCGATTTCTCCACACGATAGGTCTAAAGGCTTAGTGCTCTTGCTGTTCCTCCCCTTCCCTTACCAGCGCTTTCACAGGTAAACACACACTGCGGCTCTGCCCTTGCCTTGCCTCCCAGCACTCCCAATACACATTCTCAAGCTCACTCTCACTCTCGGCACAGACTAGCTCCCAAAGTGAAAACGTCGGGCAATTTCTCCCACCCCTTATTCTAAGGCCTTAGTTCTGTGAAAGCGCTGGCACGGGACGGTGAGGAGCAGCAAGAGCTTCCAGTGCGGGCACCGGTGGTGTGGGAGAAAGCGCTGGACGTTTGCATCGTCGCAGCAGGGCTCTGCCGATCGGGACAGTGAGACAGAGTGCTGGCAGTTCTAGGAGCTGGGCAAGCTCGGAGCCCCAGTGTGTATTTGGCTGTAAATGAAGTGGCAAGCGAAGCCGAAGAGCAGCAAGAGCTTTGGGGGCTTTCACCTTTGCTGTGGGAGAAGTCGCCGGACGTTTGCAGTGTCGCAGCAGGGCTCTGCCCATCGGGCCAGTGAGACAGAGTGCTGGCAGGGTTCGGAGCTGGGCAAGCACGCAGCTGCAGCGTGTGTTTGGCTGTGAAAGCGGTGGTGAGGGAAGGTGGGGAGCAGCAGCTTTCTGTGCTGTCCCCTTTGCTGTGGGCAAAATGGCTGGACGTTTGCACTTTGCGAGGCAATCTGTGCCGAGAGTGAGAGTGAGCCTGAGACTGTGTATTCAGAGTGCGTGGAGGAAAAGCAAGTGCAGTTCACCAGCGTGTGTGTGTGTCTCGCTATGAAAGCGCTGGCAAAGGAAGGTGAGGAAGAGCGAGAGCTTTCCGTGGTGGTACCTTTGCTGTGGGAGAACGAGCTGGACGTTTGCAGTGTCGGAGCAGGGCTCTGGCCATCGTGAGAGTGAGAGAGCGTGTTGGCAGCGTTCGGAGTTAAGCAAGGACGGAGCGCCGCTGTGCGCGATCGGCAGAGCCCTGCTCCGACACGGCAAACGTCCAGCTCGTTCTCCCACACCAATAGCGCCAGCACTGAAAGTGCTTGCTGCTCCTCACCCTGCCTTGCCAGCGCTTTCGCAGCATAACACACACTGGTGAACTGCACTTGCCTTTCCTCCAGGCACTTCGAATACACATTCTCAAGCTCCCTCTCATTCTCGGCGGAGAGCAGCTCCCAAAGTGCAAACGACCAGCGATTTCTCCACACGATAGGTCTAAAGGCTTAGTGCTCTTGCTGTTCCTCCCCTTCCCTTACCAGCGCTTGCACAGCTAAGCACACACTGCGGCTCTGCCCTTGCCTTGCCTCCCAGCACTCCCAATACACATTCTCAAGCTCACTCTCACTCTCGGCACAGACTAGCTCCCAAAGTGAAAACGTCGGGCAATTTCTCCCACCCCTTATTCTAAGGCCTTAGTTCTGTGAAAGCGCTGGCACGGGACGGTGAGGAGCAGCAAGAGCTTCCAGTGCGGGCACCTGTGGTGTGGGAGAAAGCGCTGGACGTTTGCATCGTCGCAGCAGGGCTCTGCCGATCGGGCCAGTGAGACAGAGTGCTGGCAGTTCTAGGAGCTGGGCAAGCTCGGAGCCCCAGTGTGTATTTGGCTGTAAATGAAGTGGCAAGCGAAGCCGAAGAGCAGCAAGAGCTTTGGGGGCTTTCACCTTTGCTGTGGGAGAAGTCGCCGGACGTTTGCAGTGTCGCAGCAGGGCTCTGCCCATCGGGCCAGTGAGACAGAGTGCTGGCAGGGTTCGGAGTTGGGCAAGCACGCAGCTGCAGCGTGTGTTTGGCTGTGAAAGCGGTGGTGAGGGAAGGTGGGGAGCAGCAGCTTTCTGTGCTGTCCCCTTTGCTGTGGGCAAAATGGCTGGACGTTTGCACTTTGCGAGCCAATCTGTGCCGAGAGTGAGAGTGAGCCTGAGACTGTGTATTCAGAGTGCGTGGAGGAAAAGCAAGTGCAGTTCACCAGCGTGTGTGTGTGTCTCGCTATGAAAGCGCTGGCAAAGGAAGGTGAGGAAGAGCGAGAGCTTTCCGTGGTGGTACCTTTGCTGTGGGAGAACGAGCTGGACGTTTGCAGTGTCGGAGCAGGGCTCTGGCCATCGTGAGAGTGAGAGAGCGTGTTGGCAGCGTTCGGAGTTAAGCAAGGACGGAGCGCCGCTGTGCGCGATCGGCAGAGCCCTGCTCCGACACGGCAAACGTCCAGCTCGTTCTCCCACACCAATAGCGCCAGCACTGAAAGTGCTTGCTGCTCCTCACCCTGCCTTGCCAGCGCTTTCGCAGCATAACACACACTGGTGAACTGCACTTGCCTTTCCTCCAGGCACTTCGAATACACATTCTCAAGCTCCCTCTCATTCTCGGCAGAGAGCAGCTCCCAAAGTGCAAACGACCAGCGATTTCTCCACACGATAGGTCTAAAGGCTTAGTGCTCTTGCTGTTCCTCCCCTTCCCTTACCAGCGCTTGCACAGCTAAACACACACTGCGGCTCTGCCCTTGCCTTGCCTCCCAGCACTCCCAATACACATTCTCAAGCTCACTCTCACTCTCGGCACAGACTAGCTCCCAAAGTGAAAACGTCGGGCAATTTCTCCCACCCCTTATTCTAAGGCCTTAGTTCTGTGAAAGCGCTGGCACGGGACGGTGAGGAGCAGCAAGAGCTTCCAGTGCGGGCACCTGTGGTGTGGGAGAAAGCGCTGGACGTTTGCATCGTCGCAGCAGGGCTCTGCCCATCGGGCCAGTGAGACAGAGTGCTGGCAGGGTTCGGAGCTGGGCAAGCACGCAGCTGCAGCGTGTGTTTGGCTGTGAAAGCGGTGGTGAGGGAAGGTGGGGAGCAGCAGCTTTCTGTGCTGTCCCCTTTGCTGTGGGCAAAATGGCTGGACGTTTGCACTTTGCGAGCCAATCTGTGCCGAGAGTGAGAGTGAGCCTGAGACTGTGTATTCAGAGTGCGTGGAGGAAAAGCAAGTGCAGTTCACCAGCGTGTGTGTGTGTCTCGCTATGAAAGCGCTGGCAAAGGAAGGTGAGGAAGAGCGAGAGCTTTCCGTGGTGGTACCTTTGCTGTGGGAGAACGAGCTGGACGTTTGCAGTGTCGGAGCAGGGCTCTGGCCATCGTGAGAGTGAGAGAGAGTGTTGGCAGCGTTCGGAGTTAAGCAAGGACGGAGCGCCGCTGTGTGCGATCGGCAGAGCCCTGCTCCGACACGGCAAACGTCCAGCTCGTTCTCCCACACCAATAGCGCCAGCACTGAAAGTGCTTGCTGCTCCTCACCCTGCCTTGCCAGCGCTTTCGCAGCATAACACACACTGGTGAACTGCACTTGCCTTTCCTCCAGGCACTTCGAATACACATTCTCAAGCTCCCTCTCATTCTCGGCAGAGAGCAGCTCCCAAAGTGCAAACGACCAGCGATTTCTCCACACGATAGGTCTAAAGGCTTAGTGCTCTTGCTGTTCCTCCCCTTCCCTTACCAGCGCTTGCACAGCTAAACACACACTGCGGATCTGCCCTTGCCTTGCCTCCCAGCACTCCCAATACACATTCTCAAGCTCACTCTCACTCTCGGCACAGACTAGCTCCCAAAGTGAAAACGTCGGGCAATTTCTCCCACCCCTTATTCTAAGGCCTTAGTTCTGTGAAAGCGCTGGCACGGGACGGTGAGGAGCAGCAAGAGCTTCCAGTGCGGGCACCTGTGGTGTGGGAGAAAGCGCTGGACGTTTGCAGTGTCGCAGCAGGGCTCTGCCCATCGGGCCAGTGAGACAGAGTGCTGGCAGGGTTCGGAGCTGGGCAAGCACGCAGATGCAGCGTGTGTTTGGCTGTGAAAGCGGTGGTGAGGGAAGGTGGGGAGCAGCAGCTTTCTGTGCTGTCCCCTTTGCTGTGGGCAAAATGGCTGGACGTTTGCACTTTGCGAGCCAATCTGTGCCGAGAGTGAGAGTGAGCCTGAGACTGTGTATTCAGCGTGCGTGGAGGAAAAGCAAGTGCAGTTCACCAGCGTGTGTGTGTGTCTCGCTATGAAAGCGCTGGCAAAGGAAGGTGAGGAAGAGCGAGAGCTTTCCGTGGTGGTACCTTTGCTGTGGGAGAACGAGCTGGACGTTTGCAGTGTCGGAGCAGGGCTCTGGCCATCGTGAGAGTGAGAGAGAGTGTTGGCAGCGTTCGGAGTTAAGCAAGGACGGAGCGCCGCTGTGTGCGATCGGCAGAGCCCTGCTCCGACACGGCAAACGTCCAGCTCGTTCTCCCACACCAATAGCGCCAGCACTGAAAGTGCTTGCTGCTCCTCACCCTGCCTTGCCAGCGCTTTCGCAGCATAACACACACTGGTGAACTGCACTTGCCTTTCCTCCAGGCACTTCGAATACACATTCTCAAGCTCCCTCTCATTCTCGGCAGAGAGCAGCTCCCAAAGTGCAAACGACCAGCGATTTCTCCACACGATAGGTCTAAAGGCTTAGTGCTCTTGCTGTTCCTCCCCTTCCCTTACCAGCGCTTGCACAGCTAAGCACACACTGCGGATCTGCCCTTGCCTTGCCTCCCAGCACTCCCAATACACATTCTCAAGCTCACTCTCACTCTCGGCACAGACTAGCTCCCAAAGTGAAAACGTCGGGCAATTTCTCCCACCCCTTATTCTAAGGCCTTAGTTCTGTGAAAGCGCTGGCACGGGACGGTGAGGAGCAGCAAGCGCTTCCAGTGCGGGCACCTGTGGTGTGGGAGAAAGCGCTGGACGTTTGCATCGTCGCAGCAGGGCTCTGCCGATCGGGACAGTGAGACAGAGTGCTGGCAGTTCTAGGAGCTGGGCAAGCTCGGAGCCCCAGTGTGTATTTGGCTGTAAATGAAGTGGCAAGCGAAGCCGAAGAGCAGCAAGAGCTTTGGGGGCTTTCACCTTTGCTGTGGGAGAACTCGCCGGACGTTTGCAGTGTCGCAGCAGGGCTCTGCCCATCGGGCCAGTGAGACAGAGTGCTGGCAGGGTTCGGAGCTGGGCAAGCACGCAGCTGCAGCGTGTGTTTGGCTGTGAAAGCGGTGGTGAGGGAAGGTGGGGAGCAGCAGCTTTCTGTGCTGTCCCCTTTGCTGTGGGCAAAATGGCTGGACGTTTGCACTTTGCGAGCCAATCTGTGCCGAGAGTGAGAGTGAGCCTGAGACTGTGTATTCAGAGTGCGTGGAGGAAAAGCAAGTGCAGTTCACCAGCGTGTGTGTGTGTCTCGCTATGAAAGCGCTGGCAAAGGAAGGTGAGGAAGAGCGAGAGCTTTCCGTGGTGGTACCTTTGCTGTGGGAGAACGAGCTGGACGTTTGCAGTGTCGGAGCAGGGCTCTGGCCATCCTGAGAGTGAGAGAGTGTTGGCAGCGTTCGGAGTTAAGCAAGGACGGAGCGCCGCTGTGCGCGATCGGCAGAGCCCTGCTCCGACACGGCAAACGTCCAGCTCGTTCTCCCACACCAATAGCGCCAGCACTGAAAGTGCTTGCTGCTCCTCACCCTGCCTTGCCAGCGCTTTCGCAGCATAACACACACTGGTGAACTGCACTTGCCTTTCCTCCAGGCACTTCGAATACACATTCTCAAGCTCCCTCTCATTCTCGGCAGAGAGCAGCTCCCAAAGTGCAAACGACCAGCGATTTCTCCACACGATAGGTCTAAAGGCTTAGTGCTCTTGCTGTTCCTCCCCTTCCCTTACCAGCGCTTGCACAGCTAAGCACACACTGCGGATCTGCCCTTGCCTTGCCTCCCAGCACTCCCAATACACATTCTCAAGCTCACTCTCACTCTCGGCACAGACTAGCTCCCAAAGTGAAAACGTCAGGCAATTTCTCCCACCCCTTATTCTAAGGCCTTAGTTCTGTGAAAGCGCTGGCACGGGACGGTGAGGAGCAGCAAGAGCTTCCAGTGCGGGCACCTGTGGTGTGGGAGAAAGCGCTGGACGTTTGCATCGTCGCAGCAGGGCTCTGCCGATCGGGACAGTGAGACAGAGTGCTGGCAGTTCTAGGAGCTGGGCAAGCTCGGAGCCCCAGTGTGTATTTGGCTGTAAATGAAGTGGCAAGCGAAGCCGAAGAGCAGCAAGAGCTTTGGGGGCTTTCACCTTTGCTGTGGGAGAAGTCGCCGGACGTTTGCAGTGTCGCAGCAGGGCTCTGCCCATCGGGCCAGTGAGACAGAGTGCTGGCAGGGTTCGGAGCTGGGCAAGCACGCAGCTGCAGCGTGTGTTTGGCTGTGAAAGCGGTGGTGAGGGAAGGTGGGGAGCAGCAGCTTTCTGTGCTGTCCCCTTTGCTGTGGGCAAAATGGCTGGACGTTTGCACTTTGCGAGGCAATCTGTGCCGAGAGTGAGAGTGAGCCTGAGACTGTGTATTCAGAGTGCGTGGAGGAAAAGCAAGTGCAGTTCACCAGCGTGTGTGTGTGTCTCGCTATGAAAGCGCTGGCAAAGGAAGGTGAGGAAGAGCGAGAGCTTTCCGTGGTGGTACCTTTGCTGTGGGAGAACGAGCTGGACGTTTGCAGTGTCGGAGCAGGGCTCTGGCCATCCTGAGAGTGAGAGAGAGTGTTGGCAGCGTTCGGAGTTAAGCAAGGACGGAGCGCCGCTGTGCGCGATCGGCAGAGCCCTGCTCCGACACGGCAAACGTCCAGCTCGTTCTCCCACACCAATAGCGCCAGCACTGAAAGTGCTTGCTGCTCCTCACCCTGCCTTGCCAGCGCTTTCGCAGCATAACACACACTGGTGAACTGCACTTGCCTTTCCTCCAGGCACTTCGAATACACATTCTCAAGCTCCCTCTCATTCTCGGCAGAGAGCAGCTCCCAAAGTGCAAACGACCAGCGATTTCTCCACACGATAGGTCTAAAGGCTTAGTGCTCTTGCTGTTCCTCCCCTTCCCTTACCAGCGCTTGCACAGCTAAACACACACTGCGGCTCTGCCCTTGCCTTGCCTCCCAGCACTCCCAATACACATTCTCAAGCTCACTCTCACTCTCGGCACAGACTAGCTCCCAAAGTGAAAACGTCGGGCAATTTCTCCCACCCCTTATTCTAAGGCCTTAGTTCTGTGAAAGCGCTGGCACGGGACGGTGAGGAGCAGCAAGAGCTTCCAGTGCGGGCACCTGTGGTGTGGGAGAAAGCGCTGGACGTTTGCATCGTCGCAGCAGGGCTCTGCCCATCGGGCCAGTGAGACAGAGTGCTGGCAGGGTTCGGAGCTGGGCAAGCACGCAGCTGCAGCGTGTGTTTGGCTGTGAAAGCGGTGGTGAGGGAAGGTGGGGAGCAGCAGCTTTCTGTGCTGTCCCCTTTGCTGTGGGCAAAATGGCTGGACGTTTGCACTTTGCGAGCCAATCTGTGCCGAGAGTGAGAGTGAGCCTGAGACTGTGTATTCAGAGTGCGTGGAGGAAAAGCAAGTGCAGTTCACCAGCGTGTGTGTGTGTCTCGCTATGAAAGCGCTGGCAAAGGAAGGTGAGGAAGAGCGAGAGCTTTCCGTGGTGGTACCTTTGCTGTGGGAGAACGAGCTGGACGTTTGCAGTGTCGGAGCAGGGCTCTGGCCATCGTGAGAGTGAGAGAGAGTGTTGGCAGCGTTCGGAGTTAAGCAAGGACGGAGCGCCGCTGTGTGCGATCGGCAGAGCCCTGCTCCGACACGGCAAACGTCCAGCTCGTTCTCCCACACCAATAGCGCCAGCACTGAAAGTGCTTGCTGCTCCTCACCCTGCCTTGCCAGCGCTTTCGCAGCATAACACACACTGGTGAACTGCACTTGCCTTTCCTCCAGGCACTTCGAATACACATTCTCAAGCTCCCTCTCATTCTCGGCAGAGAGCAGCTCCCAAAGTGCAAACGACCAGCGATTTCTCCACACGATAGGTCTAAAGGCTTAGTGCTCTTGCTGTTCCTCCCCTTCCCTTACCAGCGCTTGCACAGCTAAACACACACTGCGGATCTGCCCTTGCCTTGCCTCCCAGCACTCCCAATACACATTCTCAAGCTCACTCTCACTCTCGGCACAGACTAGCTCCCAAAGTGAAAACGTCGGGCAATTTCTCCCACCCCTTATTCTAAGGCCTTAGTTCTGTGAAAGCGCTGGCACGGGACGGTGAGGAGCAGCAAGACCTTCCAGTGCGGGCACCTGTGGTGTGGGAGAAAGCGCTGGACGTTTGCAGTGTCGCAGCAGGGCTCTGCCCATCGGGCCAGTGAGACAGAGTGCTGGCAGGGTTCGGAGCTGGGCAAGCACGCAGATGCAGCGTGTGTTTGGCTGTGAAAGCGGTGGTGAGGGAAGGTGGGGAGCAGCAGCTTTCTGTGCTGTCCCCTTTGCTGTGGGCAAAATGGCTGGACGTTTGCACTTTGCGAGCCAATCTGTGCCGAGAGTGAGAGTGAGCCTGAGACTGTGTATTCAGCGTGCGTGGAGGAAAAGCAAGTGCAGTTCACCAGCGTGTGTGTGTGTCTCGCTATGAAAGCGCTGGCAAAGGAAGGTGAGGAAGAGCGAGAGCTTTCCGTGGTGGTACCTTTGCTGTGGGAGAACGAGCTGGACGTTTGCAGTGTCGGAGCAGGGCTCTGGCCATCGTGAGAGTGAGAGAGAGTGTTGGCAGCGTTCGGAGTTAAGCAAGGACGGAGCGCCGCTGTGTGCGATCGGCAGAGCCCTGCTCCGACACGGCAAACGTCCAGCTCGTTCTCCCACACCAATAGCGCCAGCACTGAAAGTGCTTGCTGCTCCTCACCCTGCCTTGCCAGCGCTTTCGCAGCATAACACACACTGGTGAACTGCACTTGCCTTTCCTCCAGGCACTTCGAATACACATTCTCAAGCTCCCTCTCATTCTCGGCAGAGAGCAGCTCCCAAAGTGCAAACGACCAGCGATTTCTCCACACGATAGGTCTAAAGGCTTAGTGCTCTTGCTGTTCCTCCCCTTCCCTTACCAGCGCTTGCACAGCTAAGCACACACTGCGGATCTGCCCTTGCCTTGCCTCCCAGCACTCCCAATACACATTCTCAAGCTCACTCTCACTCTCGGCACAGACTAGCTCCCAAAGTGAAAACGTCGGGCAATTTCTCCCACCCCTTATTCTAAGGCCTTAGTTCTGTGAAAGCGCTGGCACGGGACGGTGAGGAGCAGCAAGAGCTTCCAGTGCGGGCACCTGTGGTGTGGGAGAAAGCGCTGGACGTTTGCATCGTCGCAGCAGGGCTCTGCCGATCGGGCCAGTGAGACAGAGTGCTGGCAGTTCTAGGAGCTGGGCAAGCTCGGAGCCCCAGTGTGTATTTGGCTGTAAATGAAGTGGCAAGCGAAGCCGAAGAGCAGCAAGAGCTTTGGGGGCTTTCACCTTTGCTGTGGGAGAAGTCGCCGGACGTTTGCAGTGTCGCAGCAGGGCTCTGCCCATCGGGCCAGTGAGACAGAGTGCTGGCAGGGTTCGGAGCTGGGCAAGCACGCAGCTGCAGCGTGTGTTTGGCTGTGAAAGCGGTGGTGAGGGAAGGTGGGGAGCAGCAGCTTTCTGTGCTGTCCCCTTTGCTGTGGGCAAAATGGCTGGACGTTTGCACTTTGCGAGGCAATCTGTGCCGAGAGTGAGAGTGAGCCTGAGACTGTGTATTCAGAGTGCGTGGAGGAAAAGCAAGTGCAGTTCACCAGCGTGTGTGTGTGTCTCGCTATGAAAGCGCTGGCAAAGGAAGGTGAGGAAGAGCGAGAGCTTTCCGTGGTGGTACCTTTGCTGTGGGAGAACGAGCTGGACGTTTGCAGTGTCGGAGCAGGGCTCTGGCCATCGTGAGAGTGAGAGAGCGTGTTGGCAGCGTTCGGAGTTAAGCAAGGACGGAGCGCCGCTGTGCGCGATCGGCAGAGCCCTGCTCCGACACGGCAAACGTCCAGCTCGTTCTCCCACACCAATAGCGCCAGCACTGAAAGTGCTTGCTGCTCCTCACCCTGCCTTGCCAGCGCTTTCGCAGCATAACACACACTGGTGAACTGCACTTGCCTTTCCTCCAGGCACTTCGAATACACATTCTCAAGCTCCCTCTCATTCTCGGCAGAGAGCAGCTCCCAAAGTGCAAACGACCAGCGATTTCTCCACACGATAGGTCTAAAGGCTTAGTGCTCTTGCTGTTCCTCCCCTTCCCTTACCAGCGCTTGCACAGCTAAGCACACACTGCGGCTCTGCCCTTGCCTTGCCTCCCAGCACTCCCAATACACATTCTCAAGCTCACTCTCACTCTCGGCACAGACTAGCTCCCAAAGTGAAAACGTCGGGCAATTTCTCCCACCCCTTATTCTAAGGCCTTAGTTCTGTGAAAGCGCTGGCACGGGACGGTGAGGAGCAGCAAGAGCTTCCAGTGCGGGCACCTGTGGTGTGGGAGAAAGCGCTGGACGTTTGCATCGTCGCAGCAGGGCTCTGCCGATCGGGCCAGTGAGACAGAGTGCTGGCAGTTCTAGGAGCTGGGCAAGCTCGGAGCCCCAGTGTGTATTTGGCTGTAAATGAAGTGGCAAGCGAAGCCGAAGAGCAGCAAGAGCTTTGGGGGCTTTCACCTTTGCTGTGGGAGAAGTCGCCGGACGTTTGCAGTGTCGCAGCAGGGCTCTGCCCATCGGGCCAGTGAGACAGAGTGCTGGCAGGGTTCGGAGCTGGGCAAGCACGCAGCTGCAGCGTGTGTTTGGCTGTGAAAGCGGTGGTGAGGGAAGGTGGGGAGCAGCAGCTTTCTGTGCTGTCCCCTTTGCTGTGGGCAAAATGGCTGGACGTTTGCACTTTGCGAGGCAATCTGTGCCGAGAGTGAGAGTGAGCCTGAGACTGTGTATTCAGAGTGCGTGGAGGAAAAGCAAGTGCAGTTCACCAGCGTGTGTGTGTGTCTCGCTATGAAAGCGCTGGCAAAGGAAGGTGAGGAAGAGCGAGAGCTTTCCGTGGTGGTACCTTTGCTGTGGGAGAACGAGCTGGACGTTTGCAGTGTCGGAGCAGGGCTCTGGCCATCGTGAGAGTGAGAGAGCGTGTTGGCAGCGTTCGGAGTTAAGCAAGGACGGAGCGCCGCTGTGCGCGATCGGCAGAGCCCTGCTCCGACACGGCAAACGTCCAGCTCGTTCTCCCACACCAATAGCGCCAGCACTGAAAGTGCTTGCTGCTCCTCACCCTGCCTTGCCAGCGCTTTCGCAGCATAACACACACTGGTGAACTGCACTTGCCTTTCCTCCAGGCACTTCGAATACACATTCTCAAGCTCCCTCTCATTCTCGGCAGAGAGCAGCTCCCAAAGTGCAAACGACCAGCGATTTATCCACACGATAGGTCTAAAGGCTTAGTGCTCTTGCTGTTCCTCCCCTTCCCTTACCAGCGCTTGCACAGCTAAACACACACTGCGGCTCTGCCCTTGCCTTGCCTCCCAGCACTCCCAATACACATTCTCAAGCTCACTCTCACTCTCGGCACAGACTAGCTCCCAAAGTGAAAACGTCGGGCAATTTCTCCCACCCCTTATTCTAAGGCCTTAGTTCTGTGAAAGCGCTGGCACGGGACGGTGAGGAGCAGCAAGAGCTTCCAGTGCGGGCACCTGTGGTGTGGGAGAAAGCGCTGGACGTTTGCATCGTCGCAGCAGGGCTCTGCCGATCGGGACAGTGAGACAGAGTGCTGGCAGTTCTAGGAGCTGGGCAAGCTCGGAGCCCCAGTGTGTATTTGGCTGTAAATGAAGTGGCAAGCGAAGCCGAAGAGCAGCAAGAGCTTTGGGGGCTTTCACCTTTGCTGTGGGAGAAGTCGCCGGACGTTTGCAGTGTCGCAGCAGGGCTCTGCCCATCGGGCCAGTGAGACAGAGTGCTGGCAGGGTTCGGAGCTGGGCAAGCACGCAGCTGCAGCGTGTGTTTGGCTGTGAAAGCGGTGGTGAGGGAAGGTGGGGAGCAGCAGCTTTCTGTGCTGTCCCCTTTGCTGTGGGCAAAATGGCTGGACGTTTGCACTTTGCGAGCCAATCTGTGCCGAGAGTGAGAGTGAGCCTGAGACTGTGTATTCAGAGTGCGTGGAGGAAAAGCAAGTGCAGTTCACCAGCGTGTGTGTGTGTCTCGCTATGAAAGCGCTGGCAAAGGAAGGTGAGGAAGAGCGAGAGCTTTCCGTGGTGGTACCTTTGCTGTGGGAGAACGAGCTGGACGTTTGCAGTGTCGGAGCAGGGCTCTGGCCATCGTGAGAGTGAGAGAGCGTGTTGGCAGCGTTCGGAGTTAAGCAAGGACGGAGCGCCGCTGTGCGCGATCGGCAGAGCCCTGCTCCGACACGGCAAAGGTCCAGCTCGTTCTCCCACACCAATAGCGCCAGCACTGAAAGTGCTTGCTGCTCCTCACCCTGCCTTGCCAGCGCTTTCGCAGCATAACACACACTGGTGAACTGCACTTGCCTTTCCTCCAGGCACTTCGAATACACATTCTCAAGCTCCCTCTCATTCTCGGCAGAGAGCAGCTCCCAAAGTGCAAACGACCAGCGATTTCTCCACACGATAGGTCTAAAGGCTTAGTGCTCTTGCTGTTCCTCCCCTTCCCTTACCAGCGCTTGCACAGCTAAACACACACTGCGGCTCTGCCCTTGCCTTGCCTCCCAGCACTCCCAATACACATTCTCAAGCTCACTCTCACTCTCGGCACAGACTAGCTCCCAAAGTGAAAACGTCGGGCAATTTCTCCCACCCCTTATTCTAAGGCCTTCGTTCTGTGAAAGCGCTGGCACGGGACGGTGAGGAGCAGCAAGAGCTTCCAGTGCGGGCACCTGTGGTGTGGGAGAAAGCGCTGGACGTTTGCATCGTCGCAGCAGGGCTCTGCCCATCGGGCCAGTGAGACAGAGTGCTGGCAGGGTTCGGAGCTGGGCAAGCACGCAGCTGCAGCGTGTGTTTGGCTGTGAAAGCGGTGGTGAGGGAAGGTGGGGAGCAGCAGCTTTCTGTGCTGTCCCCTTTGCTGTGGGCAAAATGGCTGGACGTTTGCACTTTGCGAGCCAATCTGTGCCGAGAGTGAGAGTGAGCCTGAGACTGTGTATTCAGAGTGCGTGGAGGAAAAGCAAGTGCAGTTCACCAGCGTGTGTGTGTGTCTCGCTATGAAAGCGCTGGCAAAGGAAGGTGAGGAAGAGCGAGAGCTTTCCGTGGTGGTACCTTTGCTGTGGGAGAACGAGCTGGACGTTTGCAGTGTCGGAGCAGGGCTCTGGCCATCCTGAGAGTGAGAGAGAGTGTTGGCAGCGTTCGGAGTTAAGCAAGGACGGAGCGCCGCTGTGCGCGATCGGCAGAGCCCTGCTCCGACACGGCAAACGTCCAGCTCGTTCTCCCACACCAATAGCGCCAGCACTGAAAGTGCTTGCTGCTCCTCACCCTGCCTTGCCAGCGCTTTCGCAGCATAACACACACTGGTGAACTGCACTTGCCTTTCCTCCAGGCACTTCGAATACACATTCTCAAGCTCCCTCTCATTCTCGGCGGAGAGCAGCTCCCAAAGTGCAAACGACCAGCGATTTCTCCACACGATAGGTCTAAAGGCTTAGTGCTCTTGCTGTTCCTCCCCTTCCCTTACCAGCGCTTGCACAGCTAAACACACACTGCGGCTCTGCCCTTGCCTTGCCTCCCAGCACTCCCAATACACATTCTCAAGCTCACTCTCACTCTCGGCACAGACTAGCTCCCAAAGTGAAAACGTCGGGCAATTTCTCCCACCCCTTATTCTAAGGCCTTAGTTCTGTGAAAGCGCTGGCACGGGACGGTGAGGAGCAGCAAGAGCTTCCAGTGCGGGCACCTGTGGTGTGGGAGAAAGCGCTGGACGTTTGCAGTGTCGCAGCAGGGCTCTGCCCATCGGGCCAGTGAGACAGAGTGCTGGCAGGGTTCGGAGCTGGGCAAGCACGCAGCTGCAGCGTGTGTTTGGCTGTGAAAGCGGTGGTGAGGGAAGGTGGGGAGCAGCAGCTTTCTGTGCTGTCCCCTTTGCTGTGGGCAAAATGGCTGGACGTTTGCACTTTGCGAGCCAATCTGTGCCGAGAGTGAGAGTGAGCCTGAGACTGTGTATTCAGCGTGCGTGGAGGAAAAGCAAGTGCAGTTCACCAGCGTGTGTGTGTGTCTCGCTATGAAAGCGCTGGCAAAGGAAGGTGAGGAAGAGCGAGAGCTTTCCGTGGTGGTACCTTTGCTGTGGGAGAACGAGCTGGACGTTTGCAGTGTCGGAGCAGGGCTCTGGCCATCGTGAGAGTGAGAGAGAGTGTTGGCAGCGTTCGGAGTTAAGCAAGGACGGAGCGCCGCTGTGTGCGATCGGCAGAGCCCTGCTCCGACACGGCAAACGTCCAGCTCGTTCTCCCACACCAATAGCGCCAGCACTGAAAGTGCTTGCTGCTCCTCACCCTGCCTTGCCAGCGCTTTCGCAGCATAACACACACTGGTGAACTGCACTTGCCTTTCCTCCAGGCACTTCGAATACACATTCTCAAGCTCCCTCTCATTCTCGGCAGAGAGCAGCTCCCAAAGTGCAAACGACCAGCGATTTCTCCACACGATAGGTCTAAAGGCTTAGTGCTCTTGCTGTTCCTCCCCTTCCCTTACCAGCGCTTGCACAGCTAAGCACACACTGTGGATCTGCCCTTGCCTTGCCTCCCAGCACTCCCAATACACATTCTCAAGCTCACTCTCACTCTCGGCACAGACTAGCTCCCAAAGTGAAAACGTCGGGCAATTTCTCCCACCCCTTATTCTAAGGCCTTCGTTCTGTGAAAGCGCTGGCACGGGACGGTGAGGAGCAGCAAGAGCTTCCAGTGCGGGCTCCTGTGGTGTGGGAGAAAGCGCTGGACGTTTGCATCGTCGCAGCAGGGCTCTGCCGATCGGGACAGTGAGACAGAGTGCTGGCAGTTCTAGGAGCTGGGCAAGCTCGGAGCCCCAGTGTGTATTTGGCTGTAAATGAAGTGGCAAGCGAAGCCGAAGAGCAGCAAGAGCTTTGGGGGCTTTCACCTTTGCTGTGGGAGAAGTCGCCGGACGTTTGCAGTGTCGCAGCAGGGCTCTGCCCATCGGGCCAGTGAGACAGAGTGCTGGCAGGGTTCGGAGCTGGGCAAGCACGCAGCTGCAGCGTGTGTTTGGCTGTGAAAGCGGTGGTGAGGGAAGGTGGGGAGCAGCAGCTTTCTGTGCTGTCCCCTTTGCTGTGGGCAAAATGGCTGGACGTTTGCACTTTGCGAGCCAATCTGTGCCGAGAGTGAGAGTGAGCCTGAGACTGTGTATTCAGAGTGCGTGGAGGAAAAGCAAGTGCAGTTCACCAGCGTGTGTGTGTGTCTCGCTATGAAAGCGCTGGCAAAGGAAGGTGAGGAAGAGCGAGAGCTTTCCGTGGTGGTACCTTTGCTGTGGGAGAACGAGCTGGACGTTTGCAGTGTCGGAGCAGGGCTCTGGCCATCCTGAGAGTGAGAGAGCGTGTTGGCAGCGTTCGGAGTTAAGCAAGGACGGAGCGCCGCTGTGCGCGATCGGCAGAGCCCTGCTCCGACACGGCAAAGGTCCAGCTCGTTCTCCCACACCAATAGCGCCAGCACTGAAAGTGCTTGCTGCTCCTCACCCTGCCTTGCCAGCGCTTTCGCAGCATAACACACACTGGTGAACTGCACTTGCCTTTCCTCCAGGCACTTCGAATACACATTCTCAAGCTCCCTCTCATTCTCGGCAGAGAGCAGCTCCCAAAGTGCAAACGACCAGCGATTTCTCCACACGATAGGTCTAAAGGCTTAGTGCTCTTGCTGTTCCTCCCCTTCCCTTACCAGCGCTTGCACAGCTAAGCACACACTGCGGATCTGCCCTTGCCTTGCCTCCCAGCACTCCCAATACACATTCTCAAGCTCACTCTCACTCTCGGCACAGACTAGCTCCCAAAGTGAAAACGTCGGGCAATTTCTCCCACCCCTTATTCTAAGGCCTTCGTTCTGTGAAAGCGCTGGCACGGGACGGTGAGGAGCAGCAAGAGCTTCCAGTGCGGGCTCCTGTGGTGTGGGAGAAAGCGCTGGACGTTTGCATCGTCGCAGCAGGGCTCTGCCGATCGGGACAGTGAGACAGAGTGCTGGCAGTTCTAGGAGCTGGGCAAGCTCGGAGCCCCAGTGTGTATTTGGCTGTAAATGAAGTGGCAAGCGAAGCCGAAGAGCAGCAAGAGCTTTGGGGGCTTTCACCTTTGCTGTGGGAGAAGTCGCCGGACGTTTGCAGTGTCGCAGCAGGGCTCTGCCCATCGGGCCAGTGAGACAGAGTGCTGGCAGGGTTCGGAGCTGGGCAAGCACGCAGCTGCAGCGTGTGTTTGGCTGTGAAAGCGGTGGTGAGGGAAGGTGGGGAGCAGCAGCTTTCTGTGCTGTCCCCTTTGCTGTGGGCAAAATGGCTGGACGTTTGCACTTTGCGAGCCAATCTGTGCCGAGAGTGAGAGTGAGCCTGAGACTGTGTATTCAGAGTGCGTGGAGGAAAAGCAAGTGCAGTTCACCAGCGTGTGTGTGTGTCTCGCTATGAAAGCGCTGGCAAAGGAAGGTGAGGAAGAGCGAGAGCTTTCCGTGGTGGTACCTTTGCTGTGGGAGAACGAGCTGGACGTTTGCAGTGTCGGAGCAGGGCTCTGGCCATCCTGAGAGTGAGAGAGCGTGTTGGCAGCGTTCGGAGTTAAGCAAGGACGGAGCGCCGCTGTGCGCGATCGGCAGAGCCCTGCTCCGACACGGCAAAGGTCCAGCTCGTTCTCCCACACCAATAGCGCCAGCACTGAAAGTGCTTGCTGCTCCTCACCCTGCCTTGCCAGCGCTTTCGCAGCATAACACACACTGGTGAACTGCACTTGCCTTTCCTCCAGGCACTTCGAATACACATTCTCAAGCTCCCTCTCATTCTCGGCAGAGAGCAGCTCCCAAAGTGCAAACGACCAGCGATTTCTCCACACGATAGGTCTAAAGGCTTAGTGCTCTTGCTGTTCCTCCCCTTCCCTTACCAGCGCTTGCACAGCTAAGCACACACTGCGGATCTGCCCTTGCCTTGCCTCCCAGCACTCCCAATACACATTCTCAAGCTCATTCTCACTCTCGGCACAGACTAGCTCCCAAAGTGAAAACGTCGGGCAATTTCTCCCACCCCTTATTCTAAGGCCTTAGTTCTGTGAAAGCGCTGGCACGGGACGGTGAGGAGCAGCAAGAGCTTCCAGTGCGGGCACCTGTGGTGTGGGAGAAAGCGCTGGACGTTTGCATCGTCGCAGCAGGGCTCTGCCGATCGGGACAGTGAGACAGAGTGCTGGCAGTTCTAGGAGCTGGGCAAGCTCGGAGCCCCAGTGTGTATTTGGCTGTAAATGAAGTGGCAAGCGAAGCCGAAGAGCAGCAAGAGCTTTGGGGGCTTTCACCTTTGCTGTGGGAGAAGTCGCCGGACGTTTGCAGTGTCGCAGCAGGGCTCTGCCCATCGGGCCAGTGAGACAGAGTGCTGGCAGGGTTCGGAGCTGGGCAAGCACGCAGCTGCAGCGTGTGTTTGGCTGTGAAAGCGGTGGTGAGGGAAGGTGGGGAGCAGCAGCTTTCTGTGCTGTCCCCTTTGCTGTGGGCAAAATGGCTGGACGTTTGCACTTTGCGAGCCAATCTGTGCCGAGAGTGAGAGTGAGCCTGAGACTGTGTATTCAGAGTGCGTGGAGGAAAAGCAAGTGCAGTTCACCAGCGTGTGTGTGTGTCTCGCTATGAAAGCGCTGGCAAAGGAAGGTGAGGAAGAGCGAGAGCTTTCCGTGGTGGTACCTTTGCTGTGGGAGAACGAGCTGGACGTTTGCAGTGTCGGAGCAGGGCTCTGGCCATCGTGAGAGTGAGAGAGCGTGTTGGCAGCGTTCGGAGTTAAGCAAGGACGGAGCGCCGCTGTGCGCGATCGGCAGAGCCCTGCTCCGACGCGGCAAACGTCCAGCTCGTTCTCCCACACCAATAGCGCCAGCACTGAAAGTGCTTGCTGCTCCTCACCCTGCCTTGCCAGCGCTTTCGCAGCATAACACACACTGGTGAACTGCACTTGCCTTTCCTCCAGGCACTTCGAATACACATTCTCAAGCTCCCTCTCATTCTCGGCAGAGAGGAGCTCCCAAAGTGCAAACGACCAGCGATTTCTCCACACGATAGATCTAAAGGCTTAGTGCTCTTGCTGTTCCTCCCCTTCCCTTACCAGCGCTTGCACAGCTAAACACACACTGCGGCTCTGCCCTTGCCTTGCCTCCCAGCACTCCCAATACACATTCTCAAGCTCACTCTCACTCTCGGCACAGACTAGCTCCCAAAGTGAAAACGTCGGGCAATTTCTCCCACCCCTTATTCTAAGGCCTTCGTTCTGTGAAAGCGCTGGCACGGGACGGTGAGGAGCAGCAAGAGCTTCCAGTGCGGGCACCTGTGGTGTGGGAGAAAGCGCTGGACGTTTGCATCGTCGCAGCAGGGCTCTGCCCATCGGGACAGTGACACAGAGTGCTGGCAGGGTTCGGAGCTGGGCAAGCACGCAGCTGCAGCGTGTGTTTGGCTGTGAAAGCGGTGGTGAGGGAAGGTGGGGAGCAGCAGCTTTCTGTGCTGTCCCCTTTGCTGTGGGCAAAATGGCTGGACGTTTGCACTTTGCGAGCCAATCTGTGCCGAGAGTGAGAGTGAGCCTGAGACTGTGTATTCAGAGTGCGTGGAGGAAAAGCAAGTGCAGTTCACCAGCGTGTGTGTGTGTCTCGCTATGAAAGCGCTGGCAAAGGAAGGTGAGGAAGAGCGAGAGCTTTCCGTGGTGGTACCTTTGCTGTGGGAGAACGAGCTGGACGTTTGCAGTGTCGGAGCAGGGCTCTGGCCATCCTGAGAGTGAGAGAGAGTGTTGGCAGCGTTCGGAGTTAAGCAAGGACGGAGCGCCGCTGTGTGCGATCGGCAGAGCCCTGCTCCGACACGTCAAACGTCCAGCTCGTTCTCCCACACCAATAGCGCCAGCACTGAAAGTGCTTGCTGCTCCTCACCCTGCCTTGCCAGCGCTTTCGCAGCATGACACACACTGGTGAACTGCACTTGCCTTTCCTCCAGGCACTTCGAATACACATTCTCAAGCTCCCTCTCATTCTCGGCAGAGAGCAGCTCCCAAAGTGCAAACGACCAGCGATTTCTCCACACGATAGGTCTAAAGGCTTAGTGCTCTTGCTGTTCCTCCCCTTCCCTTACCAGCGCTTGCACAGCTAAGCACACACTGCGGATCTGCCCTTGCCTTGCCTCCCAGCACTCCCAATACACATTCTCAAGCTCACTCTCACTCTCGGCACAGACTAGCTCCCAAAGTGAAAACGTCGGGCAATTTCTCCCACCCCTTATTCTAAGGCCTTAGTTCTGTGAAAGCGCTGGCACGGGACGGTGAGGAGCAGCAAGAGCTTCCAGTGCGGGCTCCTGTGGTGTGGGAGAAAGCGCTGGACGTTTGCATCGTCGCAGCAGGGCTCTGCCGATCGGGACAGTGAGACAGAGTGCTGGCAGTTCTAGGAGCTGGGCAAGCTCGGAGCCCCAGTGTGTATTTGGCTGTAAATGAAGTGGCAAGCGAAGCCGAAGAGCAGCAAGAGCTTTGGGGGCTTTCACCTTTGCTGTGGGAGAACTCGCCGGACGTTTGCAGTGTCGCAGCAGGGCTCTGCCCATCGGGCCAGTGAGACAGAGCGCTGGCAGGGTTCGGAGCTGGGCAAGCACGCAGCTGCAGCGTGTGTTTGGCTGTGAAAGCGGTGGTGAGGGAAGGTGGGGAGCAGCAGCTTTCTGTGCTGTCCCCTTTGCTGTGGGCAAAATGGCTGGACGTTTGCACTTTGCGAGCCAATCTGTGCCGAGAGTGAGAGTGAGCCTGAGACTGTGTATTCAGAGTGCGTGGAGGAAAAGCAAGTGCAGTTCACCAGCGTGTGTGTGTGTCTCGCTATGAAAGCGCTGGCAAAGGAAGGTGAGGAAGAGCGAGAGCTTTCCGTGGTGGTACCTTTGCTGTGGGAGAACGAGCTGGACGTTTGCAGTGTCGGAGCAGGGCTCTGGCCATCGTGAGAGTGAGAGAGCGTGTTGGCAGCGTTCGGAGTTAAGCAAGGACGGAGCGCCGCTGTGCGCGATCGGCAGAGCCCTGCTCCGACACGGCAAACGTCCAGCTCGTTCTCCCACACCAATAGCGCCAGCACTGAAAGTGCTTGCTGCTCCTCACCCTGCCTTGCCAGCGCTTTCGCAGCATAACACACACTGGTGAACTGCACTTGCCTTTCCTCCAGGCACTTCGAATACACATTCTCAAGCTCCCTCTCATTCTCGGCAGAGAGCAGCTCCCAAAGTGCAAACGACCAGCGATTTCTCCACACGATAGGTCTAAAGGCTTAGTGCTCTTGCTGTTCCTCCCCTTCCCTTACCAGCGCTTGCACAGCTAAGCACACACTGCGGCTCTGCCCTTGCCTTGCCTCCCAGCACTCCCAATACACATTCTCAAGCTCACTCTCACTCTCGGCACAGACTAGCTCCCAAAGTGAAAACGTCGGGCAATTTCTCCCACCCCTTATTCTAAGGCCTTAGTTCTGTGAAAGCGCTGGCACGGGACGGTGAGGAGCAGCAAGAGCTTCCAGTGCGGGCACCTGTGGTGTGGGAGAAAGCGCTGGACGTTTGCATCGTCGCAGCAGGGCTCTGCCCATCGGGACAGTGAGACAGAGTGCTGGCAGTTCTAGGAGCTGGGCAAGCTCGGAGCCCCAGTGTGTATTTGGCTGTAAATGAAGTGGCAAGCGAAGCCGAAGAGCAGCAAGAGCTTTGGGGGCTTTCACCTTTGCTGTGGGAGAACTCGCCGGACGTTTGCAGTGTCGCAGCAGGGCTCTGCCCATCGGGCCAGTGAGACAGAGCGCTGGCAGGGTTCGGAGCTGGGCAAGCACGCAGCTGCAGCGTGTGTTTGGCTGTGAAAGCGGTGGTGAGGGAAGGTGGGGAGCAGCAGCTTTCTGTGCTGTCCCCTTTGCTGTGGGCAAAATGGCTGGACGTTTGCACTTTGCGAGCCAATCTGTGCCGAGAGTGAGAGTGAGCCTGAGACTGTGTATTCAGAGTGCGTGGAGGAAAAGCAAGTGCAGTTCACCAGCGTGTCTGTGTGTCTCGCTATGAAAGCGCTGGCAAAGGAAGGTGAGGAAGAGCGAGAGCTTTCCGTGGTGGTACCTTTGCTGTGGGAGAACGAGCTGGACGTTTGCAGTGTCGGAGCAGGGCTCTGGCCATCGTGAGAGTGAGAGAGCGTGTTGGCAGCGTTCGGAGTTAAGCAAGGACGGAGCGCCACTGTGCGCGATCGGCAGAGCCGTGCTCCGACACGGCAAACGTCCAGCTCGTTCTCCCACACCAATAGCGCCAGCACTGAAAGTGCTTGCTGCTCCTCACCCTGCCTTGCCAGCGCTTTCGCAGCATAACACACACTGGTGAACTGCACTTGCCTTTCCTCCAGGCACTTCGAATACACATTCTCAAGCTCCCTCTCATTCTCGGCAGAGAGCAGCTCCCAAAGTGCAAACGACCAGCGATTTCTCCACACGATAGGTCTAAAGGCTTAGTGCTCTTGCTGTTCCTCCCCTTCCCTTACCAGCGCTTGCACAGCTAAGCACACACTGCGGATCTGCCCTTGCCTTGCCTCCCAGCACTCCCAATACACATTCTCAAGCTCACTCTCACTCTCGGCACAGACTAGCTCCCAAAGTGAAAACGTCGGGCAATTTCTCCCACCCCTTATTCTAAGGCCTTAGTTCTGTGAAAGCGCTGGCACGGGACGGTGAGGAGCAGCAAGAGCTTCCAGTGCGGGCACCTGTGGTGTGGGAGAAAGCGCTGGACGTTTGCATCGTCGCAGCAGGGCTCTGCCCATCGGGACAGTGAGACAGAGTGCTGGCAGTTCTAGGAGCTGGGCAAGCTCGGAGCCCCAGTGTGTATTTGGCTGTAAATGAAGTGGCAAGCGAAGCCGAAGAGCAGCAAGAGCTTTGGGGGCTTTCACCTTTGCTGTGGGAGAACTCGCCGGACGTTTGCAGTGTCGCAGCAGGGCTCTGCCCATCGGGCCAGTGAGACAGAGCGCTGGCAGGGTTCGGAGCTGGGCAAGCACGCAGCTGCAGCGTGTGTTTGGCTGTGAAAGCGGTGGTGAGGGAAGGTGGGGAGCAGCAGCTTTCTGTGCTGTCCCCTTTGCTGTGGGCAAAATGGCTGGACGTTTGCACTTTGCGAGCCAATCTGTGCCGAGAGTGAGAGTGAGCCTGAGACTGTGTATTCAGAGTGCGTGGAGGAAAAGCAAGTGCAGTTCACCAGCGTGTGTGTGTGTCTCGCTATGAAAGCGCTGGCAAAGGAAGGTGAGGAAGAGCGAGAGCTTTCCGTGGTGGTACCTTTGCTGTGGGAGAACGAGCTGGACGTTTGCAGTGTCGGAGCAGGGCTCTGGCCATCGTGAGAGTGAGAGAGAGTGTTGGCAGCGTTCGGAGTTAAGCAAGGACGGAGCGCCGCTGTGCGCGATCGGCAGAGCCCTGCTCCGACACGGCAAACGTCCAGCTCGTTCTCCCACACCAATAGCGCCAGCACTGAAAGTGCTTGCTGCTCCTCACCCTGCCTTGCCAGCGCTTTCGCAGCATAACACACACTGGTGAACTGCACTTGCCTTTCCTCCAGGCACTTCGAATACACATTCTCAAGCTCCCTCTCATTCTCGGCAGAGAGCAGCTCCCAAAGTGCAAACGACCAGCGATTTCTCCACACGATAGGTCTAAAGGCTTAGTGCTCTTGCTGTTCCTCCCCTTCCCTTACCAGCGCTTGCACAGCTAAACACACACTGCGGATCTGCCCTTGCCTTGCCTCCCAGCACTCCCAATACACATTCTCAAGCTCACTCTCACTCTCGGCACAGACTAGCTCCCAAAGTGAAAACGTCGGGCAATTTCTCCCACCCCTTATTCTAAGGCCTTAGTTCTGTGAAAGCGCTGGCACGGGACGGTGAGGAGCAGCAAGAGCTTCCAGTGCGGGCACCTGTGGTGTGGGAGAAAGCGCTGGACGTTTGCATCGTCGCAGCAGGGCTCTGCCGATCGGGACAGTGAGACAGAGTGCTGGCAGTTCTAGGAGCTGGGCAAGCTCGGAGCCCCAGTGTGTATTTGGCTGTAAGTGAAGTGGCAAGCGAAGCCGAAGAGCAGCAAGAGCTTTGGGGGCTTTCACCTTTGCTGTGGGAGAAGTCGCCGGACGTTTGCAGTGTCGCAGCAGGGCTCTGCCCATCGGGCCAGTGAGACAGAGTGCTGGCAGGGTTCGGAGCTGGGCAAGCACGCAGCTGCAGCGTGTGTTTGGCTGTGAAAGCGGTGGTGAGGGAAGGTGGGGAGCAGCAGCTTTCTGTGCTGTCCCATTTGCTGTGGGCAAAATGGCTGGACGTTTGCACTTTGCGAGCCAATCTGTGCCGAGAGTGAGAGTGAGCCTGAGACTGTGTATTCAGAGTGCGTGGAGGAAAAGCAAGTGCAGTTCACCAGCGTGTGTGTGTGTCTCGCTATGAAAGCGCTGGCAAAGGAAGGTGAGGAAGAGCGAGAGCTTTCCGTGGTGGTACCTTTGCTGTGGGAGAACGAGCTGGACGTTTGCAGTGTCGGAGCAGGGCTCTGGCCATCGTGAGAGTGAGAGAGAGTGTTGGCAGCGTTCGGAGTTAAGCAAGGACGGAGCGCCGCTGTGCGCGATCGGCAGAGCCCTGCTCCGACACGGCAAACGTCCAGCTCGTTCTCCCACACCAATAGCGCCAGCACTGAAAGTGCTTGCTGCTCCTCACCCTGCCTTGCCAGCGCTTTCGCAGCATAACACACACTGGTGAACTGCACTTGCCTTTCCTCCAGGCACTTCGAATACACATTCTCAAGCTCCCTCTCATTCTCGGCAGAGAGCAGCTCCCAAAGTGCAAACGACCAGCGATTTCTCCACACGATAGCTCTAAAGGCTTAGTGCTCTTGCTGTTCCTCCCCTTCCCTTACCAGCGCTTGCACAGATAAGCACACACTGCGGCTCTGCCCTTGCCTTGCCTCCCAGCACTCCCAATACACATTCTCAAGCTCACTCTCACTCTCGGCACAGACTAGCTCCCAAAGTGAAAACGTCGGGCAATTTCTCCCACCCCTTATTCTAAGGCCTTCGTTCTGTGAAAGCGCTGGCACGGGACGGTGAGGAGCAGCAAGAGCTTCCAGTGCGGGCACCTGTGGTGTGGGAGAAAGCGCTGGACGTTTGCATCGTCGCAGCAGGGCTCTGCCCATCGGGCCAGTGAGACAGAGTGCTGGCAGGGTTCGGAGCTGGGCAAGCACGCAGCTGCAGCGTGTGTTTGGCTGTGAAAGCGGTGGTGAGGGAAGGTGGGGAGCAGCAGCTTTCTGTGCTGTCCCCTTTGCTGTGGGCAAAATGGCTGGACGTTTGCACTTTGCGAGCCAATCTGTGCCGAGAGTGAGAGTGAGCCTGAGACTGTGTATTCAGAGTGCGTGGAGGAAAAGCAAGTGCAGTTCACCAGCGTGTGTGTGTGTCTCGCTATGAAAGCGCTGGCAAAGGAAGGTGAGGAAGAGCGAGAGCTTTCTGTGGTGGTACCTTTGCTGTGGGAGAACGAGCTGGACGTTTGCAGTGTCGGAGCAGGGCTCTGGCCATCCTGAGAGTGAGAGAGAGTGTTGGCAGCGTTCGGAGTTAAGCAAGGACGGAGCGCCGCTGTGTGCGATCTGCAGAGCCCTGCTCCGACACGTCAAACGTCCAGCTCGTTCTCCCACACCAATAGCGCCAGCACTGAAAGTGCTTGCTGCTCCTCACCCTGCCTTGCCAGCGCTTTCGCAGCATAACACACACTGGTGAACTGCACTTGCCTTTCCTCCAGGCACTTCGAATACACATTCTCAAGCTCCCTCTCATTCTCGGCAGAGAGCAGCTCCCAAAGTGCAAACGACCAGCGATTTCTCCACACGATAGGTCTAAAGGCTTAGTGCTCTTGCTGTTCCTCCCCTTCCCTTACCAGCGCTTGCACAGCTAAGCACACACTGCGGATCTGCCCTTGCCTTGCCTCCCAGCACTCCCAATACACATTCTCAAGCTCACTCTCACTCTCGGCACAGACTAGCTCCCAAAGTGAAAACGTCGGGCAATTTCTCCCACCCATTATTCTAAGGCCTTAGTTCTGTGAAAGCGCTGGCACGGGACGGTGAGGAGCAGCAAGAGCTTCCAGTGCGGGCTCCTGTGGTGTGGGAGAAAGCGCTGGACGTTTGCATCGTCGCAGCAGGGCTCTGCCGATCAGCACAGTGAGACAGAGTGCTGGCAGTTCTAGGAGCTGGGCAAGCTCGGAGCCCCAGTGTGTATTTGGCTGTAAATGAAGTGGCAAGCGAAGCCGAAGAGCAGCAAGAGCTTTGGGGGCTTTCACCTTTGCTGTGGGAGAACTCGCCGGACGTTTGCAGTGTCGCAGCAGGGCTCTGCCCATCGGGCCAGTGAGACAGAGTGCTGGCAGGGTTCGGAGCTGGGCAAGCACGCAGCTGCAGCGTGTGTTTGGCTGTGAAAGCGGTGGTGAGGGAAGGTGGGGAGCAGCAGCTTTCTGTGCTGTCCCCTTTGCTGTGGGCAAAATGGCTGGACGTTTGCACTTTGCGAGCCAATCTGTGCCGAGAGTGAGAGTGAGCCTGAGACTGTGTATTCAGAGTGCGTGGAGGAAAAGCAAGTGCAGTTCACCAGCGTGTGTGTGTGTCTCGCTATGAAAGCGCTGGCAAAGGAAGGTGAGGAAGAGCGAGAGCTTTCCGTGGTGGTACCTTTGCTGTGGGAGAACGAGCTGGACGTTTGCAGTGTCGGAGCAGGGCTCTGGCCATCCTGAGAGTGAGAGAGAGTGTTGGCAGCGTTCGGAGTTAAGCAAGGACGGAGCGCCGCTGTGCGCGATCGGCAGAGCCCTGCTCCGACACGGCAAACGTCCAGCTCGTTCTCCCACACCAATAGCGCCAGCAATGAAAGTGCTTGCTGCTCCTCACCCTGCCTTGCCAGCGCTTTCGCAGCATAACACACACTGGTGAACTGCACTTGCCTTTCCTCCAGGCACTTCGAATACACATTCTCAAGCTCCCTCTCATTCTCGGCAGAGAGCAGCTCCCAAAGTGCAAACGACCAGCGATTTCTCCACACGATAGGTCTAAAGGCTTAGTGCTCTTGCTGTTCCTCCCCTTCCCTTACCAGCGCTTGCACAGCTAAGCACACACTGCGGATCTGCCCTTGCCTTGCCTCCCAGCACTCCCAATACACATTCTCAAGCTCACTCTCACTCTCGGCACAGACTAGCTCCCAAAGTGAAAACGTCGGGCAATTTCTCCCACCCCTTATTCTAAGGCCTTAGTTCTGTGAAAGCGCTGGCACGGGACGGTGAGGAGCAGCAAGAGCTTCCAGTGCGGGCACCTGTGGTGTGGGAGAAAGCGCTGGACGTTTGCATCGTCGCAGCAGGGCTCTGCCGATCGGGACAGTGAGACAGAGTGCTGGCAGTTCTAGGAGCTGGGCAAGCTCGGAGCCCCAGTGTGTATTTGGCTGTAAGTGAAGTGGCAAGCGAAGCCGAAGAGCAGCAAGAGCTTTGGGGGCTTTCACCTTTGCTGTGGGAGAACTCGCCGGATGTTTGCAGTGTCGCAGCAGGGCTCTGCCCATCGGGCCAGTGAGACAGAGTGCTGGCAGGGTTCGGAGCTGGGCAAGCACGCAGCTGCAGCGTGTGTTTGGCTGTGAAAGCGGTGGTGAGGGAAGGTGGGGAGCAGCAGCTTTCTGTGCTGTCCCCTTTGCTGTGGGCAAAATGGCTGGACGTTTGCACTTTGCGAGCCAATCTGTGCCGAGAGTGAGAGTGAGCCTGAGACTGTGTATTCAGAGTGCGTGGAGGAAAAGCAAGTGCAGTTCACCAGCGTGTGTGTGTGTCTCGCTATGAAAGCGCTGGCAAAGGAAGGTGAGGAAGAGCGAGAGCTTTCCGTGGTGGTACCTTTGCTGTGGGAGAACGAGCTGGACGTTTGCAGTGTCGGAGCAGGGCTCTGGCCATCGTGAGAGTGAGAGAGAGTGTTGGCAGCGTTCGGAGTTAAGCAAGGACGGAGCGCCGCTGTGCGCGATCGGCAGAGCCCTGCTCCGACACGGCAAACGTCCAGCTCGTTCTCCCACACCAACAGCGCCAGCACTGAAAGTGCTTGCTGCTCCTCACCCTGCCTTGCCAGCGCTTTCGCAGCATAACACACACTGGTGAACTGCACTTGCCTTTTTTCCAGGCACTTCGAATACACATTCTCAAGCTCCCTCTCATTCTCGGCAGAGAGCAGCTCCCAAAGTGCAAACGACCAGCGATTTCTCCACACGATAGGTCTAAAGGCTTAGTGCTCTTGCTGTTCCTCCCCTTCCCTTACCAGCGCTTGCACAGCTAAACACACACTGCGGATCTGCCCTTGCCTTGCCTCCCAGCACTCCCAATACACATTCTCAAGCTCACTCTCACTCTCGGCACAGACTAGCTCCCAAAGTGAAAACGTCGGGCAATTTCTCCCACCCCTTATTCTAAGGCCTTCGTTCTGTGAAAGCGCTGGCACGGGACGGTGAGGAGCAGCAAGAGCTTCCAGTGCGGGCACCTGTGGTGTGGGAGAAAGCGCTGGACGTTTGCATCGTCGCAGCAGGGCTCTGCCGATCGGGACAGTGAGACAGAGTGCTGGCAGTTCTAGGAGCTGGGCAAGCTCGGAGCCCCAGTGTGTATTTGGCTGTAAGTGAAGTGGCAAGCGAAGCCGAAGAGCAGCAAGAGCTTTGGGGGCTTTCACCTTTGCTGTGGGAGAACTCGCCGGACGTTTGCAGTGTCGCAGCAGGGCTCTGCCCATCGGGCCAGTGAGACAGAGTGCTGGCAGGGTTCGGAGCTGGGCAAGCACGCAGCTGCAGCGTGTGTTTGGCTGTGAAAGCGGTGGTGAGGGAAGGTGGGGAGCAGCAGCTTTCTGTGCTGTCCCCTTTGCTGTGGGCAAAATGGCTGGACGTTTGCACTTTGCGAGCCAATCTGTGCCGAGAGTGAGAGTGAGCCTGAGACTGTGTATTCAGAGTGCGTGGAGGAAAAGCAAGTGCAGTTCACCAGCGTGTGTGTGTGTCTCGCTATGAAAGCGCTGGCAAAGGAAGGTGAGGAAGAGCGAGAGCTTTCCGTGGTGGTACCTTTGCTGTGGGAGAACGAGCTGGACGTTTGCAGTGTCGGAGCAGGGCTCTGGCCATCGTGAGAGTGAGAGAGAGTGTTGGCAGCGTTCGGAGTTAAGCAAGGACGGAGCGCCGCTGTGCGCGATCGGCAGAGCCCTGCTCCGACACGGCAAACGTCCAGCTCGTTCTCCCACACCAATAGCGCCAGCACTGAAAGTGCTTGCTGCTCCTCACCCTGCCTTGCCAGCGCTTTCGCAGCATAACACACACTGGTGAACTGCACTTGCCTTTCCTCCAGGCACTTCGAATACACATTCTCAAGCTCCCTCTCATTCTCGGCAGAGAGCAGCTCCCAAAGTGCAAACGACCAGCGATTTCTCCACACGATAGGTCTAAAGGCTTAGTGCTCTTGCTGTTCCTCCCCTTCCCTTACCAGCGCTTGCACAGCTAAGCACACACTGCGGATCTGCCCTTGCCTTGCCTCCCAGCACTCCCAATACACATTCTCAAGCTCACTCTCACTCTCGGCACAGACTAGCTCCCAAAGTGAAAACGTCGGGCAATTTCTCCCACCCCTTATTCTAAGGCCTTAGTTCTGTGAAAGCGCTGGCACGGGACGGTGAGGAGCAGCAAGAGCTTCCAGTGCGGGCACCTGTGGTGTGGGAGAAAGCGCTGGACGTTTGCATCGTCGCAGCAGGGCTCTGCCGATCGGGACAGTGAGACAGAGTGCTGGCAGTTCTAGGAGCTGGGCAAGCTCGGAGCCCCAGTGTGTATTTGGCTGTAAATGAAGTGGCAAGCGAAGCCGAAGAGCAGCAAGAGCTTTGGGGGCTTTCACCTTTGCTGTGGGAGAAGTCGCCGGACGTTTGCAGTGTCGCAGCAGGGCTCTGCCCATCGGGCCAGTGAGACAGAGTGCTGGCAGGGTTCGGAGCTGGGCAAGCACGCAGCTGCAGCGTGTGTTTGGCTGTGAAAGCGGTGGTGAGGGAAGGTGGGGAGCAGCAGCTTTCTGTGCTGTCCCCTTTGCTGTGGGCAAAATGGCTGGACGTTTGCACTTTGCGAGCCAATCTGTGCCGAGAGTGAGAGTGAGCCTGAGACTGTGTATTCAGAGTGCGTGGAGGAAAAGCAAGTGCAGTTCACCAGCGTGTGTGTGTGTCTCGCTATGAAAGCGCTGGCAAAGGAAGGTGAGGAAGAGCGAGAGCTTTCCGTGGTGGTACCTTTGCTGTGGGAGAACGAGCTGGACGTTTGCAGTGTCGGAGCAGGGCTCTGGCCATCCTGAGAGTGAGAGAGAGTGTTGGCAGCGTTCGGAGTTAAGCAAGGACGGAGCGCCGCTGTGTGCGATCGGCAGAGCCCTGCTCCGATACGTCAAACGTCCAGCTCGTTCTCCCACACCAATAGCGCCAGCACTGAAAGTGCTTGCTGCTCCTCACCCTGCCTTGCCAGCGCTTTCGCAGCATGACACACACTGGTGAACTGCACTTGCCTTTCCTCCAGGCACTTCGAATACACATTCTCAAGCTCCCTCTCATTCTCGGCAGAGAGCAGCTCCCAAAGTGCAAACGACCAGCGATTTCTCCACACGATAGCTCTAAAGGCTTAGTGCTCTTGCTGTTCCTCCCCTTCCCTTACCAGCGCTTGCACAGCTAAGCACACACTGCGGATCTGCCCTTGCCTTGCCTCCCAGCACTCCCAATACACATTCTCAAGCTCACTCTCACTCTCGGCACAGACTAGCTCCCAAAGTGAAAACGTCGGGCAATTTCTCCCACCCCTTATTCTAAGGCCTTAGTTCTGTGAAAGCGCTGGCACGGGACGGTGAGGAGCAGCAAGAGCTTCCAGTGCGGGCTCCTGTGGTGTGGGAGAAAGCGCTGGACGTTTGCATCGTCGCAGCAGGGCTCTGCCGATCGGGACAGTGAGACAGAGTGCTGGCAGTTCTAGGAGCTGGGCAAGCTCGGAGCCCCAGTGTGTATTTGGCTGTAAATGAAGTGGCAAGCGAAGCCGAAGAGCAGCAAGAGCTTTGGGGGCTTTCACCTTTGCTGTGGGAGAACTCGCCGGACGTTTGCAGTGTCGCAGCAGGGCTCTGCCCATCGGGCCAGTGAGACAGAGCGCTGGCAGGGTTCGGAGCTGGGCAAGCACGCAGCTGCAGCGTGTGTTTGGCTGTGAAAGCGGTGGTGAGGGAAGGTGGGGAGCAGCAGCTTTCTGTGCTGTCCCCTTTGCTGTGGGCAAAATGGCTGGACGTTTGCACTTTGCGAGCCAATCTGTGCCGAGAGTGAGAGTGAGCCTGAGACTGTGTATTCAGAGTGCGTGGAGGAAAAGCAAGTGCAGTTCACCAGCGTGTGTGTGTGTCTCGCTATGAAAGCGCTGGCAAAGGAAGGTGAGGAAGAGCGAGAGCTTTCCGTGGTGGTACCTTTGCTGTGGGAGAACGAGCTGGACGTTTGCAGTGTCGGAGCAGGGCTCTGGCCATCGTGAGAGTGAGAGAGAGTGTTGGCAGCGTTCGGAGTTAAGCAAGGACGGAGCGCCGCTGTGCGCGATCGGCAGAGCCCTGCTCCGACACGGCAAACGTCCAGCTCGTTCTCCCACACCAATAGCGCCAGCACTGAAAGTGCTTGCTGCTCCTCACCCTGCCTTGCCAGCGCTTTCGCAGCATAACACACACTGGTGAACTGCACTTGCCTTTCCTCCAGGCACTTCGAATACACATTCTCAAGCTCCCTCTCATTCTCGGCAGAGAGCAGCTCCCAAAGTGCAAACGACCAGCGATTTCTCCACACGATAGGTCTAAAGGCTTAGTGCTCTTGCTGTTCCTCCCCTTCCCTTACCAGCGCTTGCACAGCTAAGCACACACTGCGGATCTGCCCTTGCCTTGCCTCCCAGCACTCCCAATACACATTCTCAAGCTCACTCTCACTCTCGGCACAGACTAGCTCCCAAAGTGAAAACGTCGGGCAATTTCTCCCACCCCTTATTCTAAGGCCTTAGTTCTGTGAAAGCGCTGGCACGGGACGGTGAGGAGCAGCAAGAGCTTCCAGTGCGGGCACCTGTGGTGTGGGAGAAAGCGCTGGACGTTTGCATCGTCGCAGCAGGGCTCTGCCGATCGGGACAGTGAGACAGAGTGCTGGCAGTTCTAGGAGCTGGGCAAGCTCGGAGCCCCAGTGTGTATTTGGCTGTAAATGAAGTGGCAAGCGAAGCCGAAGAGCAGCAAGAGCTTTGGGGGCTTTCACCTTTGCTGTGGGAGAAGTCGCCGGACGTTTGCAGTGTCGCAGCAGGGCTCTGCCCATCGGGCCAGTGAGACAGAGTGCTGGCAGGGTTCGGAGCTGGGCAAGCACGCAGCTGCAGCGTGTGTTTGGCTGTGAAAGCGGTGGTGAGGGAAGGTGGGGAGCAGCAGCTTTCTGTGCTGTCCCCTTTGCTGTGGGCAAAATGGCTGGACGTTTGCACTTTGCGAGCCAATCTGTGCCGAGAGTGAGAGTGAGCCTGAGACTGTGTATTCAGAGTGCGTGGAGGAAAAGCAAGTGCAGTTCACCAGCGTGTGTGTGTGTCTCGCTATGAAAGCGCTGGCAAAGGAAGGTGAGGAAGAGCGAGAGCTTTCCGTGGTGGTACCTTTGCTGTGGGAGAACGAGCTGGACGTTTGCAGTGTCGGAGCAGGGCTCTGGCCATCCTGAGAGTGAGAGAGAGTGTTGGCAGCGTTCGGAGTTAAGCAAGGACGGAGCGCCGCTGTGTGCGATCGGCAGAGCCCTGCTCCGATACGTCAAACGTCCAGCTCGTTCTCCCACACCAATAGCGCCAGCACTGAAAGTGCTTGCTGCTCCTCACCCTGCCTTGCCAGCGCTTTCGCAGCATGACACACACTGGTGAACTGCACTTGCCTTTCCTCCAGGCACTTCGAATACACATTCTCAAGCTCCCTCTCATTCTCGGCAGAGAGCAGCTCCCAAAGTGCAAACGACCAGCGATTTCTCCACACGATAGCTCTAAAGGCTTAGTGCTCTTGCTGTTCCTCCCCTTCCCTTACCAGCGCTTGCACAGCTAAGCACACACTGCGGATCTGCCCTTGCCTTGCCTCCCAGCACTCCCAATACACATTCTCAAGCTCACTCTCACTCTCGGCACAGACTAGCTCCCAAAGTGAAAACGTCGGGCAATTTCTCCCACCCCTTATTCTAAGGCCTTAGTTCTGTGAAAGCGCTGGCACGGGACGGTGAGGAGCAGCAAGAGCTTCCAGTGCGGGCTCCTGTGGTGTGGGAGAAAGCGCTGGACGTTTGCATCGTCGCAGCAGGGCTCTGCCGATCGGGACAGTGAGACAGAGTGCTGGCAGTTCTAGGAGCTGGGCAAGCTCGGAGCCCCAGTGTGTATTTGGCTGTAAATGAAGTGGCAAGCGAAGCCGAAGAGCAGCAAGAGCTTTGGGGGCTTTCACCTTTGCTGTGGGAGAACTCGCCGGACGTTTGCAGTGTCGCAGCAGGGCTCTGCCCATCGGGCCAGTGAGACAGAGCGCTGGCAGGGTTCGGAGCTGGGCAAGCACGCAGCTGCAGCGTGTGTTTGGCTGTGAAAGCGGTGGTGAGGGAAGGTGGGGAGCAGCAGCTTTCTGTGCTGTCCCCTTTGCTGTGGGCAAAATGGCTGGACGTTTGCACTTTGCGAGCCAATCTGTGCCGAGAGTGAGAGTGAGCCTGAGACTGTGTATTCAGAGTGCGTGGAGGAAAAGCAAGTGCAGTTCACCAGCGTGTCTGTGTGTCTCGCTATGAAAGCGCTGGCAAAGGAAGGTGAGGAAGAGCGAGAGCTTTCCGTGGTGGTACCTTTGCTGTGGGAGAACGAGCTGGACGTTTGCAGTGTCGGAGCAGGGCTCTGGCCATCGTGAGAGTGAGAGAGCGTGTTGGCAGCGTTCGGAGTTAAGCAAGGACGGAGCGCCGCTGTGCGCGATCGGCAGAGCCCTGCTCCGACACGGCAAACGTCCAGCTCGTTCTCCCACACCAATAGCGCCAGCACTGAAAGTGCTTGCTGCTCCTCACCCTGCCTTGCCAGCGCTTTCGCAGCATAACACACACTGGTGAACTGCACTTGCCTTTCCTCCAGGCACTTCGAATACACATTATCAAGCTCCCTCTCATTCTCGGCAGAGAGCAGCTCCCAAAGTGCAAACGACCAGCGATTTCTCCACACGATAGGTCTAAAGGCTTAGTGCTCTTGCTGTTCCTCCCCTTCCCTTACCAGCGCTTGCACAGCTAAGCACACACTGCGGCTCTGCCCTTGCCTTGCCTCCCAGCACTCCCAATACACATTCTCAAGCTCACTCTCACTCTCGGCACAGACTAGCTCCCAAAGTGAAAACGTCGGGCAATTTCTCCCACCCCTTATTCTAAGGCCTTAGTTCTGTGAAAGCGCTGGCACGGGACGGTGAGGAGCAGCAAGAGCTTCCAGTGCGGGCACCTGTGGTGTGGGAGAAAGCGCTGGACGTTTGCATCGTCGCAGCAGGGCTCTGCCCATCGGGACAGTGACACAGAGTGCTGGCAGTTCTAGGAGCTGGGCAAGCTCGGAGCCCCAGTGTGTATTTGGCTGTAAATGAAGTGGCAAGCGAAGCCGAAGAGCAGCAAGAGCTTTGGGGGCTTTCACCTTTGCTGTGGGAGAACTCGCCGGACGTTTGCAGTGTCGCAGCAGGGCTCTGCCCATCGGGCCAGTGAGACAGAGCGCTGGCAGGGTTCGGAGCTGGGCAAGCACGCAGCTGCAGCGTGTGTTTGGCTGTGAAAGCGGTGGTGAGGGAAGGTGGGGAGCAGCAGCTTTCTGTGCTGTCCCCTTTGCTGTGGGCAAAATGGCTGGACGTTTGCACTTTGCGAGCCAATCTGTGCCGAGAGTGAGAGTGAGCCTGAGACTGTGTATTCAGAGTGCGTGGAGGAAAAGCAAGTGCAGTTCACCAGCGTGTGTGTGTGTCTCGCTATGAAAGCGCTGGCAAAGGAAGGTGAGGAAGAGCGAGAGCTTTCCGTGGTGGTACCTTTGCTGTGGGAGAACGAGCTGGACGTTTGCAGTGTCGGAGCAGGGCTCTGGCCATCGTGAGAGTGAGAGAGCGTGTTGGCAGCGTTCGGAGTTAAGCAAGGACGGAGCGCCGCTGTGCGCGATCGGCAGAGCCCTGCTCCGACACGGCAAACGTCCAGCTCGTTCTCCCACACCAATAGCGCCAGCACTGAAAGTGCTTGCTGCTCCTCACCCTGCCTTGCCAGCGCTTTCGCAGCATAACACACACTGGTGAACTGCACTTGCCTTTCCTCCAGGCACTTCGAATACACATTCTCAAGCTCCCTCTCATTCTCGGCAGAGAGCAGCTCCCAAAGTGCAAACGACCAGCGATTTCTCCACACTATAGGTCTAAAGGCTTAGTGCTCTTGCTGTTCCTCCCCTTCCCTTACCAGCGCTTGCACAGCTAAACACACACTGCGGATCTGCCCTTGCCTTGCCTCCCAGCACTCCCAATACACATTCTCAAGCTCACTCTCACTCTCGGCACAGACTAGCTCCCAAAGTGAAAACGTCGGGCAATTTCTCCCACCCCTTATTCTAAGGCCTTAGTTCTGTGAAAGCGCTGGCACGGGACGGTGAGGAGCAGCAAGAGCTTCCAGTGCGGGCACCTGTGGTGTGGGAGAAAGCGCTGGACGTTTGCATCGTCGCAGCAGGGCTCTGCCGATCGGGACAGTGAGACAGAGTGCTGGCAGTTCTAGGAGCTGGGCAAGCTCGGAGCCCCAGTGTGTATTTGGCTGTAAGTGAAGTGGCAAGCGAAGCCGAAGAGCAGCAAGAGCTTTGGGGGCTTTCACCTTTGCTGTGGGAGAAGTCGCCGGACGTTTGCAGTGTCGCAGCAGGGCTCTGCCCATCGGGCCAGTGAGACAGAGTGCTGGCAGGGTTCGGAGCTGGGCAAGCACGCAGCTGCAGCGTGTGTTTGGCTGTGAAAGCGGTGGTGAGGGAAGGTGGGGAGCAGCAGCTTTCTGTGCTGTCCCATTTGCTGTGGGCAAAATGGCTGGACGTTTGCACTTTGCGAGCCAATCTGTGCCGAGAGTGAGAGTGAGCCTGAGACTGTGTATTCAGAGTGCGTGGAGGAAAAGCAAGTGCAGTTCACCAGCGTGTGTGTGTGTCTCGCTATGAAAGCGCTGGCAAAGGAAGGTGAGGAAGAGCGAGAGCTTTCCGTGGTGGTACCTTTGCTGTGGGAGAACGAGCTGGACGTTTGCAGTGTCGGAGCAGGGCTCTGGCCATCGTGAGAGTGAGAGAGAGTGTTGGCAGCGTTCGGAGTTAAGCAAGGACGGAGCGCCGCTGTGCGCGATCGGCAGAGCCCTGCTCCGACACGGCAAACGTCCAGCTCGTTCTCCCACACCAATAGCGCCAGCACTGAAAGTGCTTGCTGCTCCTCACCCTGCCTTGCCAGCGCTTTCGCAGCATAACACACACTGGTGAACTGCACTTGCCTTTCCTCCAGGCACTTCGAATACACATTCTCAAGCTCCCTCTCATTCTCGGCAGAGAGCAGCTCCCAAAGTGCAAACGACCAGCGATTTCTCCACACGATAGGTCTAAAGGCTTAGTGCTCTTGCTGTTCCTCCCCTTCCCTTACCAGCGCTTGCACAGCTAAGCACACACTGCGGCTCTGCCCTTGCCTTGCCTCCCAGCACTCCCAATACACATTCTCAAGCTCACTCTCACTCTCGGCACAGACTAGCTCCCAAAGTGAAAACGTCGGGCAATTTCTCCCACCCCTTATTCTAAGGCCTTCGTTCTGTGAAAGCGCTGGCACGGGACGGTGAGGAGCAGCAAGAGCTTCCAGTGCGGGCACCTGTGGTGTGGGAGAAAGCGCTGGATGTTTGCATCGTCGCAGCAGGGCTCTGCCCATCGGGCCAGTGAGACAGAGTGCTGGCAGGGTTCGGAGCTGGGCAAGCACGCAGCTGCAGCGTGTGTTTGGCTGTGAAAGCGGTGGTGAGGGAAGGTGGGGAGCAGCAGCTTTCTGTGCTGTCCCCTTTGCTGTGGGCAAAATGGCTGGACGTTTGCACTTTGCGAGCCAATCTGTGCCGAGAGTGAGAGTGAGCCTGAGACTGTGTATTCAGAGTGCGTGGAGGAAAAGCAAGTGCAGTTCACCAGCGTGTGTGTGTGTCTCGCTATGAAAGCGCTGGCAAAGGAAGGTGAGGAAGAGCGAGAGCTTTCTGTGGTGGTACCTTTGCTGTGGGAGAACGAGCTGGACGTTTGCAGTGTCGGAGCAGGGCTCTGGCCATCCTGAGAGTGAGAGAGAGTGTTGGCAGCGTTCGGAGTTAAGCAAGGACGGAGCGCCGCTGTGTGCGATCTGCAGAGCCCTGCTCCGACACGTCAAACGTCCAGCTCGTTCTCCCACACCAATAGCGCCAGCACTGAAAGTGCTTGCTGCTCCTCACCCTGCCTTGCCAGCGCTTTCGCAGCATAACACACACTGGTGAACTGCACTTGCCTTTCCTCCAGGCACTTCGAATACACATTCTCAAGCTCCCTCTCATTCTCGGCAGAGAGCAGCTCCCAAAGTGCAAACGACCAGCGATTTCTCCACACGATAGCTCTAAAGGCTTAGTGCTCTTGCTGTTCCTCCCCTTCCCTTACCAGCGCTTGCACAGCTAAGCACACACTGCGGATCTGCCCTTGCCTTGCCTCCCAGCACTCCCAATACACATTCTCAAGCTCACTCTCACTCTCGGCACAGACTAGCTCCCAAAGTGAAAACGTCGGGCAATTTCTCCCACCCATTATTCTAAGGCCTTAGTTCTGTGAAAGCGCTGGCACGGGACGGTGAGGAGCAGCAAGAGCTTCCAGTGCGGGCTCCTGTGGTGTGGGAGAAAGCGCTGGACGTTTGCATCGTCGCAGCAGGGCTCTGCCGATCGGGACAGTGAGACAGAGTGCTGGCAGTTCTAGGAGCTGGGCAAGCTCGGAGCCCCAGTGTGTATTTGGCTGTAAATGAAGTGGCAAGCGAAGCCGAAGAGCAGCAAGAGCTTTGGGGGCTTTCACCTTTGCTGTGGGAGAACTCGCCGGACGTTTGCAGTGTCGCAGCAGGGCTCTGCCCATCGGGCCAGTGAGACAGAGTGCTGGCAGGGTTCGGAGCTGGGCAAGCACGCAGCTGCAGCGTGTGTTTGGCTGTGAAAGCGGTGGTGAGGGAAGGTGGGGAGCAGCAGCTTTCTGTGCTGTCCCCTTTGCTGTGGGCAAAATGGCTGGACGTTTGCACTTTGCGAGCCAATCTGTGCCGAGAGTGAGAGTGAGCCTGAGACTGTGTATTCAGAGTGCGTGGAGGAAAAGCAAGTGCAGTTCACCAGCGTGTGTGTGTGTCTCGCTATGAAAGCGCTGGCAAAGGAAGGTGAGGAAGAGCGAGAGCTTTCCGTGGTGGTACCTTTGCTGTGGGAGAACGAGCTGGACGTTTGCAGTGTCGGAGCAGGGCTCTGGCCATCGTGAGAGTGAGAGAGAGTGTTGGCAGCGTTCGGAGTTAAGCAAGGACGGAGCGCCGCTGTGCGCGATCGGCAGAGCCCTGCTCCGACACGGCAAACGTCCAGCTCGTTCTCCCACACCAATAGCGCCAGCAATGAAAGTGCTTGCTGCTCCTCACCCTGCCTTGCCAGCGCTTTCGCAGCATAACACACACTGGTGAACTGCACTTGCCTTTCCTCCAGGCACTTCGAATACACATTCTCAAGCTCCCTCTCATTCTCGGCAGAGACCAGCTCCCAAAGTGCAAACGACCAGCGATTTCTCCACACGATAGGTCTAAAGGCTTAGTGCTCTTGCTGTTCCTCCCCTTCCCTTACCAGCGCTTGCACAGCTAAGCACACACTGCGGATCTGCCCTTGCCTTGCCTCCCAGCACTCCCAATACACATTCTCAAGCTCACTCTCACTCTCGGCACAGACTAGCTCCCAAAGTGAAAACGTCGGGCAATTTCTCCCACCCCTTATTCTAAGGCCTTAGTTCTGTGAAAGCGCTGGCACGGGACGGTGAGGAGCAGCAAGAGCTTCCAGTGCGGGCACCTGTGGTGTGGGAGAAAGCGCTGGACGTTTGCATCGTCGCAGCAGGGCTCTGCCGATCGGGACAGTGAGACAGAGTGCTGGCAGTTCTAGGAGCTGGGCAAGCTCGGAGCCCCAGTGTGTATTTGGCTGTAAGTGAAGTGGCAAGCGAAGCCGAAGAGCAGCAAGAGCTTTGGGGGCTTTCACCTTTGCTGTGGGAGAACTCGCCGGATGTTTGCAGTGTCGCAGCAGGGCTCTGCCCATCGGGCCAGTGAGACAGAGTGCTGGCAGGGTTCGGAGCTGGGCAAGCACGCAGCTGCAGCGTGTGTTTGGCTGTGAAAGCGGTGGTGAGGGAAGGTGGGGAGCAGCAGCTTTCTGTGCTGTCCCCTTTGCTGTGGGCAAAATGGCTGGACGTTTGCACTTTGCGAGCCAATCTGTGCCGAGAGTGAGAGTGAGCCTGAGACTGTGTATTCAGAGTGCGTGGAGGAAAAGCAAGTGCAGTTCACCAGCGTGTGTGTGTGTCTCGCTATGAAAGCGCTGGCAAAGGAAGGTGAGGAAGAGCGAGAGCTTTCCGTGGTGGTACCTTTGCTGTGGGAGAACGAGCTGGACGTTTGCAGTGTCGGAGCAGGGCTCTGGCCATCGTGAGAGTGAGAGAGAGTGTTGGCAGCGTTCGGAGTTAAGCAAGGACGGAGCGCCGCTGTGCGCGATCGGCAGAGCCCTGCTCCGACACGGCAAACGTCCAGCTCGTTCTCCCACACCAACAGCGCCAGCACTGAAAGTGCTTGCTGCTCCTCACCCTGCCTTGCCAGCGCTTTCGCAGCATAACACACACTGGTGAACTGCACTTGCCTTTTTTCCAGGCACTTCGAATACACATTCTCAAGCTCCCTCTCATTCTCGGCAGAGAGCAGCTCCCAAAGTGCAAACGACCAGCGATTTCTCCACACGATAGGTCTAAAGGCTTAGTGCTCTTGCTGTTCCTCCCCTTCCCTTACCAGCGCTTGCACAGCTAAACACACACTGCGGATCTGCCCTTGCCTTGCCTCCCAGCACTCCCAATACACATTCTCAAGCTCACTCTCACTCTCGGCACAGACTAGCTCCCAAAGTGAAAACGTCGGGCAATTTCTCCCACCCCTTATTCTAAGGCCTTAGTTCTGTGAAAGCGCTGGCACGGGACGGTGAGGAGCAGCAAGAGCTTCCAGTGCGGGCACCTGTGGTGTGGGAGAAAGCGCTGGACGTTTGCATCGTCGCAGCAGGGCTCTGCCGATCGGGCCAGTGAGACAGAGTGCTGGCAGTTCTAGGAGCTGGGCAAGCTCGGAGCCCCAGTGTGTATTTGGCTGTAAGTGAAGTGGCAAGCGAAGCCGAAGAGCAGCAAGAGCTTTGGGGGCTTTCACCTTTGCTGTGGGAGAACTCGCCGGACGTTTGCAGTGTCGCAGCAGGGCTCTGCCCATCGGGCCAGTGAGACAGAGTGCTGGCAGGGTTCGGAGCTGGGCAAGCACGCAGCTGCAGCGTGTGTTTGGCTGTGAAAGCGGTGGTGAGGGAAGGTGGGGAGCAGCAGCTTTCTGTGCTGTCCCCTTTGCTGTGGGCAAAATGGCTGGACGTTTGCACTTTGCGAGCCAATCTGTGCCGAGAGTGAGAGTGAGCCTGAGACTGTGTATTCAGAGTGCGTGGAGGAAAAGCAAGTGCAGTTCACCAGCGTGTGTGTGTGTCTCGCTATGAAAGCGCTGGCAAAGGAAGGTGAGGAAGAGCGAGAGCTTTCCGTGGTGGTACCTTTGCTGTGGGAGAACGAGCTGGACGTTTGCAGTGTCGGAGCAGGGCTCTGGCCATCGTGAGAGTGAGAGAGAGTGTTGGCAGCGTTCGGAGTTAAGCAAGGACGGAGCGCCGCTGTGCGCGATCGGCAGAGCCCTGCTCCGACACGGCAAACGTCCAGCTCGTTCTCCCACACCAACAGCGCCTGCACTGAAAGTGCTTGCTGCTCCTCACCCTGCCTTGCCAGCGCTTTCGCAGCATAACACACACTGGTGAACTGCACTTGCCTTTTTTCCAGGCACTTCGAATACACATTCTCAAGCTCCCTCTCATTCTCGGCAGAGAGCAGCTCCCAAAGTGCAAACGACCAGCGATTTCTCCACACGATAGGTCTAAAGGCTTAGTGCTCTTGCTGTTCCTCCCCTTCCCTTACCAGCGCTTGCACAGCTAAACACACACTGCGGATCTGCCCTTGCCTTGCCTCCCAGCACTCCCAATACACATTCTCAAGCTCACTCTCACTCTCGGCACAGACTAGCTCCCAAAGTGAAAACGTCGGGCAATTTCTCCCACCCCTTATTCTAAGGCCTTCGTTCTGTGAAAGCGCTGGCACGGGACGGTGAGGAGCAGCAAGAGCTTCCAGTGCGGGCACCTGTGGTGTGGGAGAAAGCGCTGGACGTTTGCATCGTCGCAGCAGGGCTCTGCCGATCGGGACAGTGAGACAGAGTGCTGGCAGTTCTAGGAGCTGGGCAAGCTCGGAGCCCCAGTGTGTATTTGGCTGTAAATGAAGTGGCAAGCGAAGCCGAAGAGCAGCAAGAGCTTTGGGGGCTTTCACCTTTGCTGTGGGAGAACTCGCCGGACGTTTGCAGTGTCGCAGCAGGGCTCTGCCCATCGGGCCAGTGAGACAGAGTGCTGGCAGGGTTCGGAGCTGGGCAAGCACGCAGCTGCAGCGTGTGTTTGGCTGTGAAAGCGGTGGTGAGGGAAGGTGGGGAGCAGCAGCTTTCTGTGCTGTCCCCTTTGCTGTGGGCAAAATGGCTGGACGTTTGCACTTTGCGAGCCAATCTGTGCCGAGAGTGAGAGTGAGCCTGAGACTGTGTATTCAGAGTGCGTGGAGGAAAAGCAAGTGCAGTTCACCAGCGTGTGTGTGTGTCTCGCTATGAAAGCGCTGGCAAAGGAAGGTGAGGAAGAGCGAGAGCTTTCCGTGGTGGTACCTTTGCTGTGGGAGAACGAGCTGGACGTTTGCAGTGTCGGAGCAGGGCTCTGGCCATCGTGAGAGTGAGAGAGAGTGTTGGCAGCGTTCGGAGTTAAGCAAGGACGGAGCGCCGCTGTGCGCGATCGGCAGAGCCCTGCTCCGACACGGCAAACGTCCAGCTCGTTCTCCCACACCAATAGCGCCAGCAATGAAAGTGCTTGCTGCTCCTCACCCTGCCTTGCCAGCGCTTTCGCAGCATAACACACACTGGTGAACTGCACTTGCCTTTCCTCCAGGCACTTCGAATACACATTCTCAAGCTCCCTCTCATTCTCGGCAGAGAGCAGCTCCCAAAGTGCAAACGACCAGCGATTTCTCCACACGATAGGTCTAAAGGCTTAGTGCTCTTGCTGTTCCTCCCCTTCCCTTACCAGCGCTTGCACAGCTAAGCACACACTGCGGATCTGCCCTTGCCTTGCCTCCCAGCACTCCCAATACACATTCTCAAGCTCACTCTCACTCTCGGCACAGACTAGCTCCCAAAGTGAAAACGTCGGGCAATTTCTCCCACCCCTTATTCTAAGGCCTTAGTTCTGTGAAAGCGCTGGCACGGGACGGTGAGGAGCAGCAAGAGCTTCCAGTGCGGGCACCTGTGGTGTGGGAGAAAGCGCTGGACGTTTGCATCGTCGCAGCAGGGCTCTGCCGATCGGGCCAGTGAGACAGAGTGCTGGCAGTTCTAGGAGCTGGGCAAGCTCGGAGCCCCAGTGTGTATTTGGCTGTAAGTGAAGTGGCAAGCGAAGCCGAAGAGCAGCAAGAGCTTTGGGGGCTTTCACCTTTGCTGTGGGAGAACTCGCCGGACGTTTGCAGTGTCGCAGCAGGGCTCTGCCCATCGGGCCAGTGAGACAGAGTGCTGGCAGGGTTCGGAGCTGGGCAAGCACGCAGCTGCAGCGTGTGTTTGGCTGTGAAAGCGGTGGTGAGGGAAGGTGGGGAGCAGCAGCTTTCTGTGCTGTCCCCTTTGCTGTGGGCAAAATGGCTGGACGTTTGCACTTTGCGAGCCAATCTGTGCCGAGAGTGAGAGTGAGCCTGAGACTGTGTATTCAGAGTGCGTGGAGGAAAAGCAAGTGCAGTTCACCAGCGTGTGTGTGTGTCTCGCTATGAAAGCGCTGGCAAAGGAAGGTGAGGAAGAGCGAGAGCTTTCCGTGGTGGTACCTTTGCTGTGGGAGAACGAGCTGGACGTTTGCAGTGTCGGAGCAGGGCTCTGGCCATCGTGAGAGTGAGAGAGAGTGTTGGCAGCGTTCGGAGTTAAGCAAGGACGGAGCGCCGCTGTGCGCGATCGGCAGAGCCCTGCTCCGACACGGCAAACGTCCAGCTCGTTCTCCCACACCAACAGCGCCAGCACTGAAAGTGCTTGCTGCTCCTCACCCTGCCTTGCCAGCGCTTTCGCAGCATAACACACACTGGTGAACTGCACTTGCCTTTTTTCCAGGCACTTCGAATACACATTCTCAAGCTCCCTCTCATTCTCGGCAGAGAGCAGCTCCCAAAGTGCAAACGACCAGCGATTTCTCCACACGATAGGTCTAAAGGCTTAGTGCTCTTGCTGTTCCTCCCCTTCCCTTACCAGCGCTTGCACAGCTAAACACACACTGCGGATCTGCCCTTGCCTTGCCTCCCAGCACTCCCAATACACATTCTCAAGCTCACTCTCACTCTCGGCACAGACTAGCTCCCAAAGTGAAAACGTCGGGCAATTTCTCCCACCCCTTATTCTAAGGCCTTAGTTCTGTGAAAGCGCTGGCACGGGACGGTGAGGAGCAGCAAGAGCTTCCAGTGCGGGCACCTGTGGTGTGGGAGAAAGCGCTGGACGTTTGCATCGTCGCAGCAGGGCTCTGCCGATCGGGACAGTGAGACAGAGTGCTGGCAGTTCTAGGAGCTGGGCAAGCTCGGAGCCCCAGTGTGTATTTGGCTGTAAGTGAAGTGGCAAGCGAAGCCGAAGAGCAGCAAGAGCTTTGGGGGCTTTCACCTTTGCTGTGGGAGAACTCGCCGGACGTTTGCAGTGTCGCAGCAGGGCTCTGCCCATCGGGCCAGTGAGACAGAGTGCTGGCAGGGTTCGGAGCTGGGCAAGCACGCAGCTGCAGCGTGTGTTTGGCTGTGAAAGCGGTGGTGAGGGAAGGTGGGGAGCAGCAGCTTTCTGTGCTGTCCCCTTTGCTGTGGGCAAAATGGCTGGACGTTTGCACTTTGCGAGCCAATCTGTGCCGAGAGTGAGAGTGAGCCTGAGACTGTGTATTCAGAGTGCGTGGAGGAAAAGCAAGTGCAGTTCACCAGCGTGTGTGTGTGTCTCGCTATGAAAGCGCTGGCAAAGGAAGGTGAGGAAGAGCGAGAGCTTTCCGTGGTGGTACCTTTGCTGTGGGAGAACGAGCTGGACGTTTGCAGTGTCGGAGCAGGGCTCTGGCCATCGTGAGAGTGAGAGAGAGTGTTGGCAGCGTTCGGAGTTAAGCAAGGACGGAGCGCCGCTGTGCGCGATCGGCAGAGCCCTGCTCCGACACGGCAAACGTCCAGCTCGTTCTCCCACACCAACAGCGCCAGCACTGAAAGTGCTTGCTGCTCCTCACCCTGCCTTGCCAGCGCTTTCGCAGCATAACACACACTGGTGAACTGCACTTGCCTTTTTTCCAGGCACTTCGAATACACATTCTCAAGCTCCCTCTCATTCTCGGCAGAGAGCAGCTCCCAAAGTGCAAACGACCAGCGATTTCTCCACACGATAGGTCTAAAGGCTTAGTGCTCTTGCTGTTCCTCCCCTTCCCTTACCAGCGCTTGCACAGCTAAACACACACTGCGGATCTGCCCTTGCCTTGCCTCCCAGCACTCCCAATACACATTCTCAAGCTCACTCTCACTCTCGGCACAGACTAGCTCCCAAAGTGAAAACGTCGGGCAATTTCTCCCACCCCTTATTCTAAGGCCTTCGTTCTGTGAAAGCGCTGGCACGGGACGGTGAGGAGCAGCAAGAGCTTCCAGTGCGGGCACCTGTGGTGTGGGAGAAAGCGCTGGACGTTTGCATCGTCGCAGCAGGGCTCTGCCGATCGGGACAGTGAGACAGAGTGCTGGCAGTTCTAGGAGCTGGGCAAGCTCGGAGCCCCAGTGTGTATTTGGCTGTAAATGAAGTGGCAAGCGAAGCCGAAGAGCAGCAAGAGCTTTGGGGGCTTTCACCTTTGCTGTGGGAGAACTCGCCGGACGTTTGCAGTGTCGCAGCAGGGCTCTGCCCATCGGGCCAGTGAGACAGAGTGCTGGCAGGGTTCGGAGCTGGGCAAGCACGCAGCTGCAGCGTGTGTTTGGCTGTGAAAGCGGTGGTGAGGGAAGGTGGGGAGCAGCAGCTTTCTGTGCTGTCCCCTTTGCTGTGGGCAAAATGGCTGGACGTTTGCACTTTGCGAGCCAATCTGTGCCGAGAGTGAGAGTGAGCCTGAGACTGTGTATTCAGAGTGCGTGGAGGAAAAGCAAGTGCAGTTCACCAGCGTGTGTGTGTGTCTCGCTATGAAAGCGCTGGCAAAGGAAGGTGAGGAAGAGCGAGAGCTTTCCGTGGTGGTACCTTTGCTGTGGGAGAACGAGCTGGACGTTTGCAGTGTCGGAGCAGGGCTCTGGCCATCGTGAGAGTGAGAGAGAGTGTTGGCAGCGTTCGGAGTTAAGCAAGGACGGAGCGCCGCTGTGCGCGATCGGCAGAGCCCTGCTCCGACACGGCAAACGTCCAGCTCGTTCTCCCACACCAACAGCGCCAGCACTGAAAGTGCTTGCTGCTCCTCACCCTGCCTTGCCAGCGCTTTCGCAGCATAACACACACTGGTGAACTGCACTTGCCTTTTTTCCAGGCACTTCGAATACACATTCTCAAGCTCCCTCTCATTCTCGGCAGAGAGCAGCTCCCAAAGTGCAAACGACCAGCGATTTCTCCACACGATAGGTCTAAAGGCTTAGTGCTCTTGCTGTTCCTCCCCTTCCCTTACCAGCGCTTGCACAGCTAAACACACACTGCGGATCTGCCCTTGCCTTGCCTCCCAGCACTCCCAATACACATTCTCAAGCTCACTCTCACTCTCGGCACAGACTAGCTCCCAAAGTGAAAACGTCGGGCAATTTCTCCCACCCCTTATTCTAAGGCCTTAGTTCTGTGAAAGCGCTGGCACGGGACGGTGAGGAGCAGCAAGAGCTTCCAGTGCGGGCACCTGTGGTGTGGGAGAAAGCGCTGGACGTTTGCATCGTCGCAGCAGGGCTCTGCCGATCGGGACAGTGAGACAGAGTGCTGGCAGTTCTAGGAGCTGGGCAAGCTCGGAGCCCCAGTGTGTATTTGGCTGTAAGTGAAGTGGCAAGCGAAGCCGAAGAGCAGCAAGAGCTTTGGGGGCTTTCACCTTTGCTGTGGGAGAACTCGCCGGACGTTTGCAGTGTCGCAGCAGGGCTCTGCCCATCGGGCCAGTGAGACAGAGTGCTGGCAGGGTTCGGAGCTGGGCAAGCACGCAGCTGCAGCGTGTGTTTGGCTGTGAAAGCGGTGGTGAGGGAAGGTGGGGAGCAGCAGCTTTCTGTGCTGTCCCCTTTGCTGTGGGCAAAATGGCTGGACGTTTGCACTTTGCGAGCCAATCTGTGCCGAGAGTGAGAGTGAGCCTGAGACTGTGTATTCAGAGTGCGTGGAGGAAAAGCAAGTGCAGTTCACCAGCGTGTGTGTGTGTCTCGCTATGAAAGCGCTGGCAAAGGAAGGTGAGGAAGAGCGAGAGCTTTCCGTGGTGGTACCTTTGCTGTGGGAGAACGAGCTGGACGTTTGCAGTGTCGGAGCAGGGCTCTGGCCATCGTGAGAGTGAGAGAGAGTGTTGGCAGCGTTCGGAGTTAAGCAAGGACGGAGCGCCGCTGTGCGCGATCGGCAGAGCCCTGCTCCGACACGGCAAACGTCCAGCTCGTTCTCCCACACCAACAGCGCCAGCACTGAAAGTGCTTGCTGCTCCTCACCCTGCCTTGCCAGCGCTTTCGCAGCATAACACACACTGGTGAACTGCACTTGCCTTTTTTCCAGGCACTTCGAATACACATTCTCAAGCTCCCTCTCATTCTCGGCAGAGAGCAGCTCCCAAAGTGCAAACGACCAGCGATTTCTCCACACGATAGGTCTAAAGGCTTAGTGCTCTTGCTGTTCCTCCCCTTCCCTTACCAGCGCTTGCACAGCTAAACACACACTGCGGATCTGCCCTTGCCTTGCCTCCCAGCACTCCCAATACACATTCTCAAGCTCACTCTCACTCTCGGCACAGACTAGCTCCCAAAGTGAAAACGTCGGGCAATTTCTCCCACCCCTTATTCTAAGGCCTTAGTTCTGTGAAAGCGCTGGCACGGGACGGTGAGGAGCAGCAAGAGCTTCCAGTGCGGGCACCTGTGGTGTGGGAGAAAGCGCTGGACGTTTGCATCGTCGCAGCAGGGCTCTGCCCATCGGGACAGTGACACAGAGTGCTGGCAGTTCTAGGAGCTGGGCAAGCTCGGAGCCCCAGTGTGTATTTGGCTGTAAGTGAAGTGGCAAGCGAAGCCGAAGAGCAGCAAGAGCTTTGGGGGCTTTCACCTTTGCTGTGGGAGAACTCGCCGGACGTTTGCAGTGTCGCAGCAGGGCTCTGCCCATCGGGCCAGTGAGACAGAGCGCTGGCAGGGTTCGGAGCTGGGCAAGCACGCAGCTGCAGCGTGTGTTTGGCTGTGAAAGCGGTGGTGAGGGAAGGTGGGGAGCAGCAGCTTTCTGTGCTGTCCCCTTTGCTGTGGGCAAAATGGCTGGACGTTTGCACTTTGCGAGCCAATCTGTGCCGAGAGTGAGAGTGAGCCTGAGACTGTGTATTCAGAGTGCGTGGAGGAAAAGCAAGTGCAGTTCACCAGCGTGTGTGTGTGTCTCGCTATGAAAGCGCTGGCAAAGGAAGGTGAGGAAGAGCGAGAGCTTTCCGTGGTGGTACCTTTGCTGTGGGAGAACGAGCTGGACGTTTGCAGTGTCGGAGCAGGGCTCTGGCCATCGTGAGAGTGAGAGAGAGTGTTGGCAGCGTTCGGAGTTAAGCAAGGACGGAGCGCCGCTGTGCGTGATCGGCAGAGCCCTGCTCCGACACGGCAAACGTCCAGCTCGTTCTCCCACACCAACAGCGCCAGCACTGAAAGTGCTTGCTGCTCCTCACCCTGCCTTGCCAGCGCTTTCGCAGCATAACACACACTGGTGAACTGCACTTGCCTTTCCTCCAGGCACTTCGAATACACATTCTCAAGCTCCCTCTCATTCTCGGCAGAGAGCAGCTCCCAAAGTGCAAACGACCAGCGATTTCTCCACACGATAGGTCTAAAGGCTTAGTGCTCTTGCTGTTCCTCCCCTTCCCTTACCAGCGCTTGCACAGCTAAGCACACACTGCGGATCTGCCCTTGCCTTGCCTCCCAGCACTCCCAATACACATTCTCAAGCTCACTCTCACTCTCGGCACAGACTAGCTCCCAAAGTGAAAACGTCGGGCAATTTCTCCCACCCCTTATTCTAAGGCCTTAGTTCTGTGAAAGCGCTGGCACGGGACGGTGAGGAGCAGCAAGAGCTTCCAGTGCGGGCACCTGTGGTGTGGGAGAAAGCGCTGGACGTTTGCATCGTCGCAGCAGGGCTCTGCCGATCGGGACAGTGAGACAGAGTGCTGGCAGTTCTAGGAGCTGGGCAAGCTCGGAGCCCCAGTGTGTATTTGGCTGTAAATGAAGTGGCAAGCGAAGCCGAAGAGCAGCAAGAGCTTTGGGGGCTTTCACCTTTGCTGTGGGAGAACTCGCCGGACGTTTGCAGTGTCGCAGCAGGGCTCTGCCCATCGGGCCAGTGAGACAGAGTGCTGGCAGGGTTCGGAGCTGGGCAAGCACGCAGCTGCAGCGTGTGTTTGGCTGTGAAAGCGGTGGTGAGGGAAGGTGGGGAGCAGCAGCTTTCTGTGCTGTCCCCTTTGCTGTGGGCAAAATGGCTGGACGTTTGCACTTTGCGAGGCAATCTGTGCCGAGAGTGAGAGTGAGCCTGAGACTGTGTATTCAGAGTGCGTGGAGGAAAAGCAAGTGCAGTTCACCAGCGTGTGTGTGTGTCTCGCTATGAAAGCGCTGGCAAAGGAAGGTGAGGAAGAGCGAGAGCTTTCCGTGGTGGTACCTTTGCTGTGGGAGAACGAGCTGGACGTTTGCAGTGTCGGAGCAGGGCTCTGGCCATCGTGAGAGTGAGAGAGAGTGTTGGCAGCGTTCGGAGTTAAGCAAGGACGGAGCGCCGCTGTGTGCGATCGGCAGAGCCCTGCTCCGACACGTCAAACGTCCAGCTCGTTCTCCCACACCAATAGCGCCAGCACTGAAAGTGCTTGCTGCTCCTCACCCTGCCTTGCCAGCGCTTTCGCAGCATAACACACACTGGTGAACTGCACTTGCCTTTCCTCCCTGCACTTGCCTTTCCTCCAGGCACTTCGAATACACATTCTCAAGCTCCCTCTCATTCTCGGCAGAGAGGAGCTCCCAAAGTGCAAACGACCAGCGATTTCTCCACACGATAGCTCTAAAGGCTTAGTGCTCTTGCTGTTCCTCCCCTTCCCTTACCAGCGCTTGCACAGCTAAACACACACTGCGGCTCTGCCCTTGCCTTGCCTCCCAGCACTCCCAATACACATTCTCAAGCTCACTCTCGCTCTCGGCACAGACTAGCTCCCAAAGTGAAAACGTCGGGCAATTTCTCCCACCCCTTATTCTAAGGCCTTAGTTCTGTGAAAGCGCTGGCACGGGACGGTGAGGAGCAGCAAGAGCTTCCAGTGCGGGCACCTGTGGTGTGGGAGAAAGCGCTGGACGTTTGCAGTGTCGCAGCAGGGCTCTGCCCATCGGGCCAGTGAGACAGAGTGCTGGCAGGGTTCGGAGCTGGGCAAGCACGCAGCTGCAGCGTGTGTTTGGCTGTGAAAGCGGTGGTGAGGGAAGGTGGGGAGCAGCAGCTTTCTGTGCTGTCCCCTTTGCTGTGGGCAAAATGGCTGGACGTTTGCACTTTGCGAGCCAATCTGTGCCGAGAGTGAGAGTGAGCCTGAGACTGTGTATTCAGAGTGCGTGGAGGAAAAGCAAGTGCAGTTCACCAGCGTGTGTGTGTGTCTCGCTATGAAAGCGCTGGCAAAGGAAGGTGAGGAAGAGCGAGAGCTTTCCGTGGTGGTACCTTTGCTGTGGGAGAACGAGCTGGACGTTTGCAGTGTCGGAGCAGGGCTCTGGCCATCGTGAGAGTGAGAGAGAGTGTTGGCAGCGTTCGGAGTTAAGCAAGGACGGAGCGCCGCTGTGTGCGATCGGCAGAGCCCTGCTCCGACACGGCAAACGTCCAGCTCGTTCTCCCACACCAATAGCGCCAGCACTGAAAGTGCTTGCTGCTCCTCACCCTGCCTTGCCAGCGCTTTCGCAGCATAACACACACTGGTGAACTGCACTTGCCTTTTTTCCAGGCACTTCGAATACACATTCTCAAGCTCCCTCTCATTCTCGGCAGAGAGCAGCTCCCAAAGTGCAAACGACCAGCGATTTCTCCACACGATAGGTCTAAAGGCTTAGTGCTCTTGCTGTTCCTCCCCTTCCCTTACCAGCGCTTGCACAGCTAAACACACACTGCGGATCTGCCCTTGCCTTGCCTCCCAGCACTCCCAATACACATTCTCAAGCTCACTCTCACTCTCGGCACAGACTAGCTCCCAAAGTGAAAACGTCGGGCAATTTCTCCCACCCCTTATTCTAAGGCCTTAGTTCTGTGAAAGCGCTGGCACGGGACGGTGAGGAGCAGCAAGAGCTTCCAGTGCGGGCACCTGTGGTGTGGGATAAAGCGCTGGACGTTTGCATCGTCGCAGCAGGGCTCTGCCGATCGGGACAGTGAGACAGAGTGCTGGCAGTTCTAGGAGCTGGGCAAGCTCGGAGCCCCAGTGTGTATTTGGCTGTAAGTGAAGTGGCAAGCGAAGCCGAAGAGCAGCAAGAGCTTTGGGGGCTTTCACCTTTGCTGTGGGAGAACTCGCCGGACGTTTGCAGTGTCGCAGCAGGGCTCTGCCCATCGGGCCAGTGAGACAGAGCGCTGGCAGGGTTCGGAGCTGGGCAAGCACGCAGCTGCAGCGTGTGTTTGGCTGTGAAAGCGGTGGTGAGGGAAGGTGGGGAGCAGCAGCTTTCTGTGCTGTCCCCTTTGCTGTGGGCAAAATGGCTGGACGTTTGCACTTTGCGAGCCAATCTGTGCCGAGAGTGAGAGTGAGCCTGAGACTGTGTATTCAGAGTGCGTGGAGGAAAAGCAAGTGCAGTTCACCAGCGTGTGTGTGTGTCTCGCTATGAAAGCGCTGGCAAAGGAAGGTGAGGAAGAGCGAGAGCTTTCCGTGGTGGTACCTTTGCTGTGGGAGAACGAGCTGGACGTTTGCAGTGTCGGAGCAGGGCTCTGGCCATCGTGAGAGTGAGAGAGCGTGTTGGCAGCGTTCGGAGTTAAGCAAGGACGGAGCGCCGCTGTGCGCGATCGGCAGAGCCCTGCTCCGACACAGCAAACGTCCAGCTCGTTCTCCCACACCAATAGCGCCAGCACTGAAAGTGCTTGCTGCTCCTCACCCTGCCTTGCCAGCGCTTTCGCAGCATAACACACACTGGTGAACTGCACTTGCCTTTCCTCCAGGCACTTCGAATACACATTCTCAAGCTCCCTCTCATTCTCGGCAGAGAGCAGCTCCCAAAGCGCAAACGACCAGCGATTTCTCCACACGATAGGTCTAAAGGCTTAGTGCTCTTGCTGTTCCTCCCCTTCCCTTACCAGCGCTTGCACAGCTAAACACACACTGCGGCTCTGCCCTTGCCTTGCCTCCCAGCACTCCCAATACACATTCTCAAGCTCACTCTCACTCTCGGCACAGACTAGCTCCCAAAGTGAAAACGTCGGGCAATTTCTCCCACCCCTTTTCTAAGGCCTTAGTTCTGTGAAAGCGCTGGCACGGGACGGTGAGGAGCAGCAAGAGCTTCCAGTGCGGGCACCTGTGGTGTGGGAGAAAGCGCTGGACGTTTGCATCGTCGCAGCAGGGCTCTGCCGATCGGGACAGTGAGACAGAGTGCTGGCAGTTCTAGGAGCTGGGCAAGCTCGGAGCCCCAGTGTGTATTTGGCTGTAAGTGAAGTGGCAAGCGAAGCCGAAGAGCAGCAAGAGCTTTGGGGGCTTTCACCTTTGCTGTGGGAGAAGTCGCCGGACGTTTGCAGTGTCGCAGCAGGGCTCTGCCCATCGGGCCAGTGAGACAGAGCGCTGGCAGGGTTCGGAGCTGGGCAAGCACGCAGCTGCAGCGTGTGTTTGGCTGTGAAAGCGGTGGTGAGGGAAGGTGGGGAGCAGCAGCTTTCTGTGCTGTCCCCTTTGCTGTGGGCAAAATGGCTGGACGTTTGCACTTTGCGAGGCAATCTGTGCCGAGAGTGAGAGTGAGCCTGAGACTGTGTATTCAGAGTGCGTGGAGGAAAAGCAAGTGCAGTTCACCAGCGTGTGTGTGTGTCTCGCTATGAAAGCGCTGGCAAAGGAAGGTGAGGAAGAGCGAGAGCTTTCCGTGGTGGTACCTTTGCTGTGGGAGAACGAGCTGGACGTTTGCAGTGTCGGAGCAGGGCTCTGGCCATCGTGAGAGTGAGAGAGAGTGTTGGCAGCGTTCGGAGTTAAGCAAGGACGGAGCGCCGCTGTGCGCGATCGGCAGAGCCCTGCTCCGACACGGCAAACGTCCAGCTCGTTCTCCCACACCAACAGCGCCAGCACTGAAAGTGCTTGCTGCTCCTCACCCTGCCTTGCCAGCGCTTTCGCAGCATAACACACACTGGTGAACTGCACTTGCCTTTCCTCCAGGCACTTCGAATACACATTCTCAAGCTCCCTCTCATTCTCGGCAGAGAGCAGCTCCCAAAGTGCAAACGACCAGCGATTTCTCCACACGATAGGTCTAAAGGCTTAGTGCTCTTGCTGTTCCTCCCCTTCCCTTACCAGCGCTTGCACAGCTAAACACACACTGCGGATCTGCCCTTGCCTTGCCTCCCAGCACTCCCAATACACATTCTCAAGCTCACTCTCGCTCTCGGCACAGACTAGCTCCCAAAGTGAAAACGTCGGGCAATTTCTCCCACCCCTTATTCTAAGGCCTTCGTTCTGTGAAAGCGCTGGCACGGGACGGTGAGGAGCAGCAAGAGCTTCCAGTGCGGGCACCTGTGGTGTGGGAGAAAGCGCTGGACGTTTGCATCGTCGCAGCAGGGCTCTGCCCATCGGGACAGTGAGACAGAGTGCTGGCAGTTCTAGGAGCTGGGCAAGCTCGGAGCCCCAGTGTGTATTTGGCTGTAAATGAAGTGGCAAGCGAAGCCGAAGAGCAGCAAGAGCTTTGGGGGCTTTCACCTTTGCTGTGGGAGAACTCGCCGGACGTTTGCAGTGTCGCAGCAGGGCTCTGCCCATCGGGCCAGTGTGACAGAGTGCTGGCAGGGTTCGGAGCTGGGCAAGCACGCAGCTGCAGCGTGTGTTTGGCTGTGAAAGCGGTGGTGAGGGAAGGTGGGGAGCAGCAGCTTTCTGTGCTGTCCCCTTTGCTGTGGGCAAAATGGCTGGACGTTTGCACTTTGCGAGCCAATCTGTGCCGAGAGTGAGAGTGAGCCTGAGACTGTGTATTCAGAGTGCGTGGAGGAAAAGCAAGTGCAGTTCACCAGCGTGTGTGTGTGTCTCGCTATGAAAGCGCTGGCAAAGGAAGGTGAGGAAGAGCGAGAGCTTTCCGTGGTGGTACCTTTGCTGTGGGAGAACGAGCTGGACGTTTGCAGTGTCGCAGCAGGGCTCTGGCCATCGTGAGAGTGAGAGAGAGTGTTGGCAGCGTTCGGAGTTAAGCAAGGACGGAGCGCCGCTGTGCGCGATCTGCAGAGCCCTGCTCCGACACGGCAAACGTCCAGCTCGTTCTCCCACACCAACAGCGCCAGCACTGAAAGTGCTTGCTGCTCCTCACCCTGCCTTGCCAGCGCTTTCGCAGCATAACACACACTGGTGAACTGCACTTGCCTTTCCTCCAGGCACTTCGAATACACATTCTCAAGCTCCCTCTCATTCTCGGCAGAGAGCAGCTCCCAAAGTGCAAACGACCAGCGATTTCTCCACACGATAGGTCTAAAGGCTTAGTGCTCTTGCTGTTCCTCCCCTTCCCTTACCAGCGCTTGCACAGCTAAACACACACTGCGGCTCTGCCCTTGCCTTGCCTCCCAGCACTCCCAATACACATTCTCAAGCTCACTCTCGCTCTCGGCACAGACTAGCTCCCAAAGTGAAAACGTCGGGCAATTTCTCCCACCCCTTATTCTAAGGCCTTAGTTCTGTGAAAGCGCTGGCACGGGACGGTGAGGAGCAGCAAGAGCTTCCAGTGCGGGCTCCTGTGGTGTGGGAGAAAGCGCTGGACGTTTGCATCGTCGCAGCAGGGCTCTGCCGATCGGGACAGTGAGACAGAGTGCTGGCAGTTCTAGGAGCTGGGCAAGCTCGGAGCCCCAGTGTGTATTTGGCTGTAAGTGAAGTGGCAAGCGAAGCCGAAGAGCAGCAAGAGCTTTGGGGGCTTTCACCTTTGCTGTGGGAGAACTCGCCGGACGTTTGCAGTGTCGCAGCAGGGCTCTGCCCATCGGGCCAGTGAGACAGAGCGCTGGCAGGGTTCGGAGCTGGGCAAGCACGCAGCTGCAGCGTGTGTTTGGCTGTGAAAGCGGTGGTGAGGGAAGGTGGGGAGCAGCAGCTTTCTGTGCTGTCCCCTTTGCTGTGGGCAAAATGGCTGGACGTTTGCACTTTGCGAGCCAATCTGTGCCGAGAGTGAGAGTGAGCCTGAGACTGTGTATTCAGAGTGCATGGAGGAAAAGCAAGTGCAGTTCACCAGCGTGTGTGTGTGTCTCGCTATGAAAGCGCTGGCAAAGGAAGGTGAGGAAGAGCGAGAGCTTTCCGTGGTGGTACCTTTGCTGTGGGAGAACGAGCTGGACGTTTGCAGTGTCGGAGCAGGGCTCTGGCCATCGTGAGAGTGAGAGAGAGTGTTGGCAGCGTTCGGAGTTAAGCAAGGACGGAGCGCCGCTGTGTGCGATCGGCAGAGCCCTGCTCCGACACGGCAAACGTCCAGCTCGTTCTCCCACACCAATAGCGCCAGCACTGAAAGTGCTTGCTGCTCCTCACCCTGCCTTGCCAGCGCTTTCGCAGCATAACACACACTGGTGAACTGCACTTGCCTTTCCTCCAGGCACTTCGAATACACATTCTCAAGCTCCCTCTCATTCTCGGCAGAGAGGAGCTCCCAAAGTGCAAACGACCAGCGATTTCTCCACACGATAGATCTAAAGGCTTAGTGCTCTTGCTGTTCCTCCCCTTCCCTTACCAGCGCTTGCACAGCTAAGCACACACTGCGGATCTGCCCTTGCCTTGCCTCCCAGCACTCCCAATACACATTCTCAAGCTCACTCTTGCTCTCGGCACAGACTAGCTCCCAAAGTGAAAACGTCGGGCAATTTCTCCCACCCCTTATTCTAAGGCCTTAGTTCTGTGAAAGCGCTGGCACGGGACGGTGAGGAGCAGCAAGAGCTTCCAGTGCGGGCACCTGTGGTGTGGGAGAAAGCGCTGGACGTTTGCATCGTCGCAGCAGGGCTCTGCCGATCGGGACAGTGAGACAGAGTGCTGGCAGTTCTAGGAGCTGGGCAAGCTGGGAGCCCCAGTGTGTATTTGGCTGTAAATGAAGTGGCAAGCGAAGCCGAAGAGCAGCAAGAGCTTTGGGGGCTTTCACCTTTGCTGTGGGAGAACTCGCCGGACGTTTGCAGTGTCGCAGCAGGGCTCTGCCCATCGGGCCAGTGAGACAGAGTGCTGGCAGGGTTTGGAACTGGGCAAGCACGCAGCTGCAGCGTGTGTTTGGCTGTGAAAGCGGTGGTGAGGGAAGGTGGGGAGCAGCAGCTTTCTGTGCTGTCCCCTTTGCTGTGGGCAAAATGGCTGGACGTTTGCCCTTTGCGAGCCAATCTGTGCCGAGAGTGAGAGTGAGCCTGAGACTGTGTATTCAGAGTGCGTGGAGGAAAAGCAAGTGCAGTTCACCAGCGTGTGTGTGTCTCGCTATGAAAGCGCTGGCAAAGGAAGGTGAGGAAGAGCGAGAGCTTTCTGTGGTGGTACCTTTGCTGTGGGAGAACGAGCTGGACGTTTGCAGTGTCGGAGCAGGGCTCTGGCCATCGTGAGAGTGAGAGAGAGTGTTGGCAGCGTTCGGAGTTAAGCAAGGACGGAGCGCCGCTGTGCGCGATCGGCAGAGCCCTGCTCCGACACGGCAAACGTCCAGCTCGTTCTCCCACACCAATAGCGCCAGCACTGAAAGTGCTTGCTGCTCCTCACCCTGCCTTGCCAGCGCTTTCGCAGCATAACACACACTGGTGAACTGCACTTGCCTTTCCTCCAGGCACTTCGAATACACATTCTCAAGCTCCCTCTCATTCTCGGCAGAGAGCAGCTCCCAAAGTGCAAACGACCAGCGATTTCTCCACACGATAGGTCTAAAGGCTTAGTGCTCTTGCTGTTCCTCCCCTTCCCTTACCAGCGCTTGCACAGCTAAGCACACACTGCGGATCTGCCCTTGCCTTGCCTCCCAGCACTCCCAATACACATTCTCAAGCTCACTCTCACTCTCGGCACAGACTAGCTCCCAAAGTGAAAACGTCGGGCAATTTCTCCCACCCCTTATTCTAAGGCCTTAGTTCTGTGAAAGCGCTGGCACGGGACGGTGAGGAGCAGCAAGAGCTTCCAGTGCGGGCACCTGTGGTGTGGGAGAAAGCGCTGGACGTTTGCATCGTCGCAGCAGGGCTCTGCCGATCGGGACAGTGAGACAGAGTGCTGGCAGTTCTAGGAGCTGGGCAAGCTGGGAGCCCCAGTGTGTATTTGGCTGTAAATGAAGTGGCAAGCGAAGCCGAAGAGCAGCAAGAGCTTTGGGGGCTTTCACCTTTGCTGTGGGAGAACTCGCCGGACGTTTGCAGTGTCGCAGCAGGGCTCTGCCCATCGGGCCAGTGAGACAGAGTGCTGGCAGGGTTTGGAACTGGGCAAGCACGCAGCTGCAGCGTGTGTTTGGCTGTGAAAGCGGTGGTGAGGGAAGGTGGGGAGCAGCAGCTTTCTGTGCTGTCCCCTTTGCTGTGGGCAAAATGGCTGGACGTTTGCCCTTTGCGAGCCAATCTGTGCCGAGAGTGAGAGTGAGCCTGAGACTGTGTATTCAGAGTGCGTGGAGGAAAAGCAAGTGCAGTTCACCAGCGTGTGTGTGTCTCGCTATGAAAGCGCTGGCAAAGGAAGGTGAGGAAGAGCGAGAGCTTTCTGTGGTGGTACCTTTGCTGTGGGAGAACGAGCTGGACGTTTGCAGTGTCGGAGCAGGGCTCTGGCCATCGTGAGAGTGAGAGAGAGTGTTGGCAGCGTTCGGAGTTAAGCAAGGACGGAGCGCCGCTGTGCGCGATCGGCAGAGCCCTGCTCCGACACGGCAAACGTCCAGCTCGTTCTCCCACACCAATAGCGCCAGCACTGAAAGTGCTTGCTGCTCCTCACCCTGCCTTGCCAGCGCTTTCGCAGCATAACACACACTGGTGAACTGCACTTGCCTTTCCTCCAGGCACTTCGAATACACATTCTCAAGCTCCCTCTCATTCTCGGCAGAGAGCAGCTCCCAAAGTGCAAACGACCAGCGATTTCTCCACACGATAGGTCTAAAGGCTTAGTGCTCTTGCTGTTCCTCCCCTTCCCTTACCAGCGCTTGCACAGCTAAGCACACACTGCGGATCTGCCCTTGCCTTGCCTCCCAGCACTCCCAATACACATTCTCAAGCTCACTCTCACTCTCGGCACAGACTAGCTCCCAAAGTGAAAACGTCGGGCAATTTCTCCCACCCCTTATTCTAAGGCCTTCGTTCTGTGAAAGCGCTGGCACGGGACGGTGAGGAGCAGCAAGAGCTTCCAGTGCGGGCACCTGTGGTGTGGGAGAAAGCGCTGGACGTTTGCATCGTCGCAGCAGGGCTCTGCCGATCGGGACAGTGAGACCGAGTGCTGGCAGTTCTAGGAGCTGGGCAAGCTCGGAGCCCCAGTGTGTATTTGGCTGTAAATGAAGTGGCAAGCGAAGCCGAAGAGCAGCAAGAGCTTTGGGGGCTTTCACCTTTGCTGTGGGAGAACTCGCCGGACGTTTGCAGTGTCGCAGCAGGGCTCTGCCCATCGGGCCAGTGAGACAGAGTGCTGGCAGGGTTCGGAGCTGGGCAAGCACGCAGCTGCAGCGTGTGTTTGGCTGTGAAAGCGGTGGTGAGGGAAGGTGGGGAGCAGCAGCTTTCTGTGCTGTCCCCTTTGCTGTGGGCAAAATGGCTGGACGTTTGCACTTTGCGAGCCAATCTGTGCCGAGAGTGAGAGTGAGCCTGAGACTGTGTATTCAGAGTGCGTGGAGGAAAAGCAAGTGCAGTTCACCAGCGTGTGTGTGTGTCTCGCTATGAAAGCGCTGGCAAAGGAAGGTGAGGAAGAGCGAGAGCTTTCCGTGGTGGTACCTTTGCTGTGGGAGAACGAGCTGGACGTTTGCAGTGTCGGAGCAGGGCTCTGGCCATCGTGAGAGTGAGAGAGAGTGTTGGCAGCGTTCGGAGTTAAGCAAGGACGGAGCGCCGCTGTGCGCGATCGGCAGAGCCCTGCTCCGACACGGCAAACGTCCAGCTCGTTCTCCCACACCAATAGCGCCAGCAATGAAAGTGCTTGCTGCTCCTCACCCTGCCTTGCCAGCGCTTTCGCAGCATAACACACACTGGTGAACTGCACTTGCCTTTCCTCCAGGCACTTCGAATACACATTCTCAAGCTCCCTCTCATTCTCGGCAGAGAGCAGCTCCCAAAGTGCAAACGACCAGCGATTTCTCCACACGATAGGTCTAAAGGCTTAGTGCTCTTGCTGTTCCTCCCCTTCCCTTACCAGCGCTTGCACAGCTAAGCACACACTGCGGATCTGCCCTTGCCTTGCCTCCCAGCACTCCCAATACACATTCTCAAGCTCACTCTCACTCTCGGCACAGACTAGCTCCCAAAGTGAAAACGTCGGGCAATTTCTCCCACCCCTTATTCTAAGGCCTTAGTTCTGTGAAAGCGCTGGCACGGGACGGTGAGGAGCAGCAAGAGCTTCCAGTGCGGGCACCTGTGGTGTGGGAGAAAGCGCTGGACGTTTGCATCGTCGCAGCAGGGCTCTGCCGATCGGGCCAGTGAGACAGAGTGCTGGCAGTTCTAGGAGCTGGGCAAGCTCGGAGCCCCAGTGTGTATTTGGCTGTAAGTGAAGTGGCAAGCGAAGCCGAAGAGCAGCAAGAGCTTTGGGGGCTTTCACCTTTGCTGTGGGAGAACTCGCCGGACGTTTGCAGTGTCGCAGCAGGGCTCTGCCCATCGGGCCAGTGAGACAGAGTGCTGGCAGGGTTCGGAGCTGGGCAAGCACGCAGCTGCAGCGTGTGTTTGGCTGTGAAAGCGGTGGTGAGGGAAGGTGGGGAGCAGCAGCTTTCTGTGCTGTCCCCTTTGCTGTGGGCAAAATGGCTGGACGTTTGCACTTTGCGAGCCAATCTGTGCCGAGAGTGAGAGTGAGCCTGAGACTGTGTATTCAGAGTGCGTGGAGGAAAAGCAAGTGCAGTTCACCAGCGTGTGTGTGTGTCTCGCTATGAAAGCGCTGGCAAAGGAAGGTGAGGAAGAGCGAGAGCTTTCCGTGGTGGTACCTTTGCTGTGGGAGAACGAGCTGGACGTTTGCAGTGTCGGAGCAGGGCTCTGGCCATCGTGAGAGTGAGAGAGAGTGTTGGCAGCGTTCGGAGTTAAGCAAGGACGGAGCGCCGCTGTGCGCGATCGGCAGAGCCCTGCTCCGACACGGCAAACGTCCAGCTCGTTCTCCCACACCAATAGCCCCAGCACTGAAAGTGCTTGCTGCTCCTCACCCTGCCTTGCCAGCGCTTTCGCAGCATAACACACACTGGTGAACTGCACTTGCCTTTCCTCCAGGCACTTCGAATACACATTCTCAAGCTCCCTCTCATTCTCGGCAGAGAGGAGCTCCCAAAGTGCAAACGACCAGCGATTTCTCCACACGATAGATCTAAAGGCTTAGTGCTCTTGCTGTTCCTCCCCTTCCCTTACCAGCGCTTGCACAGCTAAGCACACACTGCGGATCTGCCCTTGCCTTGCCTCCCAGCACTCCCAATACACATTCTCAAGCTCACTCTCGCTCTCGGCACAGACTAGCTCCCAAAGTGAAAACGTCGGGCAATTTCTCCCACCCCTTATTCTAAGGCCTTAGTTCTGTGAAAGCGCTGGCACGGGACGGTGAGGAGCAGCAAGAGCTTCCAGTGCGGGCACCTGTGGTGTGGGAGAAAGCGCTGGACGTTTGCATCGTCGCAGCAGGGCTCTGCCCATCGGGACAGTGACACAGAGTGCTGGCAGTTCTAGGAGCTGGGCAAGCTCGGAGCCCCAGTGTGTATTTGGCTGTAAATGAAGTGGCAAGCGAAGCCGACGAGCAGCAAGAGCTTTGGGGGCTTTCACCTTTGCTGTGGGAGAACTCGCCGGACGTTTGCAGTGTCGCAGCAGGGCTCTGCCCATCGGGCCAGTGAGACAGAGTGCTGGCAGGGTTCGGAGCTGGGCAAGCACGCAGCTGCAGCGTGTGTTTGGCTGTGAAAGCGGTGGTGAGGGAAGGTGGGGAGCAGCAGCTTTCTGTGCTGTCCCCTTTGCTGTGGGCAAAATGGCTGGACGTTTGCACTTTGCGAGCCAATCTGTGCCGAGAGTGAGAGTGAGCCTGAGACTGTGTATTCAGAGTGCGTGGAGGAAAAGCAAGTGCAGTTCACCAGCGTGTGTGTGTGTCTCGCTATGAAAGCGCTGGCAAAGGAAGGTGAGGAAGAGCGAGAGCTTTCCGTGGTGGTACCTTTGCTGTGGGAGAACGAGCTGGACGTTTGCAGTGTCGGAGCAGGGCTCTGGCCATCGTGAGAGTGAGAGAGAGTGTTGGCAGCGTTCGGAGTTAAGCAAGGACGGAGCGCCGCTGTGTGCGATCGGCAGAGCCCTGCTCCGACACGGCAAACGTCCAGCTCGTTCTCCCACACCAATAGCGCCAGCAATGAAAGTGCTTGCTGCTCCTCACCCTGCCTTGCCAGCGCTTTCGCAGCATAACACACACTGGTGAACTGCACTTGCCTTTCCTCCAGGCACTTCGAATACACATTCTCAAGCTCCCTCTCATTCTCGGCAGAGAGCAGCTCCCAAAGTGCAAACGACCAGCGATTTCTCCACACGATAGGTCTAAAGGCTTAGTGCTCTTGCTGTTCCTCCCCTTCCCTTACCAGCGCTTGCACAGCTAAGCACACACTGCGGATCTGCCCTTGCCTTGCCTCCCAGCACTCCCAATACACATTCTCAAGCTCACTCTCACTCTCGGCACAGACTAGCTCCCAAAGTGAAAACGTCGGGCAATTTCTCCCACCCCTTATTCTAAGGCCTTAGTTCTGTGAAAGCGCTGGCACGGGACGGTGAGGAGCAGCAAGAGCTTCCAGTGCGGGCACCTGTGGTGTGGGAGAAAGCGCTGGACGTTTGCATCGTCGCAGCAGGGCTCTGCCGATCGGGCCAGTGAGACAGAGTGCTGGCAGTTCTAGGAGCTGGGCAAGCTCGGAGCCCCAGTGTGTATTTGGCTGTAAGTGAAGTGGCAAGCGAAGCCGAAGAGCAGCAAGAGCTTTGGGGGCTTTCACCTTTGCTGTGGGAGAACTCGCCGGACGTTTGCAGTGTCGCAGCAGGGCTCTGCCCATTAGGCCAGTGAGACAGAGCGCTGGCAGGGTTCGGAGCTGGGCAAGCACGCAGCTGCAGCGTGTGTTTGGCTGTGAAAGCGGTGGTGAGGGAAGGTGGGGAGCAGCAGCTTTCTGTGCTGTCCCCTTTGCTGTGGGCAAAATGGCTGGACGTTTGCACTTTGCGAGCCAATCTGTGCCGAGAGTGAGAGTGAGCCTGAGACTGTGTATTCAGAGTGCGTGGAGGAAAAGCAAGTGCAGTTCACCAGCGTGTGTGTGTGTCTCGCTATGAAAGCGCTGGCAAAGGAAGGTGAGGAAGAGCGAGAGCTTTCCGTGGTGGTACCTTTGCTGTGGGAGAACGAGCTGGACGTTTGCAGTGTCGGAGCAGGGCTCTGGCCATCGTGAGAGTGAGAGAGCGTGTTGGCAGCGTTCGGAGTTAAGCAAGGACGGAGCGCCGCTGTGCGCGATCGGCAGAGCCCTGCTCCGACACGGCAAACGTCCAGCTCGTTCTCCCACACCAATAGCGCCAGCACTGAAAGTGCTTGCTGCTCCTCACCCTGCCTTGCCAGCGCTTTCGCAGCATAACACACACTGGTGAACTGCACTTGCCTTTCCTCCAGGCACTTCGAATACACATTCTCAAGCTCCCTCTCATTCTCGGCAGAGAGCAGCTCCCAAAGTGCAAACGACCAGCGATTTCTCCACACGATAGGTCTAAAGGCTTAGTGCTCTTGCTGTTCCTCCCCTTCCCTTACCAGCGCTTGCACAGCTAAACACACACTGCGGATCTGCCCTTGCCTTGCCTCCCAGCACTCCCAATACACATTCTCAAGCTCACTCTCACTCTCGGCACAGACTAGCTCCCAAAGTGAAAACGTCGGGCAATTTCTCCCACCCCTTATTCTAAGGCCTTAGTTCTGTGAAAGCGCTGGCACGGGACGGTGAGGAGCAGCAAGAGCTTCCAGTGCGGGCACCTGTGGTGTGGGAGAAAGCGCTGGACGTTTGCATCGTCGCAGCAGGGCTCTGCCGATCGGGACAGTGAGACAGAGTGCTGGCAGTTCTAGGAGCTGGGCAAGCTGGGAGCCCCAGTGTGTATTTGGCTGTAAATGAAGTGGCAAGCGAAGCCGAAGAGCAGCAAGAGCTTTGGGGGCTTTCACCTTTGCTGTGGGAGAACTCGCCGGACGTTTGCAGTGTCGCAGCAGGGCTCTGCCCATCGGGCCAGTGAGACAGAGTGCTGGCAGGGTTCGGAGCTGGGCAAGCACGCAGCTGCAGCGTGTGTTTGGCTGTGAAAGCGGTGGTGAGGGAAGGTGGGGAGCAGCAGCTTTCTGTGCTGTCCCCTTTGCTGTGGGCAAAATGGCTGGACGTTTGCACTTTGCGAGCCAATCTGTGCCGAGAGTGAGAGTGAGCCTGAGACTGTGTATTCAGAGTGCGTGGAGGAAAAGCAAGTGCAGTTCACCAGCGTGTGTGTGTGTCTCGCTATGAAAGCGCTGGCAAAGGAAGGTGAGGAAGAGCGAGAGCTTTCCGTGGTGGTACCTTTGCTGTGGGAGAACGAGCTGGACGTTTGCAGTGTCGGAGCAGGGCTCTGGCCATCGTGAGAGTGAGAGAGAGTGTTGGCAGCGTTCGGAGTTAAGCAAGGACGGAGCGCCGCTGTGCGCGATCGGCAGAGCCCTGCTCCGACACGGCAAACGTCCAGCTCGTTCTCCCACACCAACAGCGCCAGCACTGAAAGTGCTTGCTGCTCCTCACCCTGCCTTGCCAGCGCTTTCGCAGCATAACACACACTGGTGAACTGCACTTGCCTTTTTTCCAGGCACTTCGAATACACATTCTCAAGCTCCCTCTCATTCTCGGCAGAGAGCAGCTCCCAAAGTGCAAACGACCAGCGATTTCTCCACACGATAGGTCTAAAGGCTTAGTGCTCTTGCTGTTCCTCCCCTTCCCTTACCAGCGCTTGCACAGCTAAACACACACTGCGGATCTGCCCTTGCCTTGCCTCCCAGCACTCCCAATACACATTCTCAAGCTCACTCTCACTCTCGGCACAGACTAGCTCCCAAAGTGAAAACGTCGGGCAATTTCTCCCACCCCTTATTCTAAGGCCTTAGTTCTGTGAAAGCGCTGGCACGGGACGGTGAGGAGCAGCAAGAGCTTCCAGTGCGGGCACCTGTGGTGTGGGAGAAAGCGCTGGACGTTTGCATCGTCGCAGCAGGGCTCTGCCGATCGGGACAGTGAGACAGAGTGCTGGCAGTTCTAGGAGCTGGGCAAGCTCGGAGCCCCAGTGTGTATTTGGCTGTAAGTGAAGTGGCAAGCGAAGCCGAAGAGCAGCAAGAGCTTTGGGGGCTTTCACCTTTGCTGTGGGAGAACTCGCCGGACGTTTGCAGTGTCGCAGCAGGGCTCTGCCCATCGGGCCAGTGAGACAGAGTGCTGGCAGGGTTCGGAGCTGGGCAAGCACGCAGCTGCAGCGTGTGTTTGGCTGTGAAAGCGGTGGTGAGGGAAGGTGGGGAGCAGCAGCTTTCTGTGCTGTCCCCTTTGCTGTGGGCAAAATGGCTGGACGTTTGCACTTTGCGAGCCAATCTGTGCCGAGAGTGAGAGTGAGCCTGAGACTGTGTATTCAGAGTGCGTGGAGGAAAAGCAAGTGCAGTTCACCAGCGTGTGTGTGTGTCTCGCTATGAAAGCGCTGGCAAAGGAAGGTGAGGAAGAGCGAGAGCTTTCCGTGGTGGTACCTTTGCTGTGGGAGAACGAGCTGGACGTTTGCAGTGTCGGAGCAGGGCTCTGGCCATCGTGAGAGTGAGAGAGAGTGTTGGCAGCGTTCGGAGTTAAGCAAGGACGGAGCGCCGCTGTGCGCGATCGGCAGAGCCCTGCTCCGACACGGCAAACGTCCAGCTCGTTCTCCCACACCAACAGCGCCAGCACTGAAAGTGCTTGCTGCTCCTCACCCTGCCTTGCCAGCGCTTTCGCAGCATAACACACACTGGTGAACTGCACTTGCCTTTTTTCCAGGCACTTCGAATACACATTCTCAAGCTCCCTCTCATTCTCGGCAGAGAGCAGCTCCCAAAGTGCAAACGACCAGCGATTTCTCCACACGATAGGTCTAAAGGCTTAGTGCTCTTGCTGTTCCTCCCCTTCCCTTACCAGCACTTGCACAGCTAAACACACACTGCGGATCTGCCCTCGCCTTGCCTCCCAGCACTCCCAATACACATTCTCAAGCTCACTCTCACTCTCGGCACAGACTAGCTCCCAAAGTGAAAACGTCGGGCAATTTCTCCCACCCCTTATTCTAAGGCCTTAGTTCTGTGAAAGCGCTGGCACGGGACGGTGAGGAGCAGCAAGAGCTTCCAGTGCGGGCACCTGTGGTGTGGGAGAAAGCGCTGGACGTTTGCATCGTCGCAGCAGGGCTCTGCCCATCGGGACAGTGACACAGAGTGCTGGCAGTTCTAGGAGCTGGGCAAGCTCGGAGCCCCAGTGTGTATTTGGCTGTAAGTGAAGTGGCAAGCGAAGCCGAAGAGCAGCAAGAGCTTTGGGGGCTTTCACCTTTGCTGTGGGAGAACTCGCCGGACGTTTGCAGTGTCGCAGCAGGGCTCTGCCCATCGGGCCAGTGAGACAGAGCGCTGGCAGGGTTCGGAGCTGGGCAAGCACGCAGCTGCAGCGTGTGTTTGGCTGTGAAAGCGGTGGTGAGGGAAGGTGGGGAGCAGCAGCTTTCTGTGCTGTCCCCTTTGCTGTGGGCAAAATGGCTGGACGTTTGCACTTTGCGAGCCAATCTGTGCCGAGAGTGAGAGTGAGCCTGAGACTGTGTATTCAGAGTGCGTGGAGGAAAAGCAAGTGCAGTTCACCAGCGTGTGTGTGTGTCTCGCTATGAAAGCGCTGGCAAAGGAAGGTGAGGAAGAGCGAGAGCTTTCCGTGGTGGTACCTTTGCTGTGGGAGAACGAGCTGGACGTTTGCAGTGTCGGAGCAGGGCTCTGGCCATCGTGAGAGTGAGAGAGAGTGTTGGCAGCGTTCGGAGTTAAGCAAGGACGGAGCGCCGCTGTGCGTGATCGGCAGAGCCCTGCTCCGACACGGCAAACGTCCAGCTCGTTCTCCCACACCAACAGCGCCAGCACTGAAAGTGCTTGCTGCTCCTCACCCTGCCTTGCCAGCGCTTTCGCAGCATAACACACACTGGTGAACTGCACTTGCCTTTCCTCCAGGCACTTCGAATACACATTCTCAAGCTCCCTCTCATTCTCGGCAGAGAGCAGCTCCCAAAGTGCAAACGACCAGCGATTTCTCCACACGATAGGTCTAAAGGCTTAGTGCTCTTGCTGTTCCTCCCCTTCCCTTACCAGCGCTTGCACAGCTAAGCACACACTGCGGATCTGCCCTTGCCTTGCCTCCCAGCACTCCCAATACACATTCTCAAGCTCACTCTCACTCTCGGCACAGACTAGCTCCCAAAGTGAAAACGTCGGGCAATTTCTCCCACCCCTTATTCTAAGGCCTTAGTTCTGTGAAAGCGCTGGCACGGGACGGTGAGGAGCAGCAAGAGCTTCCAGTGCGGGCACCTGTGGTGTGGGAGAAAGCGCTGGACGTTTGCATCGTCGCAGCAGGGCTCTGCCGATCGGGACAGTGAGACAGAGTGCTGGCAGTTCTAGGAGCTGGGCAAGCTCGGAGCCCCAGTGTGTATTTGGCTGTAAATGAAGTGGCAAGCGAAGCCGAAGAGCAGCAAGAGCTTTGGGGGCTTTCACCTTTGCTGTGGGAGAACTCGCCGGACGTTTGCAGTGTCGCAGCAGGGCTCTGCCCATCGGGCCAGTGAGACAGAGTGCTGGCAGGGTTCGGAGCTGGGCAAGCACGCAGCTGCAGCGTGTGTTTGGCTGTGAAAGCGGTGGTGAGGGAAGGTGGGGAGCAGCAGCTTTCTGTGCTGTCCCCTTTGCTGTGGGCAAAATGGCTGGACGTTTGCACTTTGCGAGGCAATCTGTGCCGAGAGTGAGAGTGAGCCTGAGACTGTGTATTCAGAGTGCGTGGAGGAAAAGCAAGTGCAGTTCACCAGCGTGTGTGTGTGTCTCGCTATGAAAGCGCTGGCAAAGGAAGGTGAGGAAGAGCGAGAGCTTTCCGTGGTGGTACCTTTGCTGTGGGAGAACGAGCTGGACGTTTGCAGTGTCGGAGCAGGGCTCTGGCCATCGTGAGAGTGAGAGAGAGTGTTGGCAGCGTTCGGAGTTAAGCAAGGACGGAGCGCCGCTGTGTGCGATCGGCAGAGCCCTGCTCCGACACGTCAAACGTCCAGCTCGTTCTCCCACACCAATAGCGCCAGCACTGAAAGTGCTTGCTGCTCCTCACCCTGCCTTGCCAGCGCTTTCGCAGCATAACACACACTGGTGAACTGCACTTGCCTTTCCTCCCTGCACTTGCCTTTCCTCCAGGCACTTCGAATACACATTCTCAAGCTCCCTCTCATTCTCGGCAGAGAGGAGCTCCCAAAGTGCAAACGACCAGCGATTTCTCCACACGATAGCTCTAAAGGCTTAGTGCTCTTGCTGTTCCTCCCCTTCCCTTACCAGCGCTTGCACAGCTAAACACACACTGCGGCTCTGCCCTTGCCTTGCCTCCCAGCACTCCCAATACACATTCTCAAGCTCACTCTCACTCTCGGCACAGACTAGCTCCCAAAGTGAAAACGTCGGGCAATTTCTCCCACCCCTTATTCTAAGGCCTTAGTTCTGTGAAAGCGCTGGCACGGGACGGTGAGGAGCAGCAAGAGCTTCCAGTGCGGGCACCTGTGGTGTGGGAGAAAGCGCTGGACGTTTGCAGTGTCGCAGCAGGGCTCTGCCCATCGGGCCAGTGAGACAGAGTGCTGGCAGGGTTCGGAGCTGGGCAAGCACGCAGCTGCAGCGTGTGTTTGGCTGTGAAAGCGGTGGTGAGGGAAGGTGGGGAGCAGCAGCTTTCTGTGCTGTCCCCTTTGCTGTGGGCAAAATGGCTGGACGTTTGCACTTTGCGAGCCAATCTGTGCCGAGAGTGAGAGTGAGCCTGAGACTGAGTATTCAGCGTGCGTGGAGGAAAAGCAAGTGCAGTTCACCAGCGTGTGTGTGTGTCTCGCTATGAAAGCGCTGGCAAAGGAAGGTGAGGAAGAGCGAGAGCTTTCCGTGGTGGTACCTTTGCTGTGGGAGAACGAGCTGGACGTTTGCAGTGTCGGAGCAGGGCTCTGGCCATCGTGAGAGTGAGAGAGAGTGTTGGCAGCGTTCGGAGTTAAGCAAGGACGGAGCGCCGCTGTGTGCGATCGGCAGAGCCCTGCTCCGACACGGCAAACGTCCAGCTCGTTCTCCCACACCAACAGCGCCAGCACTGAAAGTGCTTGCTGCTCCTCACCCTGCCTTGCCAGCGCTTTCGCAGCATAACACACACTGGTGAACTGCACTTGCCTTTTTTCCAGGCACTTCGAATACACATTCTCAAGCTCCCTCTCATTCTCGGCAGAGAGCAGCTCCCAAAGTGCAAACGACCAGCGATTTCTCCACACGATAGGTCTAAAGGCTTAGTGCTCTTGCTGTTCCTCCCCTTCCCTTACCAGCGCTTGCACAGCTAAACACACACTGCGGATCTGCCCTTGCCTTGCCTCCCAGCACTCCCAATACACATTCTCAAGCTCACTCTCACTCTCGGCACAGACTAGCTCCCAAAGTGAAAACGTCGGGCAATTTCTCCCACCCCTTATTCTAAGGCCTTAGTTCTGTGAAAGCGCTGGCACGGGACGGTGAGGAGCAGCAAGAGCTTCCAGTGCGGGCACCTGTGGTGTGGGATAAAGCGCTGGACGTTTGCATCGTCGCAGCAGGGCTCTGCCGATCGGGACAGTGAGACAGAGTGCTGGCAGTTCTAGGAGCTGGGCAAGCTCGGAGCCCCAGTGTGTATTTGGCTGTAAGTGAAGTGGCAAGCGAAGCCGAAGAGCAGCAAGAGCTTTGGGGGCTTTCACCTTTGCTGTGGGAGAACTCGCCGGACGTTTGCAGTGTCGCAGCAGGGCTCTGCCCATCGGGCCAGTGAGACAGAGCGCTGGCAGGGTTCGGAGCTGGGCAAGCACGCAGCTGCAGCGTGTGTTTGGCTGTGAAAGCGGTGGTGAGGGAAGGTGGGGAGCAGCAGCTTTCTGTGCTGTCCCCTTTGCTGTGGGCAAAATGGCTGGACGTTTGCACTTTGCGAGCCAATCTGTGCCGAGAGTGAGAGTGAGCCTGAGACTGTGTATTCAGAGTGCGTGGAGGAAAAGCAAGTGCAGTTCACCAGCGTGTGTGTGTGTCTCGCTATGAAAGCGCTGGCAAAGGAAGGTGAGGAAGAGCGAGAGCTTTCCGTGGTGGTACCTTTGCTGTGGGAGAACGAGCTGGACGTTTGCAGTGTCGGAGCAGGGCTCTGGCCATCGTGAGAGTGAGAGAGCGTGTTGGCAGCGTTCGGAGTTAAGCAAGGACGGAGCGCCGCTGTGCGCGATCGGCAGAGCCCTGCTCCGACACAGCAAACGTCCAGCTCGTTCTCCCACACCAATAGCGCCAGCACTGAAAGTGCTTGCTGCTCCTCACCCTGCCTTGCCAGCGCTTTCGCAGCATAACACACACTGGTGAACTGCACTTGCCTTTCCTCCAGGCACTTCGAATACACATTCTCAAGCTCCCTCTCATTCTCGGCAGAGAGCAGCTCCCAAAGCGCAAACGACCAGCGATTTCTCCACACGATAGGTCTAAAGGCTTAGTGCTCTTGCTGTTCCTCCCCTTCCCTTACCAGCGCTTGCACAGCTAAACACACACTGCGGCTCTGCCCTTGCCTTGCCTCCCAGCACTCCCAATACACATTCTCAAGCTCACTCTCACTCTCGGCACAGACTAGCTCCCAAAGTGAAAACGTCGGGCAATTTCTCCCACCCCTTTTCTAAGGCCTTAGTTCTGTGAAAGCGCTGGCACGGGACGGTGAGGAGCAGCAAGAGCTTCCAGTGCGGGCACCTGTGGTGTGGGAGAAAGCGCTGGACGTTTGCATCGTCGCAGCAGGGCTCTGCCGATCGGGACAGTGAGACAGAGTGCTGGCAGTTCTAGGAGCTGGGCAAGCTCGGAGCCCCAGTGTGTATTTGGCTGTAAGTGAAGTGGCAAGCGAAGCCGAAGAGCAGCAAGAGCTTTGGGGGCTTTCACCTTTGCTGTGGGAGAAGTCGCCGGACGTTTGCAGTGTCGCAGCAGGGCTCTGCCCATCGGGCCAGTGAGACAGAGCGCTGGCAGGGTTCGGAGCTGGGCAAGCACGCAGCTGCAGCGTGTGTTTGGCTGTGAAAGCGGTGGTGAGGGAAGGTGGGGAGCAGCAGCTTTCTGTGCTGTCCCCTTTGCTGTGGGCAAAATGGCTGGACGTTTGCACTTTGCGAGGCAATCTGTGCCGAGAGTGAGAGTGAGCCTGAGACTGTGTATTCAGAGTGCGTGGAGGAAAAGCAAGTGCAGTTCACCAGCGTGTGTGTGTGTCTCGCTATGAAAGCGCTGGCAAAGGAAGGTGAGGAAGAGCGAGAGCTTTCCGTGGTGGTACCTTTGCTGTGGGAGAACGAGCTGGACGTTTGCAGTGTCGGAGCAGGGCTCTGGCCATCCTGAGAGTGAGAGAGAGTGTTGGCAGCGTTCGGAGTTAAGCAAGGACGGAGCGCCGCTGTGCGCGATCGGCAGAGCCCTGCTCCGACACGGCAAACGTCCAGCTCGTTCTCCCACACCAACAGCGCCAGCACTGAAAGTGCTTGCTGCTCCTCACCCTGCCTTGCCAGCGCTTTCGCAGCATAACACACACTGGTGAACTGCACTTGCCTTTCCTCCAGGCACTTCGAATACACATTCTCAAGCTCCCTCTCATTCTCGGCAGAGAGCAGCTCCCAAAGTGCAAACGACCAGCGATTTCTCCACACGATAGGTCTAAAGGCTTAGTGCTCTTGCTGTTCCTCCCCTTCCCTTACCAGCGCTTGCACAGCTAAACACACACTGCGGATCTGCCCTTGCCTTGCCTCCCAGCACTCCCAATACACATTCTCAAGCTCACTCTCGCTCTCGGCACAGACTAGCTCCCAAAGTGAAAACGTCGGGCAATTTCTCCCACCCCTTATTCTAAGGCCTTAGTTCTGTGAAAGCGCTGGCACGGGACGGTGAGGAGCAGCAAGAGCTTCCAGTGCGGGCTCCTGTGGTGTGGGAGAAAGCGCTGGACGTTTGCATCGTCGCAGCAGGGCTCTGCCCATCGGGACAGTGAGACAGAGTGCTGGCAGTTCTAGGAGCTGGGCAAGCTCGGAGCCCCAGTGTGTATTTGGCTGTAAGTGAGGTGGCAAGCGAAGCCGAAGAGCAGCAAGAGCTTTGGGGGCTTTCACCTTTGCTGTGGGAGAACTCGCCGGACGTTTGCAGTGTCGCAGCAGGGCTCTGCCCATCGGGCCAGTGAGACAGAGTGCTGGCAGGGTTCGGAGCTGGGCAAGCACGCAGCTGCAGCGTGTGTTTGGCTGTGAAAGCGGTGGTGAGGGAAGGTGGGGAGCAGCAGCTTTCTGTGCTGTCCCCTTTGCTGTGGGCAAAATGGCTGGACGTTTGCACTTTGCGAGCCAATCTGTGCCGAGAGTGAGAGTGAGCCTGAGACTGTGTATTCAGAGTGCGTGGAGGAAAAGCAAGTGCAGTTCACCAGCGTGTGTGTGTGTCTCGCTATGAAAGCGCTGGCAAAGGAAGGTGAGGAAGAGCGAGAGCTTTCCGTGGTGGTACCTTTGCTGTGGGAGAACGAGCTGGACGTTTGCAGTGTCGCAGCAGGGCTCTGGCCATCGTGAGAGTGAGAGAGAGTGTTGGCAGCGTTCGGAGTTAAGCAAGGACGGAGCGCCGCTGTGCGCGATCTGCAGAGCCCTGCTCCGACACGGCAAACGTCCAGCTCGTTCTCCCACACCAACAGCGCCAGCACTGAAAGTGCTTGCTGCTCCTCACCCTGCCTTGCCAGCGCTTTCGCAGCATAACACACAGTGGTGAACTGCACTTGCCTTTCCTCCAGGCACTTCGAATACACATTCTCAAGCTCCCTCTCATTCTCGGCAGAGAGCAGCTCCCAAAGTGCAAACGACCAGCGATTTCTCCACACGATAGGTCTAAAGGCTTAGTGCTCTTGCTGTTCCTCCCCTTCCCTTACCAGCGCTTGCACAGCTAAACACACACTGCGGCTCTGCCCTTGCCTTGCCTCCCAGCACTCCCAATACACATTCTCAAGCTCACTCTCGCTCTCGGCACAGACTAGCTCCCAAAGTGAAAACGTCGGGCAATTTCTCCCACCCCTTATTCTAAGGCCTTAGTTCTGTGAAAGCGCTGGCACGGGACGGTGAGGAGCAGCAAGAGCTTCCAGTGCGGGCTCCTGTGGTGTGGGAGAAAGCGCTGGACGTTTGCATCGTCGCAGCAGGGCTCTGCCGATCGGGACAGTGAGACAGAGTGCTGGCAGTTCTAGGAGCTGGGCAAGCTCGGAGCCCCAGTGTGTATTTGGCTGTAAGTGAAGTGGCAAGCGAAGCCGAAGAGCAGCAAGAGCTTTGGGGGCTTTCACCTTTGCTGTGGGAGAACTCGCCGGACGTTTGCAGTGTCGCAGCAGGGCTCTGCCCATCGGGCCAGTGAGACAGAGCGCTGGCAGGGTTCGGAGCTGGGCAAGCACGCAGCTGCAGCGTGTGTTTGGCTGTGAAAGCGGTGGTGAGGGAAGGTGGGGAGCAGCAGCTTTCTGTGCTGTCCCCTTTGCTGTGGGCAAAATGGCTGGACGTTTGCACTTTGCGAGCCAATCTGTGCCGAGAGTGAGAGTGAGCCTGAGACTGTGTATTCAGAGTGCATGGAGGAAAAGCAAGTGCAGTTCACCAGCGTGTGTGTGTGTCTCGCTATGAAAGCGCTGGCAAAGGAAGGTGAGGAAGAGCGAGAGCTTTCCGTGGTGGTACCTTTGCTGTGGGAGAACGAGCTGGACGTTTGCAGTGTCGGAGCAGGGCTCTGGCCATCGTGAGAGTGAGAGAGAGTGTTGGCAGCGTTCGGAGTTAAGCAAGGACGGAGCGCCGCTGTGTGCGATCGGCAGAGCCCTGCTCCGACACGGCAAACGTCCAGCTCGTTCTCCCACACCAATAGCGCCAGCACTGAAAGTGCTTGCTGCTCCTCACCCTGCCTTGCCAGCGCTTTCGCAGCATAACACACACTGGTGAACTGCACTTGCCTTTCCTCCAGGCACTTCGAATACACATTCTCAAGCTCCCTCTCATTCTCGGCAGAGAGGAGCTCCCAAAGTGCAAACGACCAGCGATTTCTCCACACGATAGATCTAAAGGCTTAGTGCTCTTGCTGTTCCTCCCCTTCCCTTACCAGCGCTTGCACAGCTAAGCACACACTGCGGATCTGCCCTTGCCTTGCCTCCCAGCACTCCCAATACACATTCTCAAGCTCACTCTTGCTCTCGGCACAGACTAGCTCCCAAAGTGAAAACGTCGGGCAATTTCTCCCACCCCTTATTCTAAGGCCTTAGTTCTGTGAAAGCGCTGGCACGGGACGGTGAGGAGCAGCAAGAGCTTCCAGTGCGGGCACCTGTGGTGTGGGAGAAAGCGCTGGACGTTTGCATCGTCGCAGCAGGGCTCTGCCGATCGGGACAGTGAGACAGAGTGCTGGCAGTTCTAGGAGCTGGGCAAGCTGGGAGCCCCAGTGTGTATTTGGCTGTAAATGAAGTGGCAAGCGAAGCCGAAGAGCAGCAAGAGCTTTGGGGGCTTTCACCTTTGCTGTGGGAGAACTCGCCGGACGTTTGCAGTGTCGCAGCAGGGCTCTGCCCATCGGGCCAGTGAGACAGACTGCTGGCAGGGTTTGGAACTGGGCAAGCACGCAGCTGCAGCGTGTGTTTGGCTGTGAAAGCGGTGGTGAGGGAAGGTGGGGAGCAGCAGCTTTCTGTGCTGTCCCCTTTGCTGTGGGCAAAATGGCTGGACGTTTGCCCTTTGCGAGCCAATCTGTGCCGAGAGTGAGAGTGAGCCTGAGACTGTGTATTCAGAGTGCGTGGAGGAAAAGCAAGTGCAGTTCACCAGCGTGTGTGTGTCTCGCTATGAAAGCGCTGGCAAAGGAAGGTGAGGAAGAGCGAGAGCTTTCTGTGGTGGTACCTTTGCTGTGGGAGAACGAGCTGGACGTTTGCAGTGTCGGAGCAGGGCTCTGGCCATCGTGAGAGTGAGAGAGAGTGTTGGCAGCGTTCGGAGTTAAGCAAGGACGGAGCGCCGCTGTGCGCGATCGGCAGAGCCCTGCTCCGACACGGCAAACGTCCAGCTCGTTCTCCCACACCAATAGCGCCAGCACTGAAAGTGCTTGCTGCTCCTCACCCTGCCTTGCCAGCGCTTTCGCAGCATAACACACACTGGTGAACTGCACTTGCCTTTCCTCCAGGCACTTCGAATACACATTCTCAAGCTCCCTCTCATTCTCGGCAGAGAGCAGCTCCCAAAGTGCAAACGACCAGCGATTTCTCCACACGATAGGTCTAAAGGCTTAGTGCTCTTGCTGTTCCTCCCCTTCCCTTACCAGCGCTTGCACAGCTAAGCACACACTGCGGATCTGCCCTTGCCTTGCCTCCCAGCACTCCCAATACACATTCTCAAGCTCACTCTCACTCTCGGCACAGACTAGCTCCCAAAGTGAAAACGTCGGGCAATTTCTCCCACCCCTTATTCTAAGGCCTTCGTTCTGTGAAAGCGCTGGCACGGGACGGTGAGGAGCAGCAAGAGCTTCCAGTGCGGGCACCTGTGGTGTGGGAGAAAGCGCTGGACGTTTGCATCGTCGCAGCAGGGCTCTGCCGATCGGGACAGTGAGACCGAGTGCTGGCAGTTCTAGGAGCTGGGCAAGCTCGGAGCCCCAGTGTGTATTTGGCTGTAAATGAAGTGGCAAGCGAAGCCGAAGAGCAGCAAGAGCTTTGGGGGCTTTCACCTTTGCTGTGGGAGAACTCGCCGGACGTTTGCAGTGTCGCAGCAGGGCTCTGCCCATCGGGCCAGTGAGACAGAGTGCTGGCAGGGTTCGGAGCTGGGCAAGCACGCAGCTGCAGCGTGTGTTTGGCTGTGAAAGCGGTGGTGAGGGAAGGTGGGGAGCAGCAGCTTTCTGTGCTGTCCCCTTTGCTGTGGGCAAAATGGCTGGACGTTTGCACTTTGCGAGCCAATCTGTGCCGAGAGTGAGAGTGAGCCTGAGACTGTGTATTCAGAGTGCGTGGAGGAAAAGCAAGTGCAGTTCACCAGCGTGTGTGTGTGTCTCGCTATGAAAGCGCTGGCAAAGGAAGGTGAGGAAGAGCGAGAGCTTTCCGTGGTGGTACCTTTGCTGTGGGAGAACGAGCTGGACGTTTGCAGTGTCGGAGCAGGGCTCTGGCCATCGTGAGAGTGAGAGAGAGTGTTGGCAGCGTTCGGAGTTAAGCAAGGACGGAGCGCCGCTGTGCGCGATCGGCAGAGCCCTGCTCCGACACGGCAAACGTCCAGCTCGTTCTCCCACACCAATAGCGCCAGCAATGAAAGTGCTTGCTGCTCCTCACCCTGCCTTGCCAGCGCTTTCGCAGCATAACACACACTGGTGAACTGCACTTGCCTTTCCTCCAGGCACTTCGAATACACATTCTCAAGCTCCCTCTCATTCTCGGCAGAGAGCAGCTCCCAAAGTGCAAACGACCAGCGATTTCTCCACACGATAGGTCTAAAGGCTTAGTGCTCTTGCTGTTCCTCCCCTTCCCTTACCAGCGCTTGCACAGCTAAGCACACACTGCGGATCTGCCCTTGCCTTGCCTCCCAGCACTCCCAATACACATTCTCAAGCTCACTCTCACTCTCGGCACAGACTAGCTCCCAAAGTGAAAACGTCGGGCAATTTCTCCCACCCCTTATTCTAAGGCCTTAGTTCTGTGAAAGCGCTGGCACGGGACGGTGAGGAGCAGCAAGAGCTTCCAGTGCGGGCACCTGTGGTGTGGGAGAAAGCGCTGGACGTTTGCATCGTCGCAGCAGGGCTCTGCCGATCGGGCCAGTGAGACAGAGTGCTGGCAGTTCTAGGAGCTGGGCAAGCTCGGAGCCCCAGTGTGTATTTGGCTGTAAGTGAAGTGGCAAGCGAAGCCGAAGAGCAGCAAGAGCTTTGGGGGCTTTCACCTTTGCTGTGGGAGAACTCGCCGGACGTTTGCAGTGTCGCAGCAGGGCTCTGCCCATCGGGCCAGTGAGACAGAGTGCTGGCAGGGTTCGGAGCTGGGCAAGCACGCAGCTGCAGCGTGTGTTTGGCTGTGAAAGCGGTGGTGAGGGAAGGTGGGGAGCAGCAGCTTTCTGTGCTGTCCCCTTTGCTGTGGGCAAAATGGCTGGACGTTTGCACTTTGCGAGCCAATCTGTGCCGAGAGTGAGAGTGAGCCTGAGACTGTGTATTCAGAGTGCGTGGAGGAAAAGCAAGTGCAGTTCACCAGCGTGTGTGTGTGTCTCGCTATGAAAGCGCTGGCAAAGGAAGGTGAGGAAGAGCGAGAGCTTTCCGTGGTGGTACCTTTGCTGTGGGAGAACGAGCTGGACGTTTGCAGTGTCGGAGCAGGGCTCTGGCCATCGTGAGAGTGAGAGAGAGTGTTGGCAGCGTTCGGAGTTAAGCAAGGACGGAGCGCCGCTGTGCGCGATCGGCAGAGCCCTGCTCCGACACGGCAAACGTCCAGCTCGTTCTCCCACACCAATAGCCCCAGCACTGAAAGTGCTTGCTGCTCCTCACCCTGCCTTGCCAGCGCTTTCGCAGCATAACACACACTGGTGAACTGCACTTGCCTTTCCTCCAGGCACTTCGAATACACATTCTCAAGCTCCCTCTCATTCTCGGCAGAGAGGAGCTCCCAAAGTGCAAACGACCAGCGATTTCTCCACACGATAGATCTAAAGGCTTAGTGCTCTTGCTGTTCCTCCCCTTCCCTTACCAGCGCTTGCACAGCTAAGCACACACTGCGGATCTGCCCTTGCCTTGCCTCCCAGCACTCCCAATACACATTCTCAAGCTCACTCTCGCTCTCGGCACAGACTAGCTCCCAAAGTGAAAACGTCGGGCAATTTCTCCCACCCCTTATTCTAAGGCCTTAGTTCTGTGAAAGCGCTGGCACGGGACGGTGAGGAGCAGCAAGAGCTTCCAGTGCGGGCACCTGTGGTGTGGGAGAAAGCGCTGGACGTTTGCATCGTCGCAGCAGGGCTCTGCCCATCGGGACAGTGACACAGAGTGCTGGCAGTTCTAGGAGCTGGGCAAGCTCGGAGCCCCAGTGTGTATTTGGCTGTAAATGAAGTGGCAAGCGAAGCCGACGAGCAGCAAGAGCTTTGGGGGCTTTCACCTTTGCTGTGGGAGAACTCGCCGGACGTTTGCAGTGTCGCAGCAGGGCTCTGCCCATCGGGCCAGTGAGACAGAGTGCTGGCAGGGTTCGGAGCTGGGCAAGCACGCAGCTGCAGCGTGTGTTTGGCTGTGAAAGCGGTGGTGAGGGAAGGTGGGGAGCAGCAGCTTTCTGTGCTGTCCCCTTTGCTGTGGGCAAAATGGCTGGACGTTTGCACTTTGCGAGCCAATCTGTGCCGAGAGTGAGAGTGAGCCTGAGACTGTGTATTCAGAGTGCGTGGAGGAAAAGCAAGTGCAGTTCACCAGCGTGTGTGTGTGTCTCGCTATGAAAGCGCTGGCAAAGGAAGGTGAGGAAGAGCGAGAGCTTTCCGTGGTGGTACCTTTGCTGTGGGAGAACGAGCTGGACGTTTGCAGTGTCGGAGCAGGGCTCTGGCCATCGTGAGAGTGAGAGAGAGTGTTGGCAGCGTTCGGAGTTAAGCAAGGACGGAGCGCCGCTGTGTGCGATCGGCAGAGCCCTGCTCCGACACGGCAAACGTCCAGCTCGTTCTCCCACACCAATAGCGCCAGCAATGAAAGTGCTTGCTGCTCCTCACCCTGCCTTGCCAGCGCTTTCGCAGCATAACACACACTGGTGAACTGCACTTGCCTTTCCTCCAGGCACTTCGAATACACATTCTCAAGCTCCCTCTCATTCTCGGCAGAGAGCAGCTCCCAAAGTGCAAACGACCAGCGATTTCTCCACACGATAGGTCTAAAGGCTTAGTGCTCTTGCTGTTCCTCCCCTTCCCTTACCAGCGCTTGCACAGCTAAGCACACACTGCGGATCTGCCCTTGCCTTGCCTCCCAGCACTCCCAATACACATTCTCAAGCTCACTCTCACTCTCGGCACAGACTAGCTCCCAAAGTGAAAACGTCGGGCAATTTCTCCCACCCCTTATTCTAAGGCCTTAGTTCTGTGAAAGCGCTGGCACGGGACGGTGAGGAGCAGCAAGAGCTTCCAGTGCGGGCACCTGTGGTGTGGGAGAAAGCGCTGGACGTTTGCATCGTCGCAGCAGGGCTCTGCCGATCGGGCCAGTGAGACAGAGTGCTGGCAGTTCTAGGAGCTGGGCAAGCTCGGAGCCCCAGTGTGTATTTGGCTGTAAGTGAAGTGGCAAGCGAAGCCGAAGAGCAGCAAGAGCTTTGGGGGCTTTCACCTTTGCTGTGGGAGAACTCGCCGGACGTTTGCAGTGTCGCAGCAGGGCTCTGCCCATTAGGCCAGTGAGACAGAGCGCTGGCAGGGTTCGGAGCTGGGCAAGCACGCAGCTGCAGCGTGTGTTTGGCTGTGAAAGCGGTGGTGAGGGAAGGTGGGGAGCAGCAGCTTTCTGTGCTGTCCCCTTTGCTGTGGGCAAAATGGCTGGACGTTTGCACTTTGCGAGCCAATCTGTGCCGAGAGTGAGAGTGAGCCTGAGACTGTGTATTCAGAGTGCGTGGAGGAAAAGCAAGTGCAGTTCACCAGCGTGTGTGTGTGTCTCGCTATGAAAGCGCTGGCAAAGGAAGGTGAGGAAGAGCGAGAGCTTTCCGTGGTGGTACCTTTGCTGTGGGAGAACGAGCTGGACGTTTGCAGTGTCGGAGCAGGGCTCTGGCCATCGTGAGAGTGAGAGAGCGTGTTGGCAGCGTTCGGAGTTAAGCAAGGACGGAGCGCCGCTGTGCGCGATCGGCAGAGCCCTGCTCCGACACGGCAAAGGTCCAGCTCGTTCTCCCACACCAATAGCGCCAGCACTGAAAGTGCTTGCTGCTCCTCACCCTGCCTTGCCAGCGCTTTCGCAGCATAACACACACTGGTGAACTGCACTTGCCTTTCCTCCAGGCACTTCGAATACACATTCTCAAGCTCCCTCTCATTCTCGGCAGAGAGCAGCTCCCAAAGTGCAAACGACCAGCGATTTCTCCACACGATAGGTCTAAAGGCTTAGTGCTCTTGCTGTTCCTCCCCTTCCCTTACCAGCGCTTGCACAGCTAAACACACACTGCGGATCTGCCCTTGCCTTGCCTCCCAGCACTCCCAATACACATTCTCAAGCTCACTCTCACTCTCGGCACAGACTAGCTCCCAAAGTGAAAACGTCGGGCAATTTCTCCCACCCCTTATTCTAAGGCCTTAGTTCTGTGAAAGCGCTGGCACGGGACGGTGAGGAGCAGCAAGAGCTTCCAGTGCGGGCACCTGTGGTGTGGGAGAAAGCGCTGGACGTTTGCAGTGTCGCAGCAGGGCTCTGCCCATCGGGCCAGTGAGACAGAGTTCTGGCAGGGTTCGGAGCTGGGCAAGCACGCAGCTGCAGCGTGTGTTTGGCTGTGAAAGCGGTGGTGAGGGAAGGTGGGGAGCAGCAGCTTTCTGTGCTGTCCCCTTTGCTGTGGGCAAAATGGCTGGACGTTTGCACTTTGCGAGCCAATCTGTGCCGAGAGTGAGAGTGAGCCTGAGACTGTGTATTCAGAGTGCGTGGAGGAAAAGCAAGTGCAGTTCACCAGCGTGTGTGTGTGTCTCGCTATGAAAGCGCTGGCAAAGGAAGGTGAGGAAGAGCGAGAGCTTTCCGTGGTGGTACCTTTGCTGTGGGAGAACGAGCTGGACGTTTGCAGTGTCGGAGCAGGGCTCTGGCCATCGTGAGAGTGAGAGAGAGTGTTGGCAGCGTTCGGAGTTAAGCAAGGACGGAGCGCCGCTGTGCGCGATCGGCAGAGCCCTGCTCCGACACGGCAAACGTCCAGCTCGTTCTCCCACACCAATAGCCCCAGCACTGAAAGTGCTTGCTGCTCCTCACCCTGCCTTGCCAGCGCTTTCGCAGCATAACACACACTGGTGAACTGCACTTGCCTTTCCTCCAGGCACTTCGAATACACATTCTCAAGCTCCCTCTCATTCTCGGCAGAGAGGAGCTCCCAAAGTGCAAACGACCAGCGATTTCTCCACACGATAGATCTAAAGGCTTAGTGCTCTTGCTGTTCCTCCCCTTCCCTTACCAGCGCTTGCACAGCTAAGCACACACTGCGGATCTGCCCTTGCCTTGCCTCCCAGCACTCCCAATACACATTCTCAAGCTCACTCTCGCTCTCGGCACAGACTAGCTCCCAAAGTGAAAACGTCGGGCAATTTCTCCCACCCCTTATTCTAAGGCCTTAGTTCTGTGAAAGCGCTGGCACGGGACGGTGAGGAGCAGCAAGAGCTTCCAGTGCGGGCACCTGTGGTGTGGGAGAAAGCGCTGGACGTTTGCATCGTCGCAGCAGGGCTCTGCCCATCGGGACAGTGACACAGAGTGCTGGCAGTTCTAGGAGCTGGGCAAGCTCGGAGCCCCAGTGTGTATTTGGCTGTAAATGAAGTGGCAAGCGAAGCCGACGAGCAGCAAGAGCTTTGGGGGCTTTCACCTTTGCTGTGGGAGAACTCGCCGGACGTTTGCAGTGTCGCAGCAGGGCTCTGCCCATCGGGCCAGTGAGACAGAGTGCTGGCAGGGTTCGGAGCTGGGCAAGCACGCAGCTGCAGCGTGTGTTTGGCTGTGAAAGCGGTGGTGAGGGAAGGTGGGGAGCAGCAGCTTTCTGTGCTGTCCCCTTTGCTGTGGGCAAAATGGCTGGACGTTTGCACTTTGCGAGCCAATCTGTGCCGAGAGTGAGAGTGAGCCTGAGACTGTGTATTCAGAGTGCGTGGAGGAAAAGCAAGTGCAGTTCACCAGCGTGTGTGTGTGTCTCGCTATGAAAGCGCTGGCAAAGGAAGGTGAGGAAGAGCGAGAGCTTTCCGTGGTGGTACCTTTGCTGTGGGAGAACGAGCTGGACGTTTGCAGTGTCGGAGCAGGGCTCTGGCCATCGTGAGAGTGAGAGAGAGTGTTGGCAGCGTTCGGAGTTAAGCAAGGACGGAGCGCCGCTGTGTGCGATCGGCAGAGCCCTGCTCCGACACGGCAAACGTCCAGCTCGTTCTCCCACACCAACAGCGCCAGCACTGAAAGTGCTTGCTGCTCCTCACCCTGCCTTGCCAGCGCTTTCGCAGCATAACACACACTGGTGAACTGCACTTGCCTTTTTTCCAGGCACTTCGAATACACATTCTCAAGCTCCCTCTCATTCTCGGCAGAGAGCAGCTCCCAAAGTGCAAACGACCAGCGATTTCTCCACACGATAGCTCTAAAGGCTTAGTGCTCTTGCTGTTCCTCCCCTTCCCTTACCAGCGCTTGCACAGCTAAGCACACACTGCGGATCTGCCCTTGCCTTGCCTCCCAGCACTCCCAATACACATTCTCAAGCTCACTCTCACTCTCGGCACAGACTAGCTCCCAAAGTGAAAACGTCGGGCAATTTCTCCCACCCCTTATTCTAAGGCCTTCGTTCTGTGAAAGCGCTGGCACGGGACGGTGAGGAGCAGCAAGAGCTTCCAGTGCGGGCTCCTGTGGTGTGGGAGAAAGCGCTGGACGTTTGCATCGTCGCAGCAGGGCTCTGCCGATCGGGCCAGTGAGACAGAGTGCTGGCAGTTCTAGCAGCTGGGCAAGCTCGGAGCCCCAGTGTGTATTTGGCTGTAAATGAAGTGGCAAGCGAAGCCGAAGAGCAGCAAGAGCTTTGGGGGCTTTCACCTTTGCTGTGGGAGAACTCGCCGGACGTTTGCAGTGTCGCAGCAGGGCTCTGCCCATCGGGCCAGTGAGACAGAGTGCTGGCAGGGTTCGGAGCTGGGCAAGCACGCAGCTTCAGCGTGTGTTTGGCTGTGAAAGCGGTGGTGAGGGAAGGTGGGGAGCAGCAGCTTTCTGTGCTGTCCCCTTTGCTGTGGGCAAAATGGCTGGACGTTTGCCCTTTGCGAGCCAATCTGTGCCGAGAGTGAGAGTGAGCCTGAGACTGTGTATTCAGAGTGCGTGGAGGAAAAGCAAGTGCAGTTCACCAGCGTGTGTGTGTGTCTCGCTATGAAAGCGCTGGCAAAGGAAGGTGAGGAAGAGCGAGAGCTTTCCGTGGTGGTACCTTTGCTGTGGGAGAACGAGCTGGACGTTTGCAGTGTCGGAGCAGGGCTCTGGCCATCGTGAGAGTGAGAGAGAGTGTTGGCAGCGTTCGGAGTTAAGCAAGGACGGAGCGCCGCTGTGTGCGATCGGCAGAGCCCTGCTCCGACACGGCAAACGTCCAGCTCGTTCTCCCACACCAATAGCGCCAGCAATGAAAGTGCTTGCTGCTCCTCACCCTGCCTTGCCAGCGCTTTCGCAGCATAACACACACTGGTGAACTGCACTTGCCTTTCCTCCAGGCACTTCGAATACACATTCTCAAGCTCCCTCTCATTCTCGGCAGAGAGCAGCTCCCAAAGTGCAAACGACCAGCGATTTCTCCACACGATAGATCTAAAGGCTTAGTGCTCTTGCTGTTCCTCCCCTTCCCTTACCAGCGCTTGCACAGCTAAGCACACACTGCGGATCTGCCCTTGCCTTGCCTCCCAGCACTCCCAATACACATTCTCAAGCTCACTCTCACTCTCGGCACAGACTAGCTCCCAAAGTGAAAACGTCGGGCAATTTCTCCCACCCCTTATTCTAAGGCCTTAGTTCTGTGAAAGCGCTGGCACGGGACGGTGAGGAGCAGCAAGAGCTTCCAGTGCGGGCACCTGTGGTGTGGGAGAAAGCGCTGGACGTTTGCATCGTCGCAGCAGGGCTCTGCCGATCGGGCCAGTGAGACAGAGTGCTGGCAGTTCTAGGAGCTGGGCAAGCTCGGAGCCCCAGTGTGTATTTGGCTGTAAGTGAAGTGGCAAGCGAAGCCGAAGAGCAGCAAGAGCTTTGGGGGCTTTCACCTTTGCTGTGGGAGAACTCGCCGGACGTTTGCAGTGTCGCAGCAGGGCTCTGCCCATTAGGCCAGTGAGACAGAGCGCTGGCAGGGTTCGGAGCTGGGCAAGCACGCAGCTGCAGCGTGTGTTTGGCTGTGAAAGCGGTGGTGAGGGAAGGTGGGGAGCAGCAGCTTTCTGTGCTGTCCCCTTTGCTGTGGGCAAAATGGCTGGACGTTTGCACTTTGCGAGCCAATCTGTGCCGAGAGTGAGAGTGAGCCTGAGACTGTGTATTCAGAGTGCGTGGAGGAAAAGCAAGTGCAGTTCACCAGCGTGTGTGTGTGTCTCGCTATGAAAGCGCTGGCAAAGGAAGGTGAGGAAGAGCGAGAGCTTTCCGTGGTGGTACCTTTGCTGTGGGAGAACGAGCTGGACGTTTGCAGTGTCGGAGCAGGGCTCTGGCCATCGTGAGAGTGAGAGAGCGTGTTGGCAGCGTTCGGAGTTAAGCAAGGACGGAGCGCCGCTGTGCGCGATCGGCAGAGCCCTGCTCCGACACGGCAAACGTCCAGCTCGTTCTCCCACACCAATAGCGCCAGCACTGAAAGTGCTTGCTGCTCCTCACCCTGCCTTGCCAGCGCTTTCGCAGCATAACACACACTGGTGAACTGCACTTGCCTTTCCTCCAGGCACTTCGAATACACATTCTCAAGCTCCCTCTCATTCTCGGCAGAGAGCAGCTCCCAAAGTGCAAACGACCAGCGATTTCTCCACACGATAGGTCTAAAGGCTTAGTGCTCTTGCTGTTCCTCCCCTTCCCTTACCAGCGCTTGCACAGCTAAACACACACTGCGGATCTGCCCTTGCCTTGCCTCCCAGCACTCCCAATACACATTCTCAAGCTCACTCTCACTCTCGGCACAGACTAGCTCCCAAAGTGAAAACGTCGGGCAATTTCTCCCACCCCTTATTCTAAGGCCTTAGTTCTGTGAAAGCGCTGGCACGGGACGGTGAGGAGCAGCAAGAGCTTCCAGTGCGGGCACCTGTGGTGTGGGAGAAAGCGCTGGACGTTTGCAGTGTCGCAGCAGGGCTCTGCCCATCGGGCCAGTGAGACAGAGTTCTGGCAGGGTTCGGAGCTGGGCAAGCACGCAGCTGCAGCGTGTGTTTGGCTGTGAAAGCGGTGGTGAGGGAAGGTGGGGAGCAGCAGCTTTCTGTGCTGTCCCCTTTGCTGTGGGCAAAATGGCTGGACGTTTGCACTTTGCGAGCCAATCTGTGCCGAGAGTGAGAGTGAGCCTGAGACTGTGTATTCAGAGTGCGTGGAGGAAAAGCAAGTGCAGTTCACCAGCGTGTGTGTGTGTCTCGCTATGAAAGCGCTGGCAAAGGAAGGTGAGGAAGAGCGAGAGCTTTCCGTGGTGGTACCTTTGCTGTGGGAGAACGAGCTGGACGTTTGCAGTGTCGGAGCAGGGCTCTGGCCATCGTGAGAGTGAGAGAGAGTGTTGGCAGCGTTCGGAGTTAAGCAAGGACGGAGCGCCGCTGTGCGCGATCGGCAGAGCCCTGCTCCGACACGGCAAACGTCCAGCTCGTTCTCCCACACCAACAGCGCCAGCACTGAAAGTGCTTGCTGCTCCTCACCCTGCCTTGCCAGCGCTTTCGCAGCATAACACACACTGGTGAACTGCACTTGCCTTTCCTCCAGGCACTTCGAATACACATTCTCAAGCTCCCTCTCATTCTCGGCAGAGAGCAGCTCCCAAAGTGCAAACGACCAGCGATTTCTCCACACGATAGGTCTAAAGGCTTAGTGCTCTTGCTGTTCCTCCCCTTCCCTTACCAGCGCTTGCACAGCTAAACACACACTGCGGCTCTGCCCTTGCCTTGCCTCCCAGCACTCCCAATACACATTCTCAAGCTCACTCTCGCTCTCGGCACAGACTAGCTCCCAAAGTGAAAACGTCGGGCAATTTCTCCCACCCCTTATTCTAAGGCCTTAGTTCTGTGAAAGCGCTGGCACGGGACGGTGAGGAGCAGCAAGAGCTTCCAGTGCGGGCTCCTGTGGTGTGGGAGAAAGCGCTGGACGTTTGCATCGTCGCAGCAGGGCTCTGCCCATCGGGACAGTGACACAGAGTGCTGGCAGTTCTAGGAGCTGGGCAAGCTCGGAGCCCCAGTGTGTATATGGCTGTAAGTGAAGTGGCAAGCGAAGCCGAAGAGCAGCAAGAGCTTTGGGGGCTTTCACCTTTGCTGTGGGAGAACTCGCCGGACGTTTGCAGTGTCGCAGCAGGGCTCTGCCCATCGGGCCAGTGAGACAGAGTGCTGGCAGGGTTCGGAGCTGGGCAAGCACGCAGCTGCAGCGTGTGTTTGGCTGTGAAAGCGGTGGTGAGGGAAGGTGGGGAGCAGCAGCTTTCTGTGCTGTCCCCTTTGCTGTGGGCAAAATGGCTGGACGTTTGCACTTTGCGAGCCAATCTGTGCCGAGAGTGAGAGTGAGCCTGAGACTGTGTATTCAGAGTGCGTGGAGGAAAAGCAAGTGCAGTTCACCAGCGTGTGTGTGTGTCTCGCTATGAAAGCGCTGGCAAAGGAAGGTGAGGAAGAGCGAGAGCTTTCCGTGGTGGTACCTTTGCTGTGGGAGAACGAGCTGGACGTTTGCAGTGTCGGAGCAGGGCTCTGGCCATCGTGAGAGTGAGAGAGAGTGTTGGCAGCGTTCGGAGTTAAGCAAGGACGGAGCGCCGCTGTGTGCGATCGGCAGAGCCCTGCTCCGACACGGCAAACGTCCAGCTCGTTCTCCCACACCAACAGCGCCAGCACTGAAAGTGCTTGCTGCTCCTCACCCTGCCTTGCCAGCGCTTTCGCAGCATAACACACACTGGTGAACTGCACTTGCCTTTTTTCCAGGCACTTCGAATACACATTCTCAAGCTCCCTCTCATTCTCGGCAGAGAGCAGCTCCCAAAGTGCAAACGACCAGCGATTTCTCCACACGATAGGTCTAAAGGCTTAGTGCTCTTGCTGTTCCTCCCCTTCCCTTACCAGCGCTTGCACAGCTAAACACACACTGCGGATCTGCCCTTGCCTTGCCTCCCAGCACTCCCAATACACATTCTCAAGCTCACTCTCACTCTCGGCACAGACTAGCTCCCAAAGTGAAAACGTCGGGCAATTTCTCCCACCCCTTATTCTAAGGCCTTAGTTCTGTGAAAGCGCTGGCACGGGACGGTGAGGAGCAGCAAGAGCTTCCAGTGCGGGCACCTGTGGTGTGGGAGAAAGCGCTGGACGTTTGCATCGTCGCAGCAGGGCTCTGCCGATCGGGCCAGTGAGACAGAGTGCTGGCAGTTCTAGGAGCTGGGCAAGCTCGGAGCCCCAGTGTGTATTTGGCTGTAAATGAAGTGGCAAGCGAAGCCGAAGAGCAGCAAGAGCTTTGGGGGCTTTCACCTTTGCTGTGGGAGAACTCGCCGGACGTTTGCAGTGTCGCAGCAGGGCTCTGCCCATTAGGCCAGTGAGACAGAGCGCTGGCAGGGTTCGGAGCTGGGCAAGCACGCAGCTTCAGCGTGTGTTTGGCTGTGAAAGCGGTGGTGAGGGAAGGTGGGGAGCAGCAGCTTTCTGTGCTGTCCCCTTTGCTGTGGGCAAAATGGCTGGACGTTTGCCCTTTGCGAGCCAATCTGTGCCGAGAGTGAGAGTGAGCCTGAGACTGTGTATTCAGAGTGCGTGGAGGAAAAGCAAGTGCAGTTCACCAGCGTGTGTGTGTGTCTCGCTATGAAAGCGCTGGCAAAGGAAGGTGAGGAAGAGCGAGAGCTTTCCGTGGTGGTACCTTTGCTGTGGGAGAACGAGCTGGACGTTTGCAGTGTCGGAGCAGGGCTCTGGCCATCGTGAGAGTGAGAGAGCGTGTTGGCAGCGTTCGGAGTTAAGCAAGGACGGAGCGCCGATGTGCGCGATCGGCAGAGCCCTGCTCCGACACGGCAAACGTCCAGCTCGTTCTCCCACACCAATAGCGCCAGCACTGAAAGTGCTTGCTGCTCCTCACCCTGCCTTGCCAGCGCTTTCGCAGCATAACACACACTGGTGAACTGCACTTGCCTTTCCTCCAGGCACTTCGAATACACATTCTCAAGCTCCCTCTCATTCTCGGCAGAGAGCAGCTCCCAAAGTGCAAACGACCAGCGATTTCTCCACACGATAGGTCTAAAGGCTTAGTGCTCTTGCTGTTCCTCCCCTTCCCTTACCAGCGCTTGCACAGCTAAGCACACACTGCGGATCTGCCCTTGCCTTGCCTCCCAGCACTCCCAATACACATTCTCAAGCTCACTCTCACTCTCGGCACAGACTAGCTCCCAAAGTGAAAACGTCGGGCAATTTCTCCCACCCCTTATTCTAAGGCCTTAGTTCTGTGAAAGCGCTGGCACGGGACGGTGAGGAGCAGCAAGAGCTTCCAGTGCGGGCTCCTGTGGTGTGGGAGAAAGCGCTGGACGTTTGCATCGTCGCAGCAGGGCTCTGCCGATCGGGACAGTGAGACAGAGTGCTGGCAGTTCTAGGAGCTGGGCAAGCTCGGAGCCCCAGTGTGTATTTGGCTGTAAGTGAAGTGGCAAGCGAAGCCGAAGAGCAGCAAGAGCTTTGGGGGCTTTCACCTTTGCTGTGGGAGAACTCGCCGGACGTTTGCAGTGTCGCAGCAGGGCTCTGCCCATCGGGCCAGTGAGACAGAGCGCTGGCAGGGTTCGGAGCTGGGCAAGCACGCAGCTGCAGCGTGTGTTTGGCTGTGAAAGCGGTGGTGAGGGAAGGTGGGGAGCAGCAGCTTTCTGTGCTGTCCCCTTTGCTGTGGGCAAAATGGCTGGACGTTTGCACTTTGCGAGCCAATCTGTGCCGAGAGTGAGAGTGAGCCTGAGACTGTGTATTCAGAGTGCGTGGAGGAAAAGCAAGTGCAGTTCACCAGCGTGTGTGTGTGTCTCGCTATGAAAGCGCTGGCAAAGGAAGGTGAGGAAGAGCGAGAGCTTTCCGTGGTGGTACCTTTGCTGTGGGAGAACGAGCTGGACGTTTGCAGTGTCGGAGCAGGGCTCTGGCCATCGTGAGAGTGAGAGAGAGTGTTGGCAGCGTTCGGAGTTAAGCAAGGACGGAGCGCCGCTGTGTGCGATCGGCAGAGCCCTGCTCCGACACGGCAAACGTCCAGCTCGTTCTCCCACACCAATAGCGCCAGCACTGAAAGTGCTTGCTGCTCCTCACCCTGCCTTGCCAGCGCTTTCGCAGCATAACACACACTGGTGAACTGCACTTGCCTTTCCTCCAGGCACTTCGAATACACATTCTCAAGCTCCCTCTCATTCTCGGCAGAGAGGAGCTCCCAAAGTGCAAACGACCAGCGATTTCTCCACACGATAGATCTAAAGGCTTAGTGCTCTTGCTGTTCCTCCCCTTCCCTTACCAGCGCTTGCACAGCTAAGCACACACTGCGGATCTGCCCTTGCCTTGCCTCCCAGCACTCCCAATACACATTCTCAAGCTCACTCTCGCTCTCGGCACAGACTAGCTCCCAAAGTGAAAACGTCGGGCAATTTCTCCCACCCCTTATTCTAAGGCCTTAGTTCTGTGAAAGCGCTGGCACGGGACGGTGAGGAGCAGCAAGAGCTTCCAGTGCGGGCACCTGTGGTGTGGGAGAAAGCGCTGGACGTTTGCATCGTCGCAGCAGGGCTCTGCCGATCGGGACAGTGACACAGAGTGCTGGCAGTTCTAGGAGCTGGGCAAGCTCGGAGCCCCAGTGTGTATTTGGCTGTAAATGAAGTGGCAAGCGAAGCCGACGAGCAGCAAGAGCTTTGGGGGCTTTCACCTTTGCTGTGGGAGAACTCGCCGGACGTTTGCAGTGTCGCAGCAGGGCTATGCCCATCGGGCCAGTGAGACAGAGTGCTGGCAGGGTTCGGAGCTGGGCAAGCACGCAGCTGCAGCGTGTGTTTGGCTGTGAAAGCGGTGGTGAGGGAAGGTGGGGAGCAGCAGCTTTCTGTGCTGTCCCCTTTGCTGTGGGCAAAATGGCTGGACGTTTGCCCTTTGCGAGCCAATCTGTGCCGAGAGTGAGAGTGAGCCTGAGACTGTGTATTCAGAGTGCGTGGAGGAAAAGCAAGTGCAGTTCACCAGCGTGTGTGTGTCTCGCTATGAAAGCGCTGGCAAAGGAAGGTGAGGAAGAGCGAGAGCTTTCTGTGGTGGTACCTTTGCTGTGGGAGAACGAGCTGGACGTTTGCAGTGTCGGAGCAGGGCTCTGGCCATCGTGAGAGTGAGAGAGAGTGTTGGCAGCGTTCGGAGTTAAGCAAGGACGGAGCGCCGCTGTGCGCGATCGGCAGAGCCCTGCTCCGACACGGCAAACGTCCAGCTCGTTCTCCCACACCAATAGCGCCAGCACTGAAAGTGCTTGCTGCTCCTCACCCTGCCTTGCCAGCGCTTTCGCAGCATAACACACACTGGTGAACTGCACTTGCCTTTCCTCCAGGCACTTCGAATACACATTCTCAAGCTCCCTCTCATTCTCGGCAGAGAGCAGCTCCCAAAGTGCAAACGACCAGCGATTTCTCCACACGATAGGTCTAAAGGCTTAGTGCTCTTGCTGTTCCTCCCCTTCCCTTACCAGCGCTTGCACAGCTAAGCACACACTGCGGATCTGCCCTTGCCTTGCCTCCCAGCACTCCCAATACACATTCTCAAGCTCACTCTCACTCTCGGCACAGACTAGCTCCCAAAGTGAAAACGTCGGGCAATTTCTCCCACCCCTTATTCTAAGGCCTTCGCTCTGTGAAAGCGCTGGCACGGGACGGTGAGGAGCAGCAAGAGCTTCCAGTGCGGGCACCTGTGGTGTGGGAGAAAGCGCTGGACGTTTGCATCGTCGCAGCAGGGCTCTGCCGATCGGGACAGTGAGACCGAGTGCTGGCAGTTCTAGGAGCTGGGCAAGCTCGGAGCCCCAGTGTGTATTTGGCTGTAAATGAAGTGGCAAGCGAAGCCGAAGAGCAGCAAGAGCTTTGGGGGCTTTCACCTTTGCTGTGGGAGAACTCGCCGGACGTTTGCAGTGTCGCAGCAGGGCTCTGCCCATCGGGCCAGTGAGACAGAGTGCTGGCAGGGTTCGGAGCTGGGCAAGCACGCAGCTGCAGCGTGTGTTTGGCTGTGAAAGCGGTGGTGAGGGAAGGTGGGGAGCAGCAGCTTTCTGTGCTGTCCCCTTTGCTGTGGGCAAAATGGCTGGACGTTTGCACTTTGCGAGCCAATCTGTGCCGAGAGTGAGAGTGAGCCTGAGACTGTGTATTCAGAGTGCGTGGAGGAAAAGCAAGTGCAGTTCACCAGCGTGTGTGTGTGTCTCGCTATGAAAGCGCTGGCAAAGGAAGGTGAGGAAGAGCGAGAGCTTTCCGTGGTGGTACCTTTGCTGTGGGAGAACGAGCTGGACGTTTGCAGTGTCGGAGCAGGGCTCTGGCCATCGTGAGAGTGAGAGAGAGTGTTGGCAGCGTTCGGAGTTAAGCAAGGACGGAGCGCCGCTGTGTGCGATCGGCAGAGCCCTGCTCCGACACGGCAAACGTCCAGCTCGTTCTCCCACACCAATAGCGCCAGCACTGAAAGTGCTTGCTGCTCCTCACCCTGCCTTGCCAGCGCTTTCGCAGCATAACACACACTGGTGAACTGCACTTGCCTTTCCTCCAGGCACTTCGAATACACATTCTCAAGCTCCCTCTCATTCTCGGCAGAGAGCAGCTCCCAAAGTGCAAACGACCAGCGATTTCTCCACACGATAGGTCTAAAGGCTTAGTGCTCTTGCTGTTCCTCCCCTTCCCTTACCAGCGCTTGCACAGCTAAGCACACACTGCGGATCTGCCCTTGCCTTGCCTCCCAGCACTCCCAATACACATTCTCAAGCTCACTCTCACTCTCGGCACAGACTAGCTCCCAAAGTGAAAACGTCGGGCAATTTCTCCCACCCCTTATTCTAAGGCCTTAGTTCTGTGAAAGCGCTGGCACGGGACGGTGAGGAGCAGCAAGAGCTTCCAGTGCGGGCACCTGTGGTGTGGGAGAAAGCGCTGGACGTTTGCATCGTCGCAGCAGGGCTCTGCCGATCGGGCCAGTGAGACAGAGTGCTGGCAGTTCTAGGAGCTGGGCAAGCTCGGAGCCCCAGTGTGTATTTGGCTGTAAGTGAAGTGGCAAGCGAAGCCGAAGAGCAGCAAGAGCTTTGGGGGCTTTCACCTTTGCTGTGGGAGAACTCGCCGGACGTTTGCAGTGTCGCAGCAGGGCTCTGCCCATCGGGCCAGTGAGACAGAGCGCTGGCAGGGTTCGGAGCTGGGCAAGCACGCAGCTGCAGCGTGTGTTTGGCTGTGAAAGCGGTGGTGAGGGAAGGTGGGGAGCAGCAGCTTTCTGTGCTGTCCCCTTTGCTGTGGGCAAAATGGCTGGACGTTTGCACTTTGCGAGCCAATCTGTGCCGAGAGTGAGAGTGAGCCTGAGACTGTGTATTCAGAGTGCGTGGAGGAAAAGCAAGTGCAGTTCACCAGCGTGTGTGTGTGTCTCGCTATGAAAGCGCTGGCAAAGGAAGGTGAGGAAGAGCGAGAGCTTTCCGTGGTGGTACCTTTGCTGTGGGAGAACGAGCTGGACGTTTGCAGTGTCGGAGCAGGGCTCTGGCCATCGTGAGAGTGAGAGAGAGTGTTGGCAGCGTTCGGAGTTAAGCAAGGACGGAGCGCCGCTGTGCGCGATCGGCAGAGCCCTGCTCCGACACGGCAAACGTCCAGCTCGTTCTCCCACACCAATAGCCCCAGCACTGAAAGTGCTTGCTGCTCCTCACCCTGCCTTGCCAGCGCTTTCGCAGCATAACACACACTGGTGAACTGCACTTGCCTTTCCTCCAGGCACTTCGAATACACATTCTCAAGCTCCCTCTCATTCTCGGCAGAGAGGAGCTCCCAAAGTGCAAACGACCAGCGATTTCTCCACACGATAGATCTAAAGGCTTAGTGCTCTTGCTGTTCCTCCCCTTCCCTTACCAGCGCTTGCACAGCTAAACACACACTGCGGATCTGCCCTTGCCTTGCCTCCCAGCACTCCCAATACACATTCTCAAGCTCACTCTCGCTCTCGGCACAGACTAGCTCCCAAAGTGAAAACGTCGGGCAATTTCTCCCACCCCTTATTCTAAGGCCTTAGTTCTGTGAAAGCGCTGGCACGGGACGGTGAGGAGCAGCAAGAGCTTCCAGTGCGGGCTCCTGTGGTGTGGGAGAAAGAGCTGGACGTTTGCATCGTCGCAGCAGGGCTCTGCCCATCGGGACAGTGACACAGAGTGCTGGCAGTTCTAGGAGCTGGGCAAGCTCGGAGCCCCAGTGTGTATTTGGCTGTAAATGAAGTGGCAAGCGAAGCCGACGAGCAGCAAGAGCTTTGGGGGCTTTCACCTTTGCTGTGGGAGAACTCGCCGGACGTTTGCAGTGTCGCAGCAGGGCTCTGCCCATCGGGCCAGTGAGACAGAGTGCTGGCAGGGTTCGGAGCTGGGCAAGCACGCAGCTGCAGCGTGTGTTTGGCTGTGAAAGCGGTGGTGAGGGAAGGTGGGGAGCAGCAGCTTTCTGTGCTGTCCCCTTTGCTGTGGGCAAAATGGCTGGACGTTTGCACTTTGCGAGCCAATCTGTGCCGAGAGTGAGAGTGAGCCTGAGACTGTGTATTCAGAGTGCGTGGAGGAAAAGCAAGTGCAGTTCACCAGCGTGTGTGTGTGTCTCGCTATGAAAGCGCTGGCAAAGGAAGGTGAGGAAGAGCGAGAGCTTTCCGTGGTGGTACCTTTGCTGTGGGAGAACGAGCTGGACGTTTGCAGTGTCGGAGCAGGGCTCTGGCCATCGTGAGAGTGAGAGAGAGTGTTGGCAGCGTTCGGAGTTAAGCAAGGACGGAGCGCCGCTGTGCGCGATCGGCAGAGCCCTGCTCCGACACGGCAAACGTCCAGCTCGTTCTCCCACACCAATAGCGCCAGCACTGAAAGTGCTTGCTGCTCCTCACCCTGCCTTGCCAGCGCTTTCGCAGCATAACACACACTGGTGAACTGCACTTGCCTTTCCTCCAGGCACTTCGAATACACATTCTCAAGCTCCCTCTCATTCTCGGCAGAGAGCAGCTCCCAAAGTGCAAACGACCAGCGATTTCTCCACACGATAGGTCTAAAGGCTTAGTGCTCTTGCTGTTCCTCCCCTTCCCTTACCAGCGCTTGCACAGCTAAGCACACACTGCGGATCTGCCCTTGCCTTGCCTCCCAGCACTCCCAATACACATTCTCAAGCTCACTCTCACTCTCGGCACAGACTAGCTCCCAAAGTGAAAACGTCGGGCAATTTCTCCCACCCCTTATTCTAAGGCCTTAGTTCTGTGAAAGCGCTGGCACGGGACGGTGAGGAGCAGCAAGAGCTTCCAGTGCGGGCACCTGTGGTGTGGGAGAAAGCGCTGGACGTTTGCATCGTCGCAGCAGGGCTCTGCCGATCGGGACAGTGAGACAGAGTGCTGGCAGTTCTAGGAGCTGGGCAAGCTCGGAGCCCCAGTGTGTATTTGGCTGTAAGTGAAGTGGCAAGCGAAGCCGAAGAGCAGCAAGAGCTTTGGGGGCTTTCACCTTTGCTGTGGGAGAACTCGCCGGACGTTTGCAGTGTCGCAGCAGGGCTCTGCCCATCGGGCCAGTGAGACAGAGTGCTGGCAGGGTTCGGAGCTGGGCAAGCACGCAGCTGCAGCGTGTGTTTGGCTGTGAAAGCGGTGGTGAGGGAAGGTGGGGAGCAGCAGCTTTCTGTGCTGTCCCCTTTGCTGTGGGCAAAATGGCTGGACGTTTGCACTTTGCGAGCCAATCTGTGCCGAGAGTGAGAGTGAGCCTGAGACTGTGTATTCAGAGTGCGTGGAGGAAAAGCAAGTGCAGTTCACCAGCGTGTGTGTGTGTCTCGCTATGAAAGCGCTGGCAAAGGAAGGTGAGGAAGAGCGAGAGCTTTCCGTGGTGGTACCTTTGCTGTGGGAGAACGAGCTGGACGTTTGCAGTGTCGGAGCAGGGCTCTGGCCATCGTGAGAGTGAGAGAGAGTGTTGGCAGCGTTCGGAGTTAAGCAAGGACGGAGCGCCGCTGTGTGCGATCGGCAGAGCCCTGCTCCGACACGGCAAACGTCCAGCTCGTTCTCCCACACCAACAGCGCCAGCACTGAAAGTGCTTGCTGCTCCTCACCCTGCCTTGCCAGCGCTTTCGCAGCATAACACACACTGCTGAACTGCACTTGCCTTTTTTCCAGGCACTTCGAATACACATTCTCAAGCTCCCTCTCATTCTCGGCAGAGAGCAGCTCCCAAAGTGCAAACGACCAGCGATTTCTCCACACGATAGGTCTAAAGGCTTAGTGCTCTTGCTGTTCCTCCCCTTCCCTTACCAGCGCTTGCACAGCTAAACACACACTGCGGATCTGCCCTTGCCTTGCCTCCCAGCACTCCCAATACACATTCTCAAGCTCACTCTCGCTCTCGGCACAGACTAGCTCCCAAAGTGAAAACGTCGGGCAATTTCTCCCACCCCTTATTCTAAGGCCTTAGTTCTGTGAAAGCGCTGGCACGGGACGGTGAGGAGCAGCAAGAGCTTCCAGTGCGGGCTCCTGTGGTGTGGGAGAAAGCGCTGGACGTTTGCATCGTCGCAGCAGGGCTCTGCCGATCGGGACAGTGAGACAGAGTGCTGGCAGTTCTAGGAGCTGGGCAAGCTCGGAGCCCCAGTGTGTATTTGGCTGTAAGTGAAGTGGCAAGCGAAGCCGAAGAGCAGCAAGAGCTTTGGGGGCTTTCACCTTTGCTGTGGGAGAACTCGCCGGACGTTTGCAGTGTCGCAGCAGGGCTCTGCCCATCGGGCCAGTGAGACAGAGTGCTGGCAGGGTTCGGAGCTGGGCAAGCACGCAGCTGCAGCGTGTGTTTGGCTGTGAAAGCGGTGGTGAGGGAAGGTGGGGAGCAGCAGCTTTCTGTGCTGTCCCCTTTGCTGTGGGCAAAATGGCTGGACGTTTGCCCTTTGCGAGCCAATCTGTGCCGAGAGTGAGAGTGAGCCTGAGACTGTGTATTCAGAGTGCGTGGAGGAAAAGCAAGTGCAGTTCACCAGCGTGTGTGTGTGTCTCGCTATGAAAGCGCTGGCAAAGGAAGGTGAGGAAGAGCGAGAGCTTTCCGTGGTGGTACCTTTGCTGTGGGAGAACGAGCTGGACGTTTGCAGTGTCGGAGCAGGGCTCTGGCCATCGTGAGAGTGAGAGAGAGTGTTGGCAGCGTTCGGAGTTAAGCAAGGACGGAGCGCCGCTGTGCGCGATCGGCAGAGCCCTGCTCCGACACGGCAAACGTCCAGCTCGTTCTCCCACACCAATAGCGCCAGCAATGAAAGTGCTTGCTGCTCCTCACCCTGCCTTGCCAGCGCTTTCGCAGCATAACACACACTGGTGAACTGCACTTGCCTTTCCTCCAGGCACTTCGAATACACATTCTCAAGCTCCCTCTCATTCTCGGCAGAGAGCAGCTCCCAAAGTGCAAACGACCAGCGATTTCTCCACACGATAGGTCTAAAGGCTTAGTGCTCTTGCTGTTCCTCCCCTTCCCTTACCAGCGCTTGCACAGCTAAACACACACTGCGGATCTGCCCTTGCCTTGCCTCCCAGCACTCCCAATACACATTCTCAAGCTCACTCTCACTCTCGGCACAGACTAGCTCCCAAAGTGAAAACGTCGGGCAATTTCTCCCACCCCTTATTCTAAGGCCTTAGTTCTGTGAAAGCGCTGGCACGGGACGGTGAGGAGCAGCAAGAGCTTCCAGTGCGGGCACCTGTGGTGTGGGAGAAAGCGCTGGACGTTTGCATCGTCGCAGCAGGGCTCTGCCGATCGGGCCAGTGAGACAGAGTGCTGGCAGTTCTAGGAGCTGGGCAAGCTCGGAGCCCCAGTGTGTATTTGGCTGTAAGTGAAGTGGCAAGCGAAGCCGAAGAGCAGCAAGAGCTTTGGGGGCTTTCACCTTTGCTGTGGGAGAACTCGCCGGACGTTTGCAGTGTCGCAGCAGGGCTCTGCCCATCGGGCCAGTGAGACAGAGTGCTGGCAGGGTTCGGAGCTGGGCAAGCACGCAGCTGCAGCGTGTGTTTGGCTGTGAAAGCGGTGGTGAGGGAAGGTGGGGAGCAGCAGCTTTCTGTGCTGTCCCCTTTGCTGTGGGCAAAATGGCTGGACGTTTGCCCTTTGCGAGCCAATCTGTGCCGAGAGTGAGAGTGAGCCTGAGACTGTGTATTCAGAGTGCGTGGAGGAAAAGCAAGTGCAGTTCACCAGCGTGTGTGTGTGTCTCGCTATGAAAGCGCTGGCAAAGGAAGGTGAGGAAGAGCGAGAGCTTTCCGTGGTGGTACCTTTGCTGTGGGAGAACGAGCTGGACGTTTGCAGTGTCGGAGCAGGGCTCTGGCCATCGTGAGAGTGAGAGAGAGTGTTGGCAGCGTTCGGAGTTAAGCAAGGACGGAGCGCCGCTGTGCGCGATCGGCAGAGCCCTGCTCCGACACGGCAAACGTCCAGCTCGTTCTCCCACACCAATAGCGCCAGCACTGAAAGTGCTTGCTGCTCCTCACCCTGCCTTGCCAGCGCTTTCGCAGCATAACACACACTGGTGAACTGCACTTGCCTTTCCTCCAGGCACTTCGAATACACATTCTCAAGCTCCCTCTCATTCTCGGCAGAGAGCAGCTCCCAAAGTGCAAACGACCAGCGATTTCTCCACACGATAGGTCTAAAGGCTTAGTGCTCTTGCTGTTCCTCCCCTTCCCTTACCAGCGCTTGCACAGCTAAGCACACACTGCGGATCTGCCCTTGCCTTGCCTCCCAGCACTCCCAATACACATTCTCAAGCTCACTCTCACTCTCGGCACAGACTAGCTCCCAAAGTGAAAACGTCGGGCAATTTCTCCCACCCCTTATTCTAAGGCCTTCGTTCTGTGAAAGCGCTGGCACGGGACGGTGAGGAGCAGCAAGAGCTTCCAGTGAGGGCACCTGTGGTGTGGGAGAAAGCGCTGGACGTTTGCATCGTCGCAGCAGGGCTCTGCCGATCGGGACAGTGACACAGAGTGCTGGCAGTTCTAGGAGCTGGGCAAGCTCGGAGCCCCAGTGTGTATTTGGCTGTAAATGAAGTGGCAAGCGAAGCCGAAGAGCAGCAAGAGCTTTGGGGGCTTTCACCTTTGCTGTGGGAGAACTCGCCGGACGTTTGCAGTGTCGCAGCAGGGCTCTGCCCATCGGGCCAGTGAGACAGAGTGCTGGCAGGGTTCGGAGCTGGGCAAGCACGCAGCTGCAGCGTGTGTTTGGCTGTGAAAGCGGTGGTGAGGGAAGGTGGGGAGCAGCAGCTTTCTGTGCTGTCCCCTTTGCTGTGGGCAAAATGGCTGGACGTTTGCACTTTGCGAGCCAATCTGTGCCGAGAGTGAGAGTGAGCCTGAGACTGTGTATTCAGAGTGCGTGGAGGAAAAGCAAGTGCAGTTCACCAGCGTGTGTGTGTGTCTCGCTATGAAAGCGCTGGCAAAGGAAGGTGAGGAAGAGCGAGAGCTTTCCGTGGTGGTACCTTTGCTGTGGGAGAACGAGCTGGACGTTTGCAGTGTCGGAGCAGGGCTCTGGCCATCGTGAGAGTGAGAGAGAGTGTTGGCAGCGTTCGGAGTTAAGCAAGGACGGAGCGCCGCTGTGTGCGATCGGCAGAGCCCTGCTCCGACACGGCAAACGTCCAGCTCGTTCTCCCACACCAATAGCGCCAGCACTGAAAGTGCTTGCTGCTCCTCACCCTGCCTTGCCAGCGCTTTCGCAGCATAACACACACTGGTGAACTGCACTTGCCTTTCCTCCAGGCACTTCGAATACACATTCTCAAGCTCCCTCTCATTCTCGGCAGAGAGGAGCTCCCAAAGTGCAAACGACCAGCGATTTCTCCACACGATAGATCTAAAGGCTTAGTGCTCTTGCTGTTCCTCCCCTTCCCTTACCAGCGCTTGCACAGCTAAGCACACACTGCGGATCTGCCCTTGCCTTGCCTCCCAGCACTCCCAATACACATTCTCAAGCTCACTCTCGCTCTCGGCACAGACTAGCTCCCAAAGTGAAAACGTCGGGCAATTTCTCCCACCCCTTATTCTAAGGCCTTAGTTCTGTGAAAGCGCTGGCACGGGACGGTGAGGAGCAGCAAGAGCTTCCAGTGCGGGCACCTGTGGTGTGGGAGAAAGCGCTGGACGTTTGCATCGTCGCAGCAGGGCTCTGCCGATCGGGACAGTGACACAGAGTGCTGGCAGTTCTAGGAGCTGGGCAAGCTCGGAGCCCCAGTGTGTATTTGGCTGTAAATGAAGTGGCAAGCGAAGCCGACGAGCAGCAAGAGCTTTGGGGGCTTTCACCTTTGCTGTGGGAGAACTCGCCGGACGTTTGCAGTGTCGCAGCAGGGCTCTGCCCATCGGGCCAGTGAGACAGAGTGCTGGCAGGGTTCGGAGCTGGGCAAGCACGCAGCTGCAGCGTGTGTTTGGCTGTGAAAGCGGTGGTGAGGGAAGGTGGGGAGCAGCAGCTTTCTGTGCTGTCCCCTTTGCTGTGGGCAAAATGGCTGGACGTTTGCCCTTTGCGAGCCAATCTGTGCCGAGAGTGAGAGTGAGCCTGAGACTGTGTATTCAGAGTGCGTGGAGGAAAAGCAAGTGCAGTTCACCAGCGTGTGTGTGTCTCGCTATGAAAGCGCTGGCAAAGGAAGGTGAGGAAGAGCGAGAGCTTTCTGTGGTGGTACCTTTGCTGTGGGAGAACGAGCTGGACGTTTGCAGTGTCGGAGCAGGGCTCTGGCCATCGTGAGAGTGAGAGAGAGTGTTGGCAGCGTTCGGAGTTAAGCAAGGACGGAGCGCCGCTGTGCGCGATCGGCAGAGCCCTGCTCCGACACGGCAAACGTCCAGCTCGTTCTCCCACACCAATAGCGCCAGCACTGAAAGTGCTTGCTGCTCCTCACCCTGCCTTGCCAGCGCTTTCGCAGCATAACACACACTGGTGAACTGCACTTGCCTTTCCTCCAGGCACTTCGAATACACATTCTCAAGCTCCCTCTCATTCTCGGCAGAGAGCAGCTCCCAAAGTGCAAACGACCAGCGATTTCTCCACACGATAGGTCTAAAGGCTTAGTGCTCTTGCTGTTCCTCCCCTTCCCTTACCAGCGCTTGCACAGCTAAGCACACACTGCGGATCTGCCCTTGCCTTGCCTCCCAGCACTCCCAATACACATTCTCAAGCTCACTCTCACTCTCGGCACAGACTAGCTCCCAAAGTGAAAACGTCGGGCAATTTCTCCCACCCCTTATTCTAAGGCCTTCGCTCTGTGAAAGCGCTGGCACGGGACGGTGAGGAGCAGCAAGAGCTTCCAGTGCGGGCACCTGTGGTGTGGGAGAAAGCGCTGGACGTTTGCATCGTCGCAGCAGGGCTCTGCCGATCGGGACAGTGAGACCGAGTGCTGGCAGTTCTAGGAGCTGGGCAAGCTCGGAGCCCCAGTGTGTATTTGGCTGTAAATGAAGTGGCAAGCGAAGCCGAAGAGCAGCAAGAGCTTTGGGGGCTTTCACCTTTGCTGTGGGAGAACTCGCCGGACGTTTGCAGTGTCGCAGCAGGGCTCTGCCCATCGGGCCAGTGAGACAGAGTGCTGGCAGGGTTCGGAGCTGGGCAAGCACGCAGCTGCAGCGTGTGTTTGGCTGTGAAAGCGGTGGTGAGGGAAGGTGGGGAGCAGCAGCTTTCTGTGCTGTCCCCTTTGCTGTGGGCAAAATGGCTGGACGTTTGCACTTTGCGAGCCAATCTGTGCCGAGAGTGAGAGTGAGCCTGAGACTGTGTATTCAGAGTGCGTGGAGGAAAAGCAAGTGCAGTTCACCAGCGTGTGTGTGTGTCTCGCTATGAAAGCGCTGGCAAAGGAAGGTGAGGAAGAGCGAGAGCTTTCCGTGGTGGTACCTTTGCTGTGGGAGAACGAGCTGGACGTTTGCAGTGTCGGAGCAGGGCTCTGGCCATCGTGAGAGTGAGAGAGAGTGTTGGCAGCGTTCGGAGTTAAGCAAGGACGGAGCGCCGCTGTGTGCGATCGGCAGAGCCCTGCTCCGACACGGCAAACGTCCAGCTCGTTCTCCCACACCAATAGCGCCAGCACTGAAAGTGCTTGCTGCTCCTCACCCTGCCTTGCCAGCGCTTTCGCAGCATAACACACACTGGTGAACTGCACTTGCCTTTCCTCCAGGCACTTCGAATACACATTCTCAAGCTCCCTCTCATTCTCGGCAGAGAGCAGCTCCCAAAGTGCAAACGACCAGCGATTTCTCCACACGATAGGTCTAAAGGCTTAGTGCTCTTGCTGTTCCTCCCCTTCCCTTACCAGCGCTTGCACAGCTAAGCACACACTGCGGATCTGCCCTTGCCTTGCCTCCCAGCACTCCCAATACACATTCTCAAGCTCACTCTCACTCTCGGCACAGACTAGCTCCCAAAGTGAAAACGTCGGGCAATTTCTCCCACCCCTTATTCTAAGGCCTTAGTTCTGTGAAAGCGCTGGCACGGGACGGTGAGGAGCAGCAAGAGCTTCCAGTGCGGGCACCTGTGGTGTGGGAGAAAGCGCTGGACGTTTGCATCGTCGCAGCAGGGCTCTGCCGATCGGGCCAGTGAGACAGAGTGCTGGCAGTTCTAGGAGCTGGGCAAGCTCGGAGCCCCAGTGTGTATTTGGCTGTAAGTGAAGTGGCAAGCGAAGCCGAAGAGCAGCAAGAGCTTTGGGGGCTTTCACCTTTGCTGTGGGAGAACTCGCCGGACGTTTGCAGTGTCGCAGCAGGGCTCTGCCCATCGGGCCAGTGAGACAGAGCGCTGGCAGGGTTCGGAGCTGGGCAAGCACGCAGCTGCAGCGTGTGTTTGGCTGTGAAAGCGGTGGTGAGGGAAGGTGGGGAGCAGCAGCTTTCTGTGCTGTCCCCTTTGCTGTGGGCAAAATGGCTGGACGTTTGCACTTTGCGAGCCAATCTGTGCCGAGAGTGAGAGTGAGCCTGAGACTGTGTATTCAGAGTGCGTGGAGGAAAAGCAAGTGCAGTTCACCAGCGTGTGTGTGTGTCTCGCTATGAAAGCGCTGGCAAAGGAAGGTGAGGAAGAGCGAGAGCTTTCCGTGGTGGTACCTTTGCTGTGGGAGAACGAGCTGGACGTTTGCAGTGTCGGAGCAGGGCTCTGGCCATCGTGAGAGTGAGAGAGAGTGTTGGCAGCGTTCGGAGTTAAGCAAGGACGGAGCGCCGCTGTGCGCGATCGGCAGAGCCCTGCTCCGACACGGCAAACGTCCAGCTCGTTCTCCCACACCAATAGCCCCAGCACTGAAAGTGCTTGCTGCTCCTCACCCTGCCTTGCCAGCGCTTTCGCAGCATAACACACACTGGTGAACTGCACTTGCCTTTCCTCCAGGCACTTCGAATACACATTCTCAAGCTCCCTCTCATTCTCGGCAGAGAGGAGCTCCCAAAGTGCAAACGACCAGCGATTTCTCCACACGATAGATCTAAAGGCTTAGTGCTCTTGCTGTTCCTCCCCTTCCCTTACCAGCGCTTGCACAGCTAAACACACACTGCGGATCTGCCCTTGCCTTGCCTCCCAGCACTCCCAATACACATTCTCAAGCTCACTCTCGCTCTCGGCACAGACTAGCTCCCAAAGTGAAAACGTCGGGCAATTTCTCCCACCCCTTATTCTAAGGCCTTAGTTCTGTGAAAGCGCTGGCACGGGACGGTGAGGAGCAGCAAGAGCTTCCAGTGCGGGCTCCTGTGGTGTGGGAGAAAGAGCTGGACGTTTGCATCGTCGCAGCAGGGCTCTGCCCATCGGGACAGTGACACAGAGTGCTGGCAGTTCTAGGAGCTGGGCAAGCTCGGAGCCCCAGTGTGTATTTGGCTGTAAATGAAGTGGCAAGCGAAGCCGACGAGCAGCAAGAGCTTTGGGGGCTTTCACCTTTGCTGTGGGAGAACTCGCCGGACGTTTGCAGTGTCGCAGCAGGGCTCTGCCCATCGGGCCAGTGAGACAGAGTGCTGGCAGGGTTCGGAGCTGGGCAAGCACGCAGCTGCAGCGTGTGTTTGGCTGTGAAAGCGGTGGTGAGGGAAGGTGGGGAGCAGCAGCTTTCTGTGCTGTCCCCTTTGCTGTGGGCAAAATGGCTGGACGTTTGCACTTTGCGAGCCAATCTGTGCCGAGAGTGAGAGTGAGCCTGAGACTGTGTATTCAGAGTGCGTGGAGGAAAAGCAAGTGCAGTTCACCAGCGTGTGTGTGTGTCTCGCTATGAAAGCGCTGGCAAAGGAAGGTGAGGAAGAGCGAGAGCTTTCCGTGGTGGTACCTTTGCTGTGGGAGAACGAGCTGGACGTTTGCAGTGTCGGAGCAGGGCTCTGGCCATCGTGAGAGTGAGAGAGAGTGTTGGCAGCGTTCGGAGTTAAGCAAGGACGGAGCGCCGCTGTGCGCGATCGGCAGAGCCCTGCTCCGACACGGCAAACGTCCAGCTCGTTCTCCCACACCAATAGCGCCAGCACTGAAAGTGCTTGCTGCTCCTCACCCTGCCTTGCCAGCGCTTTCGCAGCATAACACACACTGGTGAACTGCACTTGCCTTTCCTCCAGGCACTTCGAATACACATTCTCAAGCTCCCTCTCATTCTCGGCAGAGAGCAGCTCCCAAAGTGCAAACGACCAGCGATTTCTCCACACGATAGGTCTAAAGGCTTAGTGCTCTTGCTGTTCCTCCCCTTCCCTTACCAGCGCTTGCACAGCTAAGCACACACTGCGGATCTGCCCTTGCCTTGCCTCCCAGCACTCCCAATACACATTCTCAAGCTCACTCTCACTCTCGGCACAGACTAGCTCCCAAAGTGAAAACGTCGGGCAATTTCTCCCACCCCTTATTCTAAGGCCTTAGTTCTGTGAAAGCGCTGGCACGGGACGGTGAGGAGCAGCAAGAGCTTCCAGTGCGGGCACCTGTGGTGTGGGAGAAAGCGCTGGACGTTTGCATCGTCGCAGCAGGGCTCTGCCGATCGGGACAGTGAGACAGAGTGCTGGCAGTTCTAGGAGCTGGGCAAGCTCGGAGCCCCAGTGTGTATTTGGCTGTAAGTGAAGTGGCAAGCGAAGCCGAAGAGCAGCAAGAGCTTTGGGGGCTTTCACCTTTGCTGTGGGAGAACTCGCCGGACGTTTGCAGTGTCGCAGCAGGGCTCTGCCCATCGGGCCAGTGAGACAGAGTGCTGGCAGGGTTCGGAGCTGGGCAAGCACGCAGCTGCAGCGTGTGTTTGGCTGTGAAAGCGGTGGTGAGGGAAGGTGGGGAGCAGCAGCTTTCTGTGCTGTCCCCTTTGCTGTGGGCAAAATGGCTGGACGTTTGCACTTTGCGAGCCAATCTGTGCCGAGAGTGAGAGTGAGCCTGAGACTGTGTATTCAGAGTGCGTGGAGGAAAAGCAAGTGCAGTTCACCAGCGTGTGTGTGTGTCTCGCTATGAAAGCGCTGGCAAAGGAAGGTGAGGAAGAGCGAGAGCTTTCCGTGGTGGTACCTTTGCTGTGGGAGAACGAGCTGGACGTTTGCAGTGTCGGAGCAGGGCTCTGGCCATCGTGAGAGTGAGAGAGAGTGTTGGCAGCGTTCGGAGTTAAGCAAGGACGGAGCGCCGCTGTGTGCGATCGGCAGAGCCCTGCTCCGACACGGCAAACGTCCAGCTCGTTCTCCCACACCAACAGCGCCAGCACTGAAAGTGCTTGCTGCTCCTCACCCTGCCTTGCCAGCGCTTTCGCAGCATAACACACACTGCTGAACTGCACTTGCCTTTTTTCCAGGCACTTCGAATACACATTCTCAAGCTCCCTCTCATTCTCGGCAGAGAGCAGCTCCCAAAGTGCAAACGACCAGCGATTTCTCCACACGATAGGTCTAAAGGCTTAGTGCTCTTGCTGTTCCTCCCCTTCCCTTACCAGCGCTTGCACAGCTAAACACACACTGCGGATCTGCCCTTGCCTTGCCTCCCAGCACTCCCAATACACATTCTCAAGCTCACTCTCGCTCTCGGCACAGACTAGCTCCCAAAGTGAAAACGTCGGGCAATTTCTCCCACCCCTTATTCTAAGGCCTTAGTTCTGTGAAAGCGCTGGCACGGGACGGTGAGGAGCAGCAAGAGCTTCCAGTGCGGGCTCCTGTGGTGTGGGAGAAAGCGCTGGACGTTTGCATCGTCGCAGCAGGGCTCTGCCGATCGGGACAGTGAGACAGAGTGCTGGCAGTTCTAGGAGCTGGGCAAGCTCGGAGCCCCAGTGTGTATTTGGCTGTAAGTGAAGTGGCAAGCGAAGCCGAAGAGCAGCAAGAGCTTTGGGGGCTTTCACCTTTGCTGTGGGAGAACTCGCCGGACGTTTGCAGTGTCGCAGCAGGGCTCTGCCCATCGGGCCAGTGAGACAGAGTGCTGGCAGGGTTCGGAGCTGGGCAAGCACGCAGCTTCAGCGTGTGTTTGGCTGTGAAAGCGGTGGTGAGGGAAGGTGGGGAGCAGCAGCTTTCTGTGCTGTCCCCTTTGCTGTGGGCAAAATGGCTGGACGTTTGCCCTTTGCGAGCCAATCTGTGCCGAGAGTGAGAGTGAGCCTGAGACTGTGTATTCAGAGTGCGTGGAGGAAAAGCAAGTGCAGTTCACCAGCGTGTGTGTGTGTCTCGCTATGAAAGCGCTGGCAAAGGAAGGTGAGGAAGAGCGAGAGCTTTCCGTGGTGGTACCTTTGCTGTGGGAGAACGAGCTGGACGTTTGCAGTGTCGGAGCAGGGCTCTGGCCATCGTGAGAGTGAGAGAGAGTGTTGGCAGCGTTCGGAGTTAAGCAAGGACGGAGCGCCGCTGTGCGCGATCGGCAGAGCCCTGCTCCGACACGGCAAACGTCCAGCTCGTTCTCCCACACCAATAGCGCCAGCAATGAAAGTGCTTGCTGCTCCTCACCCTGCCTTGCCAGCGCTTTCGCAGCATAACACACACTGGTGAACTGCACTTGCCTTTCCTCCAGGCACTTCGAATACACATTCTCAAGCTCCCTCTCATTCTCGGCAGAGAGCAGCTCCCAAAGTGCAAACGACCAGCGATTTCTCCACACGATAGGTCTAAAGGCTTAGTGCTCTTGCTGTTCCTCCCCTTCCCTTACCAGCGCTTGCACAGCTAAACACACACTGCGGATCTGCCCTTGCCTTGCCTCCCAGCACTCCCAATACACATTCTCAAGCTCACTCTCACTCTCGGCACAGACTAGCTCCCAAAGTGAAAACGTCGGGCAATTTCTCCCACCCCTTATTCTAAGGCCTTAGTTCTGTGAAAGCGCTGGCACGGGACGGTGAGGAGCAGCAAGAGCTTCCAGTGCGGGCACCTGTGGTGTGGGAGAAAGCGCTGGACGTTTGCATCGTCGCAGCAGGGCTCTGCCGATCGGGCCAGTGAGACAGAGTGCTGGCAGTTCTAGGAGCTGGGCAAGCTCGGAGCCCCAGTGTGTATTTGGCTGTAAGTGAAGTGGCAAGCGAAGCCGAAGAGCAGCAAGAGCTTTGGGGGCTTTCACCTTTGCTGTGGGAGAACTCGCCGGACGTTTGCAGTGTCGCAGCAGGGCTCTGCCCATCGGGCCAGTGAGACAGAGTGCTGGCAGGGTTCGGAGCTGGGCAAGCACGCAGCTGCAGCGTGTGTTTGGCTGTGAAAGCGGTGGTGAGGGAAGGTGGGGAGCAGCAGCTTTCTGTGCTGTCCCCTTTGCTGTGGGCAAAATGGCTGGACGTTTGCCCTTTGCGAGCCAATCTGTGCCGAGAGTGAGAGTGAGCCTGAGACTGTGTATTCAGAGTGCGTGGAGGAAAAGCAAGTGCAGTTCACCAGCGTGTGTGTGTGTCTCGCTATGAAAGCGCTGGCAAAGGAAGGTGAGGAAGAGCGAGAGCTTTCCGTGGTGGTACCTTTGCTGTGGGAGAACGAGCTGGACGTTTGCAGTGTCGGAGCAGGGCTCTGGCCATCGTGAGAGTGAGAGAGAGTGTTGGCAGCGTTCGGAGTTAAGCAAGGACGGAGCGCCGCTGTGCGCGATCGGCAGAGCCCTGCTCCGACACGGCAAACGTCCAGCTCGTTCTCCCACACCAATAGCGCCAGCACTGAAAGTGCTTGCTGCTCCTCACCCTGCCTTGCCAGCGCTTTCGCAGCATAACACACACTGGTGAACTGCACTTGCCTTTCCTCCAGGCACTTCGAATACACATTCTCAAGCTCCCTCTCATTCTCGGCAGAGAGCAGCTCCCAAAGTGCAAACGACCAGCGATTTCTCCACACGATAGGTCTAAAGGCTTAGTGCTCTTGCTGTTCCTCCCCTTCCCTTACCAGCGCTTGCACAGCTAAGCACACACTGCGGATCTGCCCTTGCCTTGCCTCCCAGCACTCCCAATACACATTCTCAAGCTCACTCTCACTCTCGGCACAGACTAGCTCCCAAAGTGAAAACGTCGGGCAATTTCTCCCACCCCTTATTCTAAGGCCTTCGTTCTGTGAAAGCGCTGGCACGGGACGGTGAGGAGCAGCAAGAGCTTCCAGTGAGGGCACCTGTGGTGTGGGAGAAAGCGCTGGACGTTTGCATCGTCGCAGCAGGGCTCTGCCGATCGGGACAGTGACACAGAGTGCTGGCAGTTCTAGGAGCTGGGCAAGCTCGGAGCCCCAGTGTGTATTTGGCTGTAAATGAAGTGGCAAGCGAAGCCGAAGAGCAGCAAGAGCTTTGGGGGCTTTCACCTTTGCTGTGGGAGAACTCGCCGGACGTTTGCAGTGTCGCAGCAGGGCTCTGCCCATCGGGCCAGTGAGACAGAGTGCTGGCAGGGTTCGGAGCTGGGCAAGCACGCAGCTGCAGCGTGTGTTTGGCTGTGAAAGCGGTGGTGAGGGAAGGTGGGGAGCAGCAGCTTTCTGTGCTGTCCCCTTTGCTGTGGGCAAAATGGCTGGACGTTTGCACTTTGCGAGCCAATCTGTGCCGAGAGTGAGAGTGAGCCTGAGACTGTGTATTGAGAGTGCCTGGAGGAAAAGCAAGTGCAGTTCACCAGCGTGTGTGTGTGTCTCGCTATGAAAGCGCTGGCAAAGGAAGGTGAGGAAGAGCGAGAGCTTTCCGTGGTGGTACCTTTGCTGTGGGAGAACGAGCTGGACGTTTGCAGTGTCGGAGCAGGGCTCTGGCCATCGTGAGAGTGAGAGAGAGTGTTGGCAGCGTTCGGAGTTAAGCAAGGACGGAGCGCCGCTGTGTGCGATCGGCAGAGCCCTGCTCCGACACGGCAAACGTCCAGCTCGTTCTCCCACACCAATAGCCCCAGCACTGAAAGTGCTTGCTGCTCCTCACCCTGCCTTGCCAGCGCTTTCGCAGCATAACACACACTGGTGAACTGCACTTGCCTTTCCTCCAGGCACTTCGAATACACATTCTCAAGCTCCCTCTCATTCTCGGCAGAGAGGAGCTCCCAAAGTGCAAACGACCAGCGATTTCTCCACACGATAGATCTAAAGGCTTAGTGCTCTTGCTGTTCCTCCCCTTCCCTTACCAGCGCTTGCACAGCTAAACACACACTGCGGATCTGCCCTTGCCTTGCCTCCCAGCACTCCCAATACACATTCTCAAGCTCACTCTCGCTCTCGGCACAGACTAGCTCCCAAAGTGAAAACGTCGGGCAATTTCTCCCACCCCTTATTCTAAGGCCTTAGTTCTGTGAAAGCGCTGGCACGGGACGGTGAGGAGCAGCAAGAGCTTCCAGTGCGGGCACCTGTGGTGTGGGAGAAAGCGCTGGACGTTTGCATCGTCGCAGCAGGGCTCTGCCCATCGGGACAGTGACACAGAGTGCTGGCAGTTCTAGGAGCTGGGCAAGCTCGGAGCCCCAGTGTGTATTTGGCTGTAAATGAAGTGGCAAGCGAAGCCGACGAGCAGCAAGAGCTTTGGGGGCTTTCACCTTTGCTGTGGGAGAACTCGCCGGACGTTTGCAGTGTCGCAGCAGGGCTCTGCCCATCGGGCCAGTGAGACAGAGTGCTGGCAGGGTTCGGAGCTGGGCAAGCACGCAGCTGCAGCGTGTGTTTGGCTGTGAAAGCGGTGGTGAGGGAAGGTGGGGAGCAGCAGCTTTCTGTGCTGTCCCCTTTGCTGTGGGCAAAATGGCTGGACGTTTGCACTTTGCGAGCCAATCTGTGCCGAGAGTGAGAGTGAGCCTGAGACTGTGTATTGAGAGTGCCTGGAGGAAAAGCAAGTGCAGTTCACCAGCGTGTGTGTGTGTCTCGCTATGAAAGCGCTGGCAAAGGAAGGTGAGGAAGAGCGAGAGCTTTCCGTGGTGGTACCTTTGCTGTGGGAGAACGAGCTGGACGTTTGCAGTGTCGGAGCAGGGCTCTGGCCATCGTGAGAGTGAGAGAGAGTGTTGGCAGCGTTCGGAGTTAAGCAAGGACGGAGCGCCGCTGTGCGCGATTGGCAGAGCCCTGCTCCGACACGGCAAACGTCCAGCTCGTTCTCCCACACCAATAGCGCCAGTACTGAAAGTGCTTGCTGCTCCTCACCCTGCCTTGCCAGCGCTTTCGCAGCATAACACACACTGGTGAACTGCACTTGCCTTTCCTCCAGGCACTTCGAATACACATTCTCAAGCTCCCTCTCATTCTCGGCAGAGAGCAGCTCCCAAAGTGCAAACGACCAGCGATTTCTCCACACGATAGGTCTAAAGGCTTAGTGCTCTTGCTGTTCCTCCCCTTCCCTTACCAGCGCTTGCACAGCTAAGCACACACTGCGGATCTGCCCTTGCCTTGCCTCCCAGCACTCCCAATACACATTCTCAAGCTCACTCTCACTCTCGGCACAGACTAGCTCCCAAAGTGAAAACGTCGGGCAATTTCTCCCACCCCTTATTCTAAGGCCTTCGTTCTGTGAAAGCGCTGGCACGGGACGGTGAGGAGCAGCAAGAGCTTCCAGTGCGGGCACCTGTGGTGTGGGAGAAAGCGCTGGACGTTTGTATCGTCGCAGCAGGGCTCTGCCGATCGGGCCAGTGAGACAGAGTGCTGGCAGTTCTAGGAGCTGGGCAAGCTCGGAGCCCCAGTGTGTATTTGGCTGTAAATGAAGTGGCAAGCGAAGCCGAAGAGCAGCAAGAGCTTTGGGGGCTTTCACCTTTGCTGTGGGAGAACTCGCCGGACGTTTGCAGTGTCGCAGCAGGGCTCTGCCCATCGGGCCAGTGAGACAGAGTGCTGGCAGGGTTCGGAGCTGGGCAAGCACGCAGCTGCAGCGTGTGTTTGGCTGTGAAAGCGGTGGTGAGGGAAGGTGGGGAGCAGCAGCTTTCTGTGCTGTCCCCTTTGCTGTGGGCAAAATGGCTGGACGTTTGCACTTTGCGAGCCAATCTGTGCCGAGAGTGAGAGTGAGCCTGAGACTGTGTATTGAGAGTGCCTGGAGGAAAAGCAAGTGCAGTTCACCAGCGTGTGTGTGTGTCTCGCTATGAAAGCGCTGGCAAAGGAAGGTGAGGAAGAGCGAGAGCTTTCCGTGGTGGTACCTTTGCTGTGGGAGAACGAGCTGGACGTTTGCAGTGTCGGAGCAGGGCTCTGGCCATCGTGAGAGTGAGAGAGAGTGTTGGCAGCGTTCGGAGTTAAGCAAGGACGGAGCGCCGCTGTGTGCGATCGGCAGAGCCCTGCTCCGACACGGCAAACGTCCAGCTCGTTCTCCCACACCAATAGCCCCAGCACTGAAAGTGCTTGCTGCTCCTCACCCTGCCTTGCCAGCGCTTTCGCAGCATAACACACACTGGTGAACTGCACTTGCCTTTCCTCCAGGCACTTCGAATACACATTCTCAAGCTCCCTCTCATTCTCGGCAGAGAGCAGCTCCCAAAGTGCAAACGACCAGCGATTTCTCCACACGATAGATCTAAAGGCTTAGTGCTCTTGCTGTTCCTCCCCTTCCCTTACCAGCGCTTGCACAGCTAAACACACACTGCGGATCTGCCCTTGCCTTGCCTCCCAGCACTCCCAATACACATTCTCAAGCTCACTCTCGCTCTCGGCACAGACTAGCTCCCAAAGTGAAAACGTCGGGCAATTTCTCCCACCCCTTATTCTAAGGCCTTAGTTCTGTGAAAGCGCTGGCACGGGACGGTGAGGAGCAGCAAGAGCTTCCAGTGCGGGCACCTGTGGTGTGGGAGAAAGCGCTGGACGTTTGCATCGTCGCAGCAGGGCTCTGCCCATCGGGACAGTGACACAGAGTGCTGGCAGTTCTAGGAGCTGGGCAAGCTCGGAGCCCCAGTGTGTATTTGGCTGTAAATGAAGTGGCAAGCGAAGCCGACGAGCAGCAAGAGCTTTGGGGGCTTTCACCTTTGCTGTGGGAGAACTCGCCGGACGTTTGCAGTGTCGCAGCAGGGCTCTGCCCATCGGGCCAGTGAGACAGAGTGCTGGCAGGGTTCGGAGCTGGGCAAGCACGCAGCTGCAGCGTGTGTTTGGCTGTGAAAGCGGTGGTGAGGGAAGGTGGGGAGCAGCAGCTTTCTGTGCTGTCCCCTTTGCTGTGGGCAAAATGGCTGGACGTTTGCACTTTGCGAGCCAATCTGTGCCGAGAGTGAGAGTGAGCCTGAGACTGTGTATTGAGAGTGCCTGGAGGAAAAGCAAGTGCAGTTCACCAGCGTGTGTGTGTGTCTCGCTATGAAAGCGCTGGCAAAGGAAGGTGAGGAAGAGCGAGAGCTTTCCGTGGTGGTACCTTTGCTGTGGGAGAACGAGCTGGACGTTTGCAGTGTCGGAGCAGGGCTCTGGCCATCGTGAGAGTGAGAGAGAGTGTTGGCAGCGTTCGGAGTTAAGCAAGGACGGAGCGCCGCTGTGCGCGATTGGCAGAGCCCTGCTCCGACACGGCAAACGTCCAGCTCGTTCTCCCACACCAATAGCGCCAGTACTGAAAGTGCTTGCTGCTCCTCACCCTGCCTTGCCAGCGCTTTCGCAGCATAACACACACTGGTGAACTGCACTTGCCTTTCCTCCAGGCACTTCGAATACACATTCTCAAGCTCCCTCTCATTCTCGGCAGAGAGCAGCTCCCAAAGTGCAAACGACCAGCGATTTCTCCACACGATAGGTCTAAAGGCTTAGTGCTCTTGCTGTTCCTCCCCTTCCCTTACCAGCGCTTGCACAGCTAAGCACACACTGCGGATCTGCCCTTGCCTTGCCTCCCAGCACTCCCAATACACATTCTCAAGCTCACTCTCACTCTCGGCACAGACTAGCTCCCAAAGTGAAAACGTCGGGCAATTTCTCCCACCCCTTATTCTAAGGCCTTCGTTCTGTGAAAGCGCTGGCACGGGACGGTGAGGAGCAGCAAGAGCTTCCAGTGCGGGCACCTGTGGTGTGGGAGAAAGCGCTGGACGTTTGTATCGTCGCAGCAGGGCTCTGCCGATCGGGCCAGTGAGACAGAGTGCTGGCAGTTCTAGGAGCTGGGCAAGCTCGGAGCCCCAGTGTGTATTTGGCTGTAAATGAAGTGGCAAGCGAAGCCGAAGAGCAGCAAGAGCTTTGGGGGCTTTCACCTTTGCTGTGGGAGAACTCGCCGGACGTTTGCAGTGTCGCAGCAGGGCTCTGCCCATCGGGCCAGTGAGACAGAGTGCTGGCAGGGTTCGGAGCTGGGCAAGCACGCAGCTGCAGCGTGTGTTTGGCTGTGAAAGCGGTGGTGAGGGAAGGTGGGGAGCAGCAGCTTTCTGTGCTGTCCCCTTTGCTGTGGGCAAAATGGCTGGACGTTTGCACTTTGCGAGCCAATCTGTGCCGAGAGTGAGAGTGAGCCTGAGACTGTGTATTGAGAGTGCCTGGAGGAAAAGCAAGTGCAGTTCACCAGCGTGTGTGTGTGTCTCGCTATGAAAGCGCTGGCAAAGGAAGGTGAGGAAGAGCGAGAGCTTTCCGTGGTGGTACCTTTGCTGTGGGAGAACGAGCTGGACGTTTGCAGTGTCGGAGCAGGGCTCTGGCCATCGTGAGAGTGAGAGAGAGTGTTGGCAGCGTTCGGAGTTAAGCAAGGACGGAGCGCCGCTGTGTGCGATCGGCAGAGCCCTGCTCCGACACGGCAAACGTCCAGCTCGTTCTCCCACACCAACAGCGCCAGCACTGAAAGTGCTTGCTGCTCCTCACCCTGCCTTGCCAGCGCTTTCGCAGCATAACACACACTGGTGAACTGCACTTGCCTTTTTTCCAGGCACTTCGAATACACATTCTCAAGCTCCCTCTCATTCTCGGCAGAGAGCAGCTCCCAAAGTGCAAACGACCAGCGATTTCTCCACACGATAGGTCTAAAGGCTTAGTGCTCTTGCTGTTCCTCCCCTTCCCTTACCAGCGCTTGCACAGCTAAACACACACTGCGGATCTGCCCTTGCCTTGCCTCCCAGCACTCCCAATACACATTCTCAAGCTCACTCTCACTCTCGGCACAGACTAGCTCCCAAAGTGAAAACGTCGGGCAATTTCTCCCACCCCTTATTCTAAGGCCTTAGTTCTGTGAAAGCGCTGGCACGGGACGGTGAGGAGCAGCAAGAGCTTCCAGTGCGGGCACCTGTGGTGTGGGAGAAAGCGCTGGACGTTTGCATCGTCGCAGCAGGGCTCTGCCGATCGGGCCAGTGAGACAGAGTGCTGGCAGTTCTAGGAGCTGGGCAAGCTCGGAGCCCCAGTGTGTATTTGGCTGTAAGTGAAGTGGCAAGCGAAGCCGAAGAGCAGCAAGAGCTTTGGGGGCTTTCACCTTTGCTGTGGGAGAACTCGCCGGACGTTTGCAGTGTCGCAGCAGGGCTCTGCCCATCGGGCCAGTGAGACAGAGTGCTGGCAGGGTTCGGAGCTGGGCAAGCACGCAGCTTCAGCGTGTGTTTGGCTGTGAAAGCGGTGGTGAGGGAAGGTGGGGAGCAGCAGCTTTCTGTGCTGTCCCCTTTGCTGTGGGCAAAATGGCTGGACGTTTGCCCTTTGCGAGCCAATCTGTGCCGAGAGTGAGAGTGAGCCTGAGACTGTGTATTCAGAGTGCGTGGAGGAAAAGCAAGTGCAGTTCACCAGCGTGTGTGTGTCTCGCTATGAAAGCGCTGGCAAAGGAAGGTGAGGAAGAGCGAGAGCTTTCTGTGGTGGTACCTTTGCTGTGGGAGAACGAGCTGGACGTTTGCAGTGTCGGAGCAGGGCTCTGGCCATCGTGAGAGTGAGAGAGAGTGTTGGCAGCGTTCGGAGTTAAGCAAGGACGGAGCGCCGCTGTGCGCGATCGGCAGAGCCCTGCTCGACACGGCAAACGTCCAGCTCGTTCTCCCACACCAATAGCGCCAGCACTGAAAGTGCTTGCTGCTCCTCACCCTGCCTTGCCAGCGCTTTCGCAGCATAACACACGCTGGTGAACTGCACTTGCCTTTCCTCCAGGCACTTCGAATACACATTCTCAAGCTCCCTCTCATTCTCGGCAGAGAGCAGCTCCCAAAGCGCAAACGACCAGCGATTTCTCCACACGATAGGTCTAAAGGCTTAGTGCTCTTGCTGTTCCTCCCCTTCCCTTACCAGCGCTTGCACAGCTAAGCACACACTGCGGATCTGCCCTTGCCTTGCCTCCCAGCACTCCCAATACACATTCTCAAGCTCACTCTCACTCTCGGCACAGACTAGCTCCCAAAGTGAAAACGTCGGGCAATTTCTCCCACCCCTTATTCTAAGGCCTTCGTTCTGTGAAAGCGCTGGCACGGGACGGTGAGGAGCAGCAAGAGCTTCCAGTGCGGGCACCTGTGGTGTGGGAGAAAGCGCTGGACGTTTGCATCGTCGCAGCAGGGCTCTGCCGATCGGGACAGTGAGACAGAGTGCTGGCAGTTCTAGGAGCTGGGCAAGCTCGGAGCCCCAGTGTGTATTTGGCTGTAAGTGAAGTGGCAAGCGAAGCCGAAGAGCAGCAAGAGCTTTGGGGGCTTTCACCTTTGCTGTGGGAGAACTCGCCGGACGTTTGCAGTGTCGCAGCAGGGCTCTGCCCATTAGGCCACTGAGACAGAGTGCTGGCAGGGTTCGGAGCTGGGCAAGCACGCAGCTGCAGCGTGTGTTTGGCTGTGAAAGCGGTGGTGAGGGAAGGTGGGGAGCAGCAGCTTTCTGTGCTGTCCCCTTTGCTGTGGGCAAAATGGCTGGACGTTTGCACTTTGCGAGCCAATCTGTGCCGAGAGTGAGAGTGAGCCTGAGACTGTGTATTCAGAGTGCGTGGAGGAAAAGCAAGTGCAGTTCACCAGCGTGTGTGTGTGTCTCGCTATGAAAGCGCTGGCAAAGGAAGGTGAGGAAGAGCGAGAGCTTTCCGTGGTGGTACCTTTGCTGTGGGAGAACGAGCTGGACGTTTGCAGTGTCGGAGCAGGGCTCTGGCCATCGTGAGAGTGAGAGAGAGTGTTGGCAGCGTTCGGAGTTAAGCAAGGACGGAGCGCCGCTGTGCGCGATCGGCAGAGCCCTGCTCCGACACGGCAAACGTCCAGCTCGTTCTCCCACACCAATAGCCCCAGCACTGAAAGTGCTTGCTGCTCCTCACCCTGCCTTGCCAGCGCTTTCGCAGCATAACACACACTGGTGAACTGCACTTGCCTTTCCTCCAGGCACTTCGAATACACATTCTCAAGCTCCCTCTCATTCTCGGCAGAGAGGAGCTCCCAAAGTGCAAACGACCAGCGATTTCTCCACACGATAGATCTAAAGGCTTAGTGCTCTTGCTGTTCCTCCCCTTCCCTTACCAGCGCTTGCACAGCTAAGCACACACTGCGGATCTGCCCTTGCCTTGCCTCCCAGCACTCCCAATACACATTCTCAAGCTCACTCTCGCTCTCGGCACAGACTAGCTCCCAAAGTGAAAACGTCGGGCAATTTCTCCCATCCCTTATTCTAAGGCCTTAGTTCTGTGAAAGCGCTGGCACGGGACGGTGAGGAGCAGCAAGAGCTTCCAGTGCGGGCACCTGTGGTGTGGGAGAAAGCGCTGGACGTTTGCATCGTCGCAGCAGGGCTCTGCCGATCGGGCCAGTGAGACAGAGTGCTGGCAGTTCTAGGAGCTGGGCAAGCTCGGAGCCCCAGTGTGTATTTGGCTGTAAGTGAAGTGGCAAGCGAAGCCGAAGAGCAGCAAGAGCTTTGGGGGCTTTCACCTTTGCTGTGGGAGAACTCGCCGGACGTTTGCAGTGTCGCAGCAGGGCTCTGCCCATCGGGCCAGTGAGACAGAGTGCTGGCAGGGTTCGGAGCTGGGCAAGCACGCAGCTTCAGCGTGTGTTTGGCTGTGAAAGCGGTGGTGAGGGAAGGTGGGGAGCAGCAGCTTTCTGTGCTGTCCCCTTTGCTGTGGGCAAAATGGCTGGACGTTTGCACTTTGCGAGCCAATCTGTGCCGAGAGTGAGAGTGAGCCTGAGACTGTGTATTCAGAGTGCGTGGAGGAAAAGCAAGTGCAGTTCACCAGCGTGTGTGTGTGTCTCGCTATGAAAGCGCTGGCAAAGGAAGGTGAGGAAGAGCGAGAGCTTTCCGTGGTGGTACCTTTGCTGTGGGAGAACGAGCTGGACGTTTGCAGTGTCGGAGCAGGGCTCTGGCCATCGTGAGAGTGAGAGAGAGTGTTGGCAGCGTTCGGAGTTAAGCAAGGACGGAGCGCCGCTGTGCGCGATCGGCAGAGCCCTGCTCCGACACGGCAAACGTCCAGCTCGTTCTCCCACACCAATAGCGCCAGCACTGAAAGTGCTTGCTGCTCCTCACCCTGCCTTGCCAGCGCTTTCGCAGCATAACACACACTGGTGAACTGCACTTGCCTTTCCTCCAGGCACTTCGAATACACATTCTCAAGCTCCCTCTCATTCTCGGCAGAGAGCAGCTCCCAAAGTGCAAACGACCAGCGATTTCTCCACACGATAGGTCTAAAGGCTTAGTGCTCTTGCTGTTCCTCCCCTTCCCTTACCAGCGCTTGCACAGCTAAGCACACACTGCGGCTCTGCCCTTGCCTTGCCTCCCAGCACTCCCAATACACATTCTCAAGCTCACTCTCACTCTCGGCACAGACTAGCTCCCAAAGTGAAAACGTCGGGCAATTTCTCCCACCCCTTATTCTAAGGCCTTAGTTCTGTGAAAGCGCTGGCACGGGACGGTGAGGAGCAGCAAGAGCTTCCAGTGCGGGCACCTGTGGTGTGGGAGAAAGCGCTGGACGTTTGCATCGTCGCAGCAGGGCTCTGCCGATCGGGCCAGTGAGACAGAGTGCTGGCAGTTCTAGGAGCTGGGCAAGCTCGGAGCCCCAGTGTGTATTTGGCTGTAAGTGAAGTGGCAAGCGAAGCCGAAGAGCAGCAAGAGCTTTGGGGGCTTTCACCTTTGCTGTGGGAGAACTCGCCGGACGTTTGCAGTGTCGCAGCAGGGCTCTGCCCATTAGGCCAGTGAGACAGAGCGCTGGCAGGGTTCGGAGCTGGGCAAGCACGCAGCTGCAGCGTGTGTTTGGCTGTGAAAGCGGTGGTGAGGGAAGGTGGGGAGCAGCAGCTTTCTGTGCTGTCCCCTTTGCTGTGGGCAAAATGGCTGGACGTTTGCACTTTGCGAGCCAATCTGTGCCGAGAGTGAGAGTGAGCCTGAGACTGTGTATTCAGAGTGCGTGGAGGAAAAGCAAGTGCAGTTCACCAGCGTGTGTGTGTGTCTCGCTATGAAAGCGCTGGCAAAGGAAGGTGAGGAAGAGCGAGAGCTTTCCGTGGTGGTACCTTTGCTGTGGGAGAACGAGCTGGACGTTTGCAGTGTCGGAGCAGGGCTCTGGCCATCGTGAGAGTGAGAGAGAGTGTTGGCAGCGTTCGGAGTTAAGCAAGGACGGAGCGCCGCTGTGCGCGATCGGCAGAGCCCTGCTCCGACACGGCAAACGTCCAGCTCGTTCTCCCACACCAATAGCCCCAGCACTGAAAGTGCTTGCTGCTCCTCACCCTGCCTTGCCAGCGCTTTCGCAGCATAACACACACTGGTGAACTGCACTTGCCTTTCCTCCAGGCACTTCGAATACACATTCTCAAGCTCCCTCTCATTCTCGGCAGAGAGCAGCTCCCAAAGCGCAAACGACCAGCGATTTCTCCACACGATAGATCTAAAGGCTTAGTGCTCTTGCTGTTCCTCCCCTTCCCTTACCAGCGCTTGCACAGCTAAGCACACACTGCGGATCTGCCCTTGCCTTGCCTCCCAGCACTCCCAATACACATTCTCAAGCTCACTCTCGCTCTCGGCACAGACTAGCTCCCAAAGTGAAAACGTCGGGCAATTTCTCCCACCCCTTATTCTAAGGCCTTAGTTATGTGAAAGCGCTGGCACGGGACGGTGAGGAGCAGCAAGAGCTTCCAGTGCGGGCTCCTGTGGTGTGGGAGAAAGCGCTGGACGTTTGCATAGTCGCAGCAGGGCTCTGCCCATCGGGACAGTGACACAGAGTGCTGGCAGTTCTAGGAGCTGGGCAAGCTCGGAGCCCCAGTGTGTATTTGGCTGTAAATGAAGTGGCAAGCGAAGCCGAAGAGCAGCAAGAGCTTTGGGGGCTTTCACCTTTGCTGTGGGAGAACTCGCCGGACGTTTGCAGTGTCGCAGCAGGGCTCTGCCCATCGGGCCAGTGAGACAGAGTGCTGGCAGGGTTCGGAGCTGGGCAAGCACGCAGCTGCAGCGTGTGTTTGGCTGTGAAAGCGGTGGTGAGGGAAGGTGGGGAGCAGCAGCTTTCTGTGCTGTCCCCTTTGCTGTGGGCAAAATGGCTGGACGTTTGCACTTTGCGAGCCAATCTGTGCCGAGAGTGAGAGTGAGCCTGAGACTGTGTATTCAGCGTGCATGGAGGAAAAGCAAGTGCAGTTCACCAGCGTGTGTGTGTGTCTCGCTATGAAAGCGCTGGCAAAGGAAGGTGAGGAAGAGCGAGAGCTTTCCGTGGTGGTACCTTTGCTGTGGGAGAACGAGCTGGACGTTTGCAGTGTCGGAGCAGGGCTCTGGCGATCGTGAGAGTGAGAGAGAGTGTTGGCAGCGTTCGGAGTTAAGCAAGGACGGAGCGCCGCTGTGTGCGATCTGCATAGCCCTGCTCCGACACGGCAAACGTCCAGCTCGTTCTCCCACACCAATAGCGCCAGCACTGAAAGTGCTTGCTGCTCCTCACCCTGCCTTGCCAGCGCTTTCGCAGCATAACACACACTGGTGAACTGCACTTGCCTTTCCTCCAGGCACTTCGAATACACATTCTCAAGCTCCCTCTCATTCTCGGCAGAGAGCAGCTCCCAAAGTGCAAACGACCAGCGATTTCTCCACACGATAGGTCTAAAGGCTTAGTGCTCTTGCTGTTCCTCCCCTTCCCTTACCAGCGCTTGCACAGCTAAGCACACACTGCGGATCTGCCCTTGCCTTGCCTCCCAGCACTCCCAATACACATTCTCAAGCTCACTCTCACTCTCGGCACAGACTAGCTCCCAAAGTGAAAACGTCGGGCAATTTCTCCCACCCCTTATTCTAAGGCCTTAGTTCTGTGAAAGCGCTGGCACGGGACGGTGAGGAGCAGCAAGAGCTTCCAGTGCGGGCTCCTGTGGTGTGGGAGAAAGCGCTGGACGTTTGCATCGTCGCAGCAGGGCTCTGCCGATCGGGCCAGTGAGACAGAGTGCTGGCAGTTCTAGGAGCTGGGCAAGCTCGGAGCCCCAGTGTGTATTTGGCTGTAAATGAAGTGGCAAGCGAAGCCGAAGAGCAGCAAGAGCTTTGGGGGCTTTCACCTTTGCTGTGGGAGAACTCGCCGGACGTTTGCAGTGTCGCAGCAGGGCTCTGCCCATCGGGCCAGTGAGACAGAGTGCTGGCAGGGTTCGGAGCTGGGCAAGCACGCAGCTGCAGCGTGTGTTTGGCTGTGAAAGCGGTGGTGAGGGAAGGTGGGGAGCAGCAGCTTTCTGTGCTGTCCCCTTTGCTGTGGGCAAAATGGCTGGACGTTTGCACTTTGCGAGCCAATCTGTGCCGAGAGTGAGAGTGAGCCTGAGACTGTGTATTCAGAGTGCGTGGAGGAAAAGCAAGTGCAGTTCACCAGCGTGTGTGTGTGTCTCGCTATGAAAGCGCTGGCAAAGGAAGGTGAGGAAGAGCGAGAGCTTTCCGTGGTGGTACCTTTGCTGTGGGAGAACGAGCTGGACGTTTGCAGTGTCGGAGCAGGGCTCTGGCCATCGTGAGAGTGAGAGAGAGTGTTGGCAGCGTTCGGAGTTAAGCAAGGACGGAGCGCCGCTGTGCGCGATCGGCAGAGCCCTGCTCCGACACGGCAAACGTCCAGCTCGTTCTCCCACACCAATAGCGCCAGCACTGAAAGTGCTTGCTGCTCCTCACCCTGCCTTGCCAGCGCTTTCGCAGCATAACACACACTGGTGAACTGCACTTGCCTTTCCTCCAGGCACTTCGAATACACATTCTCAAGCTCCCTCTCATTCTCGGCAGAGAGCAGCTCCCAAAGTGCAAACGACCAGCGATTTCTCCACACGATAGGTCTAAAGGCTTAGTGCTCTTGCTGTTCCTCCCCTTCCCTTACCAGCGCTTGCACAGCTAAGCACACACTGCGGATCTGCCCTTGCCTTGCCTCCCAGCACTCCCAATATACATTCTCAAGCTCACTCTCACTCTCGGCACAGACTAGCTCCCAAAGTGAAAACGTCGGGCAATTTCTCCCACCCCTTATTCTAAGGCCTTAGTTCTGTGAAAGCGCTGGCACGGGACGGTGAGGAGCAGCAAGAGCTTCCAGTGAGGGCACCTGTGGTGTGGGAGAAAGCGCTGGACGTTTGCATCGTCGCAGCAGGGCTCTGCCGATCGGGCCAGTGAGACAGAGTGCTGGCAGTTCTAGGAGCTGGGCAAGCTCGGAGCCCCAGTGTGTATTTGGCTGTAAATGAAGTGGCAAGCGAAGCCGAAGAGCAGCAAGAGCTTTGGGGGCTTTCACCTTTGCTGTGGGAGAACTCGCCGGACGTTTGCAGTGTCGCAGCAGGGCTCTGCCCATCGGGCCAGTGAGACAGAGTGCTGGCAGGGTTCGGAGCTGGGCAAGCACGCAGCTGCAGCGTGTGTTTGGCTGTGAAAGCGGTGGTGAGGGAAGGTGGGGAGCAGCAGCTTTCTGTGCTGTCCCCTTTGCTGTGGGCAAAATGGCTGGACGTTTGCACTTTGCGAGCCAATCTGTGCCGAGAGTGAGAGTGAGCCTGAGACTGTGTATTCAGAGTGCGTGGAGGAAAAGCAAGTGCAGTTCATCAGCGTGTGTGTGTGTCTCGCTATGAAAGCGCTGGCAAAGGAAGGTGAGGAAGAGCGAGAGCTTTCCGTGGTGGTACCTTTGCTGTGGGAGAACGAGCTGGACGTTTGCAGTGTCGGAGCAGGGCTCTGGCCATCGTGAGAGTGAGAGAGAGTGTTGGCAGCGTTCGGAGTTAAGCAAGGACGGAGCGCCGCTGTGTGCGATCGGCAGAGCCCTGCTCCGACACGGCAAACGTCCAGCTCGTTCTCCCACACGAACAGCGCCAGCACTGAAAGTGCTTGCTGCTCCTCACCCTGCCTTGCCAGCGCTTTCGCAGCATAACACACACTGGTGAACTGCACTTGCCTTTTTTCCAGGCACTTCGAATACACATTCTCAAGCTCCCTCTCATTCTCGGCAGAGAGCAGCTCCCAAAGTGCAAACGACCAGCGATTTCTCCACACGATAGGTCTAAAGGCTTAGTGCTCTTGCTGTTCCTCCCCTTCCCTTACCAGCGCTTGCACAGCTAAACACACACTGCGGATCTGCCCTTGCCTTGCCTCCCAGCACTCCCAATACACATTCTCAAGCTCACTCTCACTCTCGGCACAGACTAGCTCCCAAAGTGAAAACGTCGGGCAATTTCTCCCACCCCTTATTCTAAGGCCTTAGTTCTGTGAAAGCGCTGGCACGGGACGGTGAGGAGCAGCAAGAGCTTCCAGTGCGGGCTCCTGTGGTGTGGGAGAAAGCGCTGGACGTTTGCATCGTCGCAGCAGGGCTCTGCCGATCGGGACAGTGAGACAGAGTGCTGGCAGTTCTAGGAGCTGGGCAAGCTCGGAGCCCCAGTGTGTATTTGGCTGTAAATGAAGTGGCAAGCGAAGCCGAAGAGCAGCAAGAGCTTTGGGGGCTTTCACCTTTGCTGTGGGAGAACTCGCCGGACGTTTGCAGTGTCGCAGCAGGGCTCTGCCCATCGGGCCAGTGAGACAGAGTGCTGGCAGGGTTCGGAGCTGGGCAAGCACGCAGCTGCAGCGTGTGTTTGGCTGTGAAAGCGGTGGTGAGGGAAGGTGGGGAGCAGCAGCTTTCTGTGCTGTCCCCTTTGCTGTGGGCAAAATGGCTGGACGTTTGCACTTTGCGAGCCAATCTGTGCCGAGAGTGAGAGTGAGCCTGAGACTGTGTATTCAGCGTGCATGGAGGAAAAGCAAGTGCAGTTCACCAGCGTGTGTGTGTGTCTCGCTATGAAAGCGCTGGCAAAGGAAGGTGAGGAAGAGCGAGAGCTTTCCGTGGTGGTACCTTTGCTGTGGGAGAACGAGCTGGACGTTTGCAGTGTCGGAGCAGGGCTCTGGCGATCGTGAGAGTGAGAGAGAGTGTTGGCAGCGTTCGGAGTTAAGCAAGGACGGAGCGCCGCTGTGTGCGATCTGCATAGCCCTGCTCCGACACGGCAAACGTCCAGCTCGTTCTCCCACACCAATAGCGCCAGCACTGAAAGTGCTTGCTGCTCCTCACCCTGCCTTGCCAGCGCTTTCGCAGCATAACACACACTGGTGAACTGCACTTGCCTTTCCTCCAGGCACTTCGAATACACATTCTCAAGCTCCCTCTCATTCTCGGCAGAGAGCAGCTCCCAAAGTGCAAACGACCAGCGATTTCTCCACACGATAGGTCTAAAGGCTTAGTGCTCTTGCTGTTCCTCCCCTTCCCTTACCAGCGCTTGCACAGCTAAGCACACACTGCGGATCTGCCCTTGCCTTGCCTCCCAGCACTCCCAATACACATTCTCAAGCTCACTCTCACTCTCGGCACAGACTAGCTCCCAAAGTGAAAACGTCGGGCAATTTCTCCCACCCCTTATTCTAAGGCCTTAGTTCTGTGAAAGCGCTGGCACGGGACGGTGAGGAGCAGCAAGAGCTTCCAGTGCGGGCACCTGTGGTGTGGGAGAAAGCGCTGGACGTTTGCATCGTCGCAGCAGGGCTCTGCCGATCGGGACAGTGAGACAGAGTGCTGGCAGTTCTAGGAGCTGGGCAAGCTCGGAGCCCCAGTGTGTATTTGGCTGTAAGTGAAGTGGCAAGCGAAGCCGAAGAGCAGCAAGAGCTTTGGGGGCTTTCACCTTTGCTGTGGGAGAACTCGCCGGACGTTTGCAGTGTCGCAGCAGGGCTCTGCCCATCGGGCCAGTGAGACAGAGCGCTGGCAGGGTTCGGAGCTGGGCAAGCACGCAGCTGCAGCGTGTGTTTGGCTGTGAAAGCGGTGGTGAGGGAAGGTGGGGAGCAGCAGCTTTCTGTGCTGTCCCCTTTGCTGTGGGCAAAATGGCTGGACGTTTGCACTTTGCGAGCCAATCTGTGCCGAGAGTGAGAGTGAGCCTGAGACTGTGTATTCAGAGTGCGTGGAGGAAAAGCAAGTGCAGTTCACCAGCGTGTGTGTGTGTCTCGCTATGAAAGCGCTGGCAAAGGAAGGTGAGGAAGAGCGAGAGCTTTCCGTGGTGGTACCTTTGCTGTGGGAGAACGAGCTGGACGTTTGCAGTGTCGGAGCAGGGCTCTGGCCATCGTGAGAGTGAGAGAGAGTGTTGGCAGCGTTCGGAGTTAAGCAAGGACGGAGCGCCGCTGTGCGCGATCGGCAGAGCCCTGCTCCGACACGGCAAACGTCCAGCTCGTTCTCCCACACCAACAGCGCCAGCACTGAAAGTGCTTGCTGCTCCTCACCCTGCCTTGCCAGCGCTTTCGCAGCATAACACACACTGGTGAACTGCACTTGCCTTTCCTCCAGGCACTTCGAATACACATTCTCAAGCTCCCTCTCATTCTCGGCAGAGAGCAGCTCCCAAAGTGCAAACGACCAGCGATTTCTCCACACGATAGGTCTAAAGGCTTAGTGCTCTTGCTGTTCCTCCCCTTCCCTTACCAGCGCTTGCACAGCTAAACACACACTGCGGATCTGCCCTTGCCTTGCCTCCCAGCACTCCCAATACACATTCTCAAGCTCACTCTCGCTCTCGGCACAGACTAGCTCCCAAAGTGAAAACGTCGGGCAATTTCTCCCACCCCTTATTCTAAGGCCTTAGTTCTGTGAAAGCGCTGGCACGGGACGGTGAGGAGCAGCAAGAGCTTCCAGTGCGGGCTCCTGTGGTGTGGGAGAAAGCGCTGGACGTTTGCATCGTCGCAGCAGGGCTCTGCCGATCGGGACAGTGAGACAGAGTGCTGGCAGTTCTAGGAGCTGGGCAAGCTCGGAGCCCCAGTGTGTATTTGGCTGTAAGTGAGGTGGCAAGCGAAGCCGAAGAGCAGCAAGAGCTTTGGGGGCTTTCACCTTTGCTGTGGGAGAACTCGCCGGACGTTTGCAGTGTCGCAGCAGGGCTCTGCCCATCGGGCCAGTGAGACAGAGCGCTGGCAGGGTTCGGAGCTGGGCAAGCACGCAGCTGCAGCGTGTGTTTGGCTGTGAAAGCGGTGGTGAGGGAAGGTGGGGAGCAGCAGCTTTCTGTGCTGTCCCCTTTGCTGTGGGCAAAATGGCTGGACGTTTGCACTTTGCGAGCCAATCTGTGCCGAGAGTGAGAGTGAGCCTGAGACTGTGTATTCAGCGTGCATGGAGGAAAAGCAAGTGCAGTTCACCAGCGTGTGTGTGTGTCTCGCTATGAAAGCGCTGGCAAAGGAAGGTGAGGAAGAGCGAGAGCTTTCCGTGGTGGTACCTTTGCTGTGGGAGAACGAGCTGGACGTTTGCAGTGTCGGAGCAGGGCTCTGGCCATCGTGAGAGTGAGAGAGAGTGTTGGCAGCGTTCGGAGTTAAGCAAGGACGGAGCGCCGCTGTGTGCGATCTGCATAGCCCTGCTCCGACACGGCAAACGTCCAGCTCGTTCTCCCACACCAATAGCGCCAGCACTGAAAGTGCTTGCTGCTCCTCACCCTGCCTTGCCAGCGCTTTCGCAGCATAACACACACTGGTGAACTGCACTTGCCTTTTTTCCAGGCACTTCGAATACACATTCTCAAGCTCCCTCTCATTCTCGGCAGAGAGCAGCTCCCAAAGTGCAAACGACCAGCGATTTCTCCACACGATAGGTCTAAAGGCTTAGTGCTCTTGCTGTTCCTCCCCTTCCCTTACCAGCGCTTGCACAGCTAAACACACACTGCGGATCTGCCCTTGCCTTGCCTCCCAGCACTCCCAATACACATTCTCAAGCTCACTCTCACTCTCGGCACAGACTAGCTCCCAAAGTGAAAACGTCGGGCAATTTCTCCCACCCCTTATTCTAAGGCCTTAGTTCTGTGAAAGCGCTGGCACGGGACGGTGAGGAGCAGCAAGAGCTTCCAGTGCGGGCACCTGTGGTGTGGGAGAAAGCGCTGGACGTTTGCATCGTCGCAGCAGGGCTCTGCCGATCGGGACAGTGAGACAGAGTGCTGGCAGTTCTAGGAGCTGGGCAAGCTCGGAGCCCCAGTGTGTATTTGGCTGTAAGTGAAGTGGCAAGCGAAGCCGAAGAGCAGCAAGAGCTTTGGGGGCTTTCACCTTTGCTGTGGGAGAACTCGCCGGACGTTTGCAGTGTCGCAGCAGGGCTCTGCCCATCGGGCCAGTGAGACAGAGCGCTGGCAGGGTTCGGAGCTGGGCAAGCACGCAGCTGCAGCGTGTGTTTGGCTGTGAAAGCGGTGGTGAGGGAAGGTGGGGAGCAGCAGCTTTCTGTGCTGTCCCCTTTGCTGTGGGCAAAATGGCTGGACGTTTGCACTTTGCGAGCCAATCTGTGCCGAGAGTGAGAGTGAGCCTGAGACTGTGTATTCAGAGTGCGTGGAGGAAAAGCAAGTGCAGTTCACCAGCGTGTGTGTGTGTCTCGCTATGAAAGCGCTGGCAAAGGAAGGTGAGGAAGAGCGAGAGCTTTCCGTGGTGGTACCTTTGCTGTGGGAGAACGAGCTGGACGTTTGCAGTGTCGGAGCAGGGCTCTGGCCATCGTGAGAGTGAGAGAGAGTGTTGGCAGCGTTCGGAGTTAAGCAAGGACGGAGCGCCGCTGTGCGCGATCGGCAGAGCCCTGCTCCGACACGGCAAACGTCCAGCTCGTTCTCCCACACCAACAGCGCCAGCACTGAAAGTGCTTGCTGCTCCTCACCCTGCCTTGCCAGCGCTTTCGCAGCATAACACACACTGGTGAACTGCACTTGCCTTTCCTCCAGGCACTTCGAATACACATTCTCAAGCTCCCTCTCATTCTCGGCAGAGAGCAGCTCCCAAAGTGCAAACGACCAGCGATTTCTCCACACGATAGGTCTAAAGGCTTAGTGCTCTTGCTGTTCCTCCCCTTCCCTTACCAGCGCTTGCACAGCTAAACACACACTGCGGATCTGCCCTTGCCTTGCCTCCCAGCACTCCCAATACACATTCTCAAGCTCACTCTCGCTCTCGGCACAGACTAGCTCCCAAAGTGAAAACGTCGGGCAATTTCTCCCACCCCTTATTCTAAGGCCTTAGTTCTGTGAAAGCGCTGGCACGGGACGGTGAGGAGCAGCAAGAGCTTCCAGTGCGGGCTCCTGTGGTGTGGGAGAAAGCGCTGGACGTTTGCATCGTCGCAGCAGGGCTCTGCCGATCGGGACAGTGAGACAGAGTGCTGGCAGTTCTAGGAGCTGGGCAAGCTCGGAGCCCCAGTGTGTATTTGGCTGTAAGTGAAGTGGCAAGCGAAGCCGAAGAGCAGCAAGAGCTTTGGGGGCTTTCACCTTTGCTGTGGGAGAACTCGCCGGACGTTTGCAGTGTCGCAGCAGGGCTCTGCCCATCGGGCCAGTGAGACAGAGCGCTGGCAGGGTTCGGAGCTGGGCAAGCACGCAGCTGCAGCGTGTGTTTGGCTGTGAAAGCGGTGGTGAGGGAAGGTGGGGAGCAGCAGCTTTCTGTGCTGTCCCCTTTGCTGTGGGCAAAATGGCTGGACGTTTGCACTTTGCGAGCCAATCTGTGCCGAGAGTGAGAGTGAGCCTGAGACTGTGTATTCAGAGTGCGTGGAGGAAAAGCAAGTGCAGTTCACCAGCGTGTGTGTGTGTCTCGCTATGAAAGCGCTGGCAAAGGAAGGTGAGGAAGAGCGAGAGCTTTCCGTGGTGGTACCTTTGCTGTGGGAGAACGAGCTGGACGTTTGCAGTGTCGGAGCAGGGCTCTGGCCATCGTGAGAGTGAGAGAGAGTGTTGGCAGCGTTCGGAGTTAAGCAAGGACGGAGCGCCGCTGTGCGCGATCGGCAGAGCCCTGCTCCGACACGGCAAACGTCCAGCTCGTTCTCCCACACCAACAGCGCCAGCACTGAAAGTGCTTGCTGCTCCTCACCCTGCCTTGCCAGCGCTTTCGCAGCATAACACACACTGGTGAACTGCACTTGCCTTTCCTCCAGGCACTTCGAATACACATTCTCAAGCTCCCTCTCATTCTCGGCAGAGAGCAGCTCCCAAAGTGCAAACGACCAGCGATTTCTCCACACGATAGGTCTAAAGGCTTAGTGCTCTTGCTGTTCCTCCCCTTCCCTTACCAGCGCTTGCACAGCTAAACACACACTGCGGATCTGCCCTTGCCTTGCCTCCCAGCACTCCCAATACACATTCTCAAGCTCACTCTCGCTCTCGGCACAGACTAGCTCCCAAAGTGAAAACGTCGGGCAATTTCTCCCACCCCTTATTCTAAGGCCTTAGTTCTGTGAAAGCGCTGGCACGGGACGGTGAGGAGCAGCAAGAGCTTCCAGTGCGGGCTCCTGTGGTGTGGGAGAAAGCGCTGGACGTTTGCATCGTCGCAGCAGGGCTCTGCCGATCGGGACAGTGAGACAGAGTGCTGGCAGTTCTAGGAGCTGGGCAAGCTCGGAGCCCCAGTGTGTATTTGGCTGTAAGTGAGGTGGCAAGCGAAGCCGAAGAGCAGCAAGAGCTTTGGGGGCTTTCACCTTTGCTGTGGGAGAACTCGCCGGACGTTTGCAGTGTCGCAGCAGGGCTCTGCCCATCGGGCCAGTGAGACAGAGCGCTGGCAGGGTTCGGAGCTGGGCAAGCACGCAGCTGCAGCGTGTGTTTGGCTGTGAAAGCGGTGGTGAGGGAAGGTGGGGAGCAGCAGCTTTCTGTGCTGTCCCCTTTGCTGTGGGCAAAATGGCTGGACGTTTGCACTTTGCGAGCCAATCTGTGCCGAGAGTGAGAGTGAGCCTGAGACTGTGTATTCAGCGTGCATGGAGGAAAAGCAAGTGCAGTTCACCAGCGTGTGTGTGTGTCTCGCTATGAAAGCGCTGGCAAAGGAAGGTGAGGAAGAGCGAGAGCTTTCCGTGGTGGTACCTTTGCTGTGGGAGAACGAGCTGGACGTTTGCAGTGTCGGAGCAGGGCTCTGGCCATCGTGAGAGTGAGAGAGAGTGTTGGCAGCGTTCGGAGTTAAGCAAGGACGGAGCGCCGCTGTGTGCGATCTGCATAGCCCTGCTCCGACACGGCAAACGTCCAGCTCGTTCTCCCACACCAATAGCGCCAGCACTGAAAGTGCTTGCTGCTCCTCACCCTGCCTTGCCAGCGCTTTCGCAGCATAACACACACTGGTGAACTGCACTTGCCTTTTTTCCAGGCACTTCGAATACACATTCTCAAGCTCCCTCTCATTCTCGGCAGAGAGCAGCTCCCAAAGTGCAAACGACCAGCGATTTCTCCACACGATAGGTCTAAAGGCTTAGTGCTCTTGCTGTTCCTCCCCTTCCCTTACCAGCGCTTGCACAGCTAAGCACACACTGCGGATCTGCCCTTGCCTTGCCTCCCAGCACTCCCAATACACATTCTCAAGCTCACTCTCACTCTCGGCACAGACTAGCTCCCAAAGTGAAAACGTCGGGCAATTTCTCCCACCCCTTATTCTAAGGCCTTAGTTCTGTGAAAGCGCTGGCACGGGACGGTGAGGAGCAGCAAGAGCTTCCAGTGCGGGCACCTGTGGTGTGGGAGAAAGCGCTGGACGTTTGCATCGTCGCAGCAGGGCTCTGCCGATCGGGACAGTGAGACAGAGTGCTGGCAGTTCTAGGAGCTGGGCAAGCTCGGAGCCCCAGTGTGTATTTGGCTGTAAGTGAAGTGGCAAGCGAAGCCGAAGAGCAGCAAGAGCTTTGGGGGCTTTCACCTTTGCTGTGGGAGAACTCGCCGGACGTTTGCAGTGTCGCAGCAGGGCTCTGCCCATCGGGCCAGTGAGACAGAGCGCTGGCAGGGTTCGGAGCTGGGCAAGCACGCAGCTGCAGCGTGTGTTTGGCTGTGAAAGCGGTGGTGAGGGAAGGTGGGGAGCAGCAGCTTTCTGTGCTGTCCCCTTTGCTGTGGGCAAAATGGCTGGACGTTTGCACTTTGCGAGCCAATCTGTGCCGAGAGTGAGAGTGAGCCTGAGACTGTGTATTCAGAGTGCGTGGAGGAAAAGCAAGTGCAGTTCACCAGCGTGTGTGTGTGTCTCGCTATGAAAGCGCTGGCAAAGGAAGGTGAGGAAGAGCGAGAGCTTTCCGTGGTGGTACCTTTGCTGTGGGAGAACGAGCTGGACGTTTGCAGTGTCGGAGCAGGGCTCTGGCCATCGTGAGAGTGAGAGAGAGTGTTGGCAGCGTTCGGAGTTAAGCAAGGACGGAGCGCCGCTGTGCGCGATCGGCAGAGCCCTGCTCCGACACGGCAAACGTCCAGCTCGTTCTCCCACACCAATAGCGCCAGCACTGAAAGTGCTTGCTGCTCCTCACCCTGCCTTGCCAGCGCTTTCGCAGCATAACACACACTGGTGAACTGCACTTGCCTTTCCTCCAGGCACTTCGAATACACATTCTCAAGCTCCCTCTCATTCTCGGCAGAGAGGAGCTCCCAAAGTGCAAACGACCAGCGATTTCTCCACACGATAGGTCTAAAGGCTTAGTGCTCTTGCTGTTCCTCCCCTTCCCTTACCAGCGCTTGCACAGCTAAACACACACTGCGGATCTGCCCTTGCCTTGCCTCCCAGCACTCCCAATACACATTCTCAAGCTCACTCTCGCTCTCGGCACAGACTAGCTCCCAAAGTGAAAACGTCGGGCAATTTCTCCCACCCCTTATTCTAAGGCCTTAGTTCTGTGAAAGCGCTGGCACGGGACGGTGAGGAGCAGCAAGAGCTTCCAGTGCGGGCTCCTGTGGTGTGGGAGAAAGCGCTGGACGTTTGCATCGTCGCAGCAGGGCTCTGCCCATCGGGACAGTGAGACAGAGTGCTGGCAGTTCTAGGAGCTGGGCAAGCTCGGAGCCCCAGTGTGTATTTGGCTGTAAGTGAGGTGGCAAGCGAAGCCGAAGAGCAGCAAGAGCTTTGGGGGCTTTCACCTTTGCTGTGGGAGAACTCGCCGGACGTTTGCAGTGTCGCAGCAGGGCTCTGCCCATCGGGCCAGTGAGACAGAGCGCTGGCAGGGTTCGGAGCTGGGCAAGCACGCAGCTGCAGCGTGTGTTTGGCTGTGAAAGCGGTGGTGAGGGAAGGTGGGGAGCAGCAGCTTTCTGTGCTGTCCCCTTTGCTGTGGGCAAAATGGCTGGACGTTTGCACTTTGCGAGCCAATCTGTGCCGAGAGTGAGAGTGAGCCTGAGACTGTGTATTCAGAGTGCGTGGAGGAAAAGCAAGTGCAGTTCACCAGCGTGTTTGTGTGTCTCGCTATGAAAGCGCTGGCAAAGGAAGGTGAGGAAGAGCGAGAGCTTTCCGTGGTGGTACCTTTGCTGTGGGAGAACGAGCTGGACGTTTGCAGTGTCGGAGCAGGGCTCTGGCCATCGTGAGAGTGAGAGAGAGTGTTGGCAGCGTTCGGAGTTAAGCAAGGACGGAGCGCCGCTGTGTGCGATCGGCAGAGCCCTGCTCCGACACGGCAAACGTCCAGCTCATTCTCCCACACCAATAGCGCCAGCACTGAAAGTGCTTGCTGCTCCTCACCCTGCCTTGCCAGCGCTTTCGCAGCATAACACACACTGGTGAACTGCACTTGCCTTTCCTCCAGGCACTTCGAATACACATTCTCAAGCTCCCTCTCATTCTCGGCAGAGAGGAGCTCCCAAAGTGCAAACGACCAGCGATTTCTCCACACGATAGATCTAAAGGCTTAGTGCTCTTGCTGTTCCTCCCCTTCCCTTACCAGCGCTTGCACAGCTAAACACACACTGCGGATCTGCCCTTGCCTTGCCTCCCAGCACTCCCAATACACATTCTCAAGCTCACTCTCGCTCTCGGCACAGACTAGCTCCCAAAGTGAAAACGTCGGGCAATTTCTCCCACCCCTTATTCTAAGGCCTTAGTTCTGTGAAAGCGCTGGCACGGGACGGTGAGGAGCAGCAAGAGCTTCCAGTGCGGGCACCTGTGGTGTGGGAGAAAGCGCTGGACGTTTGCATCGTCGCAGCAGGGCTCTGCCGATCGGGCCAGTGAGACAGAGTGCTGGCAGTTCTAGGAGCTGGGCAAGCTCGGAGCCCCAGTGTGTATTTGGCTGTAAATGAAGTGGCAAGCGAAGCCGAAGAGCAGCAAGAGCTTTGGGGGCTTTCACCTTTGCTGTGGGAGAACTCGCCGGACGTTTGCAGTGTCGCAGCAGGGCTCTGCCCATCGGGCCAGTGAGACAGAGTGCTGGCAGGGTTCGGAGCTGGGCAAGCACGCAGCTGCAGCGTGTGTTTGGCTGTGAAAGCGGTGGTGAGGGAAGGTGGGGAGCAGCAGCTTTCTGTGCTGTCCCCTTTGCTGTGGGCAAAATGGCTGGACGTTTGCACTTTGCGAGCCAATCTGTGCCGAGAGTGAGAGTGAGCCTGAGACTGTGTATTCAGAGTGCGTGGAGGAAAAGCAAGTGCAGTTCACCAGCGTGTGTGTGTGTCTCGCTATGAAAGCGCTGGCAAAGGAAGGTGAGGAAGAGCGAGAGCTTTCCGTGGTGGTACCTTTGCTGTGGGAGAACGAGCTGGACGTTTGCAGTGTCGGAGCAGGGCTCTGGCCATCCTGAGAGTGAGAGAGCGTGTTGGCAGCGTTCGGAGTTAAGCAAGGACGGAGCGCCGCTGTGCGCGATCGGCAGAGCCCTGCTCCGACACGGCAAACGTCCAGCTCGTTCTCCCACACCAATAGCGCCAGCACTGAAAGTGCTTGCTGCTCCTCACCCTGCCTTGCCAGCGCTTTCGCAGCATAACACACACTGGTGAACTGCACTTGCCTTTCCTCCAGGCACTTCGAATACACATTCTCAAGCTCCCTCTCATTCTCGGCAGAGAGCAGCTCCCAAAGTGCAAACGACCAGCGATTTCTCCACACGATAGGTCTAAAGGCTTAGTGCTCTTGCTGTTCCTCCCCTTCCCTTACCAGCGCTTGCACAGCTAAGCACACACTGCGGCTCTGCCCTTGCCTTGCCTCCCAGCACTCCCAATACACATTCTCAAGCTCACTCTCACTCTCGGCACAGACTAGCTCCCAAAGTGAAAACGTCGGGCAATTTCTCCCACCCCTTATTCTAAGGCCTTAGTTCTGTGAAAGCGCTGGCACGGGACGGTGAGGAGCAGCAAGAGCTTCCAGTGCGGGCACCTGTGGTGTGGGAGAAAGCGCTGGATGTTTGCATCGTCGCAGCAGGGCTCTGCCGATCGGGCCAGTGAGACAGAGTGCTGGCAGTTCTAGGAGCTGGGCAAGCTCGGAGCCCCAGTGTGTATTTGGCTGTAAATGAAGTGGCAAGCGAAGCCGACGAGCAGCAAGAGCTTTGGGGGCTTTCACCTTTGCTGTGGGAGAACTCGCCGGACGTTTGCAGTGTCGCAGCAGGGCTCTGCCCATCGGGCCAGTGAGACAGAGTGCTGGCAGGGTTCGGAGCTGGGCAAGCACGCAGCTGCAGCGTGTGTTTGGCTGTGAAAGCGGTGGTGAGGGAAGGTGGGGAGCAGCAGCTTTCTGTGCTGTCCCCTTTGCTGTGGGCAAAATGGCTGGACGTTTGCACTTTGCGAGCCAATCTGTGCCGAGAGTGAGAGTGAGCCTGAGACTGTGTATTCAGAGTGCGTGGAGGAAAAGCAAGTGCAGTTCACCAGCGTGTGTGTGTGTCTCGCTATGAAAGCGCTGGCAAAGGAAGGTGAGGAAGAGCGAGAGCTTTCCGTGGTGGTACCTTTGCTGTGGGAGAACGAGCTGGACGTTTGCAGTGTCGGAGCAGGGCTCTGGCCATCGTGAGAGTGAGAGAGAGTGTTGGCAGCGTTCGGAGTTAAGCAAGGACGGAGCGCCGCTGTGTGCGATCTGCATAGCCCTGCTCCGACACGGCAAACGTCCAGCTCGTTCTCCCACACCAATAGCGCCAGCACTGAAAGTGCTTGCTGCTCCTCACCCTGCCTTGCCAGCGCTTTCGCAGCATAACACACACTGGTGAACTGCACTTGCCTTTCCTCCAGGCACTTCGAATACACATTCTCAAGCTCCCTCTCATTCTCGGCAGAGAGCAGCTCCCAAAGTGCAAACGACCAGCGATTTCTCCACACGATAGGTCTAAAGGCTTAGTGCTCTTGCTGTTCCTCCCCTTCCCTTACCAGCGCTTGCACAGCTAAGCACACACTGCGGCTCTGCCCTTGCCTTGCCTCCCAGCACTCCCAATACACATTCTCAAGCTCACTCTCACTCTCGGCACAGACTAGCTCCCAAAGTGAAAACGTCGGGCAATTTCTCCCACCCCTTATTCTAAGGCCTTAGTTCTGTGAAAGCGCTGGCACGGGACGGTGAGGAGCAGCAAGAGCTTCCAGTGCGGGCACCTGTGGTGTGGGAGAAAGCGCTGGATGTTTGCATCGTCGCAGCAGGGCTCTGCCGATCGGGCCAGTGAGACAGAGTGCTGGCAGTTCTAGGAGCTGGGCAAGCTCGGAGCCCCAGTGTGTATTTGGCTGTAAATGAAGTGGCAAGCGAAGCCGACGAGCAGCAAGAGCTTTGGGGGCTTTCACCTTTGCTGTGGGAGAACTCGCCGGACGTTTGCAGTGTCGCAGCAGGGCTCTGCCCATCGGGCCAGTGAGACAGAGTGCTGGCAGGGTTCGGAGCTGGGCAAGCACGCAGCTGCAGCGTGTGTTTGGCTGTGAAAGCGGTGGTGAGGGAAGGTGGGGAGCAGCAGCTTTCTGTGCTGTCCCCTTTGCTGTGGGCAAAATGGCTGGACGTTTGCACTTTGCGAGCCAATCTGTGCCGAGAGTGAGAGTGAGCCTGAGACTGTGTATTCAGAGTGCGTGGAGGAAAAGCAAGTGCAGTTCACCAGCGTGTGTGTGTGTCTCGCTATGAAAGCGCTGGCAAAGGAAGGTGAGGAAGAGCGAGAGCTTTCCGTGGTGGTACCTTTGCTGTGGGAGAACGAGCTGGACGTTTGCAGTGTCGGAGCAGGGCTCTGGCCATCGTGAGAGTGAGAGAGAGTGTTGGCAGCGTTCGGAGTTAAGCAAGGACGGAGCGCCGCTGTGCGCGATCGGCAGAGCCCTGCTCCGACACGGCAAACGTCCAGCTCGTTCTCCCACACCAATAGCGCCAGCACTGAAAGTGCTTGCTGCTCCTCACCCTGCCTTGCCAGCGCTTTCGCAGCATAACACACACTGGTGAACTGCACTTGCCTTTCCTCCAGGCACTTCGAATACACATTCTCAAGCTCCCTCTCATTCTCGGCAGAGAGCAGCTCCCAAAGTGCAAACGACCAGCGATTTCTCCACACGATAGCTCTAAAGGCTTAGTGCTCTTGCTGTTCCTCCCCTTCCCTTACCAGCGCTTGCACAGCTAAGCACACACTGCGGATCTGCCCTTGCCTTGCCTCCCAGCACTCCCAATACACATTCTCAAGCTCACTCTCGCTCTCGGCACAGACTAGCTCCCAAAGTGAAAACGTCGGGCAATTTCTCCCACCCCTTATTCTAAGGCCTTAGTTCTGTGAAAGCGCTGGCACGGGACGGTGAGGAGCAGCAAGAGCTTCCAGTGCGGGCTCCTGTGGTGTGGGAGAAAGCGCTGGACGTTTGCATCGTCGCAGCAGGGCTCTGCCCATCGGGACAGTGAGACAGAGTGCTGGCAGTTCTAGGAGCTGGGCAAGCTCGGAGCCCCAGTGTGTATTTGGCTGTAAATGAAGTGGCAAGCGAAGCCGACGAGCAGCAAGAGCTTTGGGGGCTTTCACCTTTGCTGTGGGAGAACTCGCCGGACGTTTGCAGTGTCGCAGCAGGGCTCTGCCCATCGGGCCAGTGAGACAGAGCGCTGGCAGGGTTCGGAGCTGGGCAAGCACGCAGCTGCAGCGTGTGTTTGGCTGTGAAAGCGGTGGTGAGGGAAGGTGGGGAGCAGCAGCTTTCTGTGCTGTCCCCTTTGCTGTGGGCAAAATGGCTGGACGTTTGCACTTTGCGAGCCAATCTGTGCCGAGAGTGAGAGTGAGCCTGAGACTGTGTATTCAGAGTGCGTGGAGGAAAAGCAAGTGCAGTTCACCAGCGTGTGTGTGTGTCTCGCTATGAAAGCGCTGGCAAAGGAAGGTGAGGAAGAGCGAGAGCTTTCCGTGGTGGTACCTTTGCTGTGGGAGAACGAGCTGGACGTTTGCAGTGTCGGAGCAGGGCTCTGGCCATCCTGAGAGTGAGAGAGAGTGTTGGCAGCGTTCGGAGTTAAGCAAGGACGGAGCGCCGCTGTGCGCGATCTGCAGAGCCCTGCTCCGACACGGCAGACGTCCAGCTTGTTCTCCCACACCAATAGCGCCAGCACTGAAAGTGCTTGCTGCTCCTCACCCTGCCTTGCCAGCGCTTTCGCAGCATAACACACACTGGTGAACTGCACTTGCCTTTCCTCCAGGCACTTCGAATACACATTCTCAAGCTCCCTCTCATTCTCGGCAGAGAGCAGCTCCCAAAGTGCAAACGACCAGCGATTTCTCCACACGATAGGTCTAAAGGCTTAGTGCTCTTGCTGTTCCTCCCCTTCCCTTACCAGCGCTTGCACAGCTAAACACACACTGCGGCTCTGCCCTTGCCTTGCCTCCCAGCACTCCCAATACACATTCTCAAGCTCACTCTCGCTCTCGGCACAGACTAGCTCCCAAAGTGAAAACGTCGGGCAATTTCTCCCACCCCTTATTCTAAGGCCTTAGTTCTGTGAAAGCGCTGGCACGGGACGGTGAGGAGCAGCAAGAGCTTCCAGTGCGGGCTCCTGTGGTGTGGGAGAAAGCGCTGGACGTTTGCATCGTCGCAGCAGGGCTCTGCCGATCGGGACAGTGAGACAGAGTGCTGGCAGTTCTAGGAGCTGGGCAAGCTCGGAGCCCCAGTGTGTATTTGGCTGTAAGTGAAGTGGCAAGCGAAGCCGACGAGCAGCAAGAGCTTTGGGGGCTTTCACCTTTGCTGTGGGAGAAGTCGCCGGACGTTTGCAGTGTCGCAGCAGGGCTCTGCCCATCGGGCCAGTGAGACAGAGTGCTGGCAGGGTTCGGAGCTGGGCAAGCACGCAGCTTCAGCGTGTGTTTGGCTGTGAAAGCGGTGGTGAGGGAAGGTGGGGAGCAGCAGCTTTCTGTGCTGTCCCCTTTGCTGTGGGCAAAATGGCTGGACGTTTGCACTTTGCGAGCCAATCTGTGCCGAGAGTGAGAGTGAGCCTGAGACTGTGTATTCAGAGTGCGTGGAGGAAAAGCAAGTGCAGTTCACCAGCGTGTGTGTGTCTCGCTATGAAAGCGCTGGCAAAGGAAGGTGAGGAAGAGCGAGAGCTTTCCGTGGTGGTACCTTTGCTGTGGGAGAACGAGCTGGACGTTTGCAGTGTCGGAGCAGGGCTCTGGCCATCCTGAGAGTGAGAGAGAGTGTTGGCAGCGTTCGGAGTTAAGCAAGGACGGAGCGCCGCTGTGTGCGATCGGCAGAGCCCTGCTCCGACACGTCAAACGTCCAGCTCGTTCTCCCACACCAATAGCGCCAGCACTGAAAGTGCTTGCTGCTCCTCACCCTGCCTTGCCAGCGCTTTCGCAGCATAACACACACTGGTGAACTGCACTTGCCTTTCCTCCAGGCACTTCGAATACACATTCTCAAGCTCCCTCTCATTCTCGGCAGAGAGCAGCTCCCAAAGTGCAAACGACCAGCGATTTCTCCACACGATAGGTCTAAAGGCTTAGTGCTCTTGCTGTTCCTCCCCTTCCCTTACCAGCGCTTGCACAGCTAAGCACACACTGCGGATCTGCCCTTGCCTTGCCTCCCAGCACTCCCAATACACATTCTCAAGCTCACTCTCGCTCTCGGCACAGACTAGCTCCCAAAGTGAAAACGTCGGGCAATTTCTCCCACCCCTTATTCTAAGGCCTTAGTTCTGTGAAAGCGCTGGCACGGGACGGTGAGGAGCAGCAAGAGCTTCCAGTGCGGGCACCTGTGGTGTGGGAGAAAGCGCTGGACGTTTGCATCGTCGCAGCAGGGCTCTGCCGATCGGGACAGTGAGACAGAGTGCTGGCAGTTCTAGGAGCTGGGCAAGCTCGGAGCCCCAGTGTGTATTTGGCTGTAAGTGAAGTGGCAAGCGAAGCCGAAGAGCAGCAAGAGCTTTGGGGGCTTTCACCTTTGCTGTGGGAGAACTCGCCGGACGTTTGCAGTGTCGCAGCAGGGCTCTGCCCATCGGGCCAGTGAGACAGAGCGCTGGCAGGGTTCGGAGCTGGGCAAGCACGCAGCTGCAGCGTGTGTTTGGCTGTGAAAGCGGTGGTGAGGGAAGGTGGGGAGCAGCAGCTTTCTGTGCTGTCCCCTTTGCTGTGGGCAAAATGGCTGGACGTTTGCACTTTGCGAGCCAATCTGTGCCGAGAGTGAGAGTGAGCCTGAGACTGTGTATTCAGAGTGCGTGGAGGAAAAGCAAGTGCAGTTCACCAGCGTGTGTGTGTGTCTCGCTATGAAAGCGCTGGCAAAGGAAGGTGAGGAAGAGCGAGAGCTTTCCGTGGTGGTACCTTTGCTGTGGGAGAACGAGCTGGACGTTTGCAGTGTCGGAGCAGGGCTCTGGCCATCGTGAGAGTGAGAGAGAGTGTTGGCAGCGTTCGGAGTTAAGCAAGGACGGAGCGCCGCTGTGCGCGATCGGCAGAGCCCTGCTCCGACACGGCAAACGTCCAGCTCGTTCTCCCACACCAACAGCGCCAGCACTGAAAGTGCTTGCTGCTCCTCACCCTGCCTTGCCAGCGCTTTCGCAGCATAACACACACTGGTGAACTGCACTTGCCTTTCCTCCAGGCACTTCGAATACACATTCTCAAGCTCCCTCTCATTCTCGGCAGAGAGCAGCTCCCAAAGTGCAAACGACCAGCGATTTCTCCACACGATAGGTCTAAAGGCTTAGTGCTCTTGCTGTTCCTCCCCTTCCCTTACCAGCGCTTGCACAGCTAAACACACACTGCGGATCTGCCCTTGCCTTGCCTCCCAGCACTCCCAATACACATTCTCAAGCTCACTCTCGCTCTCGGCACAGACTAGCTCCCAAAGTGAAAACGTCGGGCAATTTCTCCCACCCCTTATTCTAAGGCCTTAGTTCTGTGAAAGCGCTGGCACGGGACGGTGAGGAGCAGCAAGAGCTTCCAGTGCGGGCACCTGTGGTGTGGGAGAAAGCGCTGGACGTTTGCATCGTCGCAGCAGGGCTCTGCCCATCGGGACAGTGAGACAGAGTGCTGGCAGTTCTAGGAGCTGGGCAAGCTCGGAGCCCCAGTGTGTATTTGGCTGTAAGTGAGGTGGCAAGCGAAGCCGAAGAGCAGCAAGAGCTTTGGGGGCTTTCACCTTTGCTGTGGGAGAACTCGCCGGACGTTTGCAGTGTCGCAGCAGGGCTCTGCCCATCGGGCCAGTGAGACAGAGCGCTGGCAGGGTTCGGAGCTGGGCAAGCACGCAGCTGCAGCGTGTGTTTGGCTGTGAAAGCGGTGGTGAGGGAAGGTGGGGAGCAGCAGCTTTCTGTGCTGTCCCCTTTGCTGTGGGCAAAATGGCTGGACGTTTGCACTTTGCGAGCCAATCTGTGCCGAGAGTGAGAGTGAGCCTGAGACTGTGTATTCAGAGTGCGTGGAGGAAAAGCAAGTGCAGTTCACCAGCGTGTGTGTGTGTCTCGCTATGAAAGCGCTGGCAAAGGAAGGTGAGGAAGAGCGAGAGCTTTCCGTGGTGGTACCTTTGCTGTGGGAGAACGAGCTGGAGGTTTGCAGTGTCGGAGCAGGGCTCTGGCCATCGTGAGAGTGAGAGAGAGTGTTGGCAGCGTTCGGAGTTAAGCAAGGACGGAGCGCCGCTGTGTGCGATCGGCAGAGCCCTGCTCCGACACGGCAAACGTCCAGCTTGTTCTCCCACACCAATAGCGCCAGCACTGAAAGTGCTTGCTGCTCCTCACCCTGCCTTGCCAGCGCTTTCGCAGCATAACACACACTGGTGAACTGCACTTGCCTTTCCTCCAGGCACTTCGAATACACATTCTCAAGCTCCCTCTCATTCTCGGCAGAGAGGAGCTCCCAAAGTGCAAACGACCAGCGATTTCTCCACACGCTAGATCTAAAGGCTTAGTGCTCTTGCTGTTCCTCCCCTTCCCTTACCAGCGCTTGCACAGCTAAACACACACTGCGGATCTGCCCTTGCCTTGCCTCCCAGCACTCCCAATACACATTCTCAAGCTCACTCTCGCTCTCGGCACAGACTAGCTCCCAAAGTGAAAACGTCGGGCAATTTCTCCCACCCATTATTCTAAGGCCTTAGTTCTGTGAAAGCGCTGGCACGGGACGGTGAGGAGCAGCAAGAGCTTCCAGTGCGGGCACCTGTGGTGTGGGAGAAAGCGCTGGACGTTTGCATCGTCGCAGCAGGGCTCTGCCGATCGGGCCAGTGAGACAGAGTGCTGGCAGTTCTAGGAGCTGGGCAAGCTCGGAGCCCCAGTGTGTATTTGGCTGTAAATGAAGTGGCAAGCGAAGCCGAAGAGCAGCAAGAGCTTTGGGGGCTTTCACCTTTGCTGTGGGAGAACTCGCCGGACGTTTGCAGTGTCGCAGCAGGGCTCTGCCCATCGGGCCAGTGAGACAGAGTGCTGGCAGGGTTCGGAGCTGGGCAAGCACGCAGCTGCAGCGTGTGTTTGGCTGTGAAAGCGGTGGTGAGGGAAGGTGGGGAGCAGCAGCTTTCTGTGCTGTCCCCTTTGCTGTGGGCAAAATGGCTGGACGTTTGCACTTTGCGAGCCAATCTGTGCCGAGAGTGAGAGTGAGCCTGAGACTGTGTATTCAGAGTGCGTGGAGGAAAAGCAAGTGCAGTTCACCAGCGTGTGTGTGTGTCTCGCTATGAAAGCGCTGGCAAAGGAAGGTGAGGAAGAGCGAGAGCTTTCCGTGGTGGTACCTTTGCTGTGGGAGAACGAGCTGGACGTTTGCAGTGTCGGAGCAGGGCTCTGGCCATCGTGAGAGTGAGAGAGAGTGTTGGCAGCGTTCGGAGTTAAGCAAGGACGGAGCGCCGCTGTGCGCGATCGGCAGAGCCCTGCTCCGACACGGCAAACGTCCAGCTCGTTCTCCCACACCAATAGCGCCAGCACTGAAAGTGCTTGCTGCTCCTCACCCTGCCTTGCCAGCGCTTTCGCAGCATAACACACACTGGTGAACTGCACTTGCCTTTCCTCCAGGCACTTCGAATACACATTCTCAAGCTCCCTCTCATTCTCGGCAGAGAGGAGCTCCCAAAGTGCAAACGACCAGCGATTTCTCCACACGATAGATCTAAAGGCTTAGTGCTCTTGCTGTTCCTCCCCTTCCCTTACCAGCGCTTGCACAGCTAAGCACACACTGCGGATCTGCCCTTGCCTTGCCTCCCAGCACTCCCAATACACATTCTCAAGCTCACTCTCGCTCTCGGCACAGACTAGCTCCCAAAGTGAAAACGTCGGGCAATTTCTCCCACCCCTTATTCTAAGGCCTTAGTTCTGTGAAAGCGCTGGCACGGGACGGTGAGGAGCAGCAAGAGCTTCCAGTGCGGGCACCTGTGGTGTGGGAGAAAGCGCTGGACGTTTGCATCGTCGCAGCAGGGCTCTGCCGATCGGGACAGTGAGACAGAGTGCTGGCAGTTCTAGGAGCTGGGCAAGCTCGGAGCCCCAGTGTGTATTTGGCTGTAAGTGAAGTGGCAAGCGAAGCCGAAGAGCAGCAAGAGCTTTGGGGGCTTTCACCTTTGCTGTGGGAGAACTCGCCGGACGTTTGCAGTGTCGCAGCAGGGCTCTGCCCATCGGGCCAGTGAGACAGAGTGCTGGCAGGGTTCGGAGCTGGGCAAGCACGCAGCTGCAGCGTGTGTTTGGCTGTGAAAGCGGTGGTGAGGGAAGGTGGGGAGCAGCAGCTTTCTGTGCTGTCCCCTTTGCTGTGGGCAAAATGGCTGGACGTTTGCACTTTGCGAGCCAATCTGTGCCGAGAGTGAGAGTGAGCCTGAGACTGTGTATTCAGAGTGCGTGGAGGAAAAGCAAGTGCAGTTCACCAGCGTGTGTGTGTGTCTCGCTATGAAAGCGCTGGCAAAGGAAGGTGAGGAAGAGCGAGAGCTTTCCGTGGTGGTACCTTTGCTGTGGGAGAACGAGCTGGACGTTTGCAGTGTCGGAGCAGGGCTCTGGCCATCCTGAGAGTGAGAGAGAGTGTTGGCAGCGTTCGGAGTTAAGCAAGGACGGAGCGCCGCTGTGCGCGATCGGCAGAGCCCTGCTCCGACACGGCAAACGTCCAGCTCGTTCTCCCACACCAATAGCCCCAGCACTGAAAGTGCTTGCTGCTCCTCACCCTGCCTTGCCAGCGCTTTCGCAGCATAACACACACTGGTGAACTGCACTTGCCTTTCCTCCAGGCACTTCGAATACACATTCTCAAGCTCCCTCTCATTCTCGGCAGAGAGGAGCTCCCAAAGTGCAAACGACCAGCGATTTCTCCACACGATAGATCTAAAGGCTTAGTGCTCTTGCTGTTCCTCCCCTTCCCTTACCAGCGCTTGCACAGCTAAGCACACACTGCGGATCTGCCCTTGCCTTGCCTCCCAGCACTCCCAATACACATTCTCAAGCTCACTCTCGCTCTCGGCACAGACTAGCTCCCAAAGTGAAAACGTCGGGCAATTTCTCCCACCCCTTATTCTAAGGCCTTAGTTCTGTGAAAGCGCTGGCACGGGACGGTGAGGAGCAGCAAGAGCTTCCAGTGCGGGCACCTGTGGTGTGGGAGAAAGCGCTGGACGTTTGCATCGTCGCAGCAGGGCTCTGCCCATCGGGACAGTGACACAGAGTGCTGGCAGTTCTAGGAGCTGGGCAAGCTCGGAGCCCCAGTGTGTATTTGGCTGTAAATGAAGTGGCAAGCGAAGCCGACGAGCAGCAAGAGCTTTGGGGGCTTTCACCTTTGCTGTGGGAGAACTCGCCGGACGTTTGCAGTGTCGCAGCAGGGCTCTGCCCATCGGGCCAGTGAGACAGAGTGCTGGCAGGGTTCGGAGCTGGGCAAGCACGCAGCTGCAGCGTGTGTTTGGCTGTGAAAGCGGTGGTGAGGGAAGGTGGGGAGCAGCAGCTTTCTGTGCTGTCCCCTTTGCTGTGGGCAAAATGGCTGGACGTTTGCACTTTGCGAGCCAATCTGTGCCGAGAGTGAGAGTGAGCCTGAGACTGTGTATTCAGAGTGCGTGGAGGAAAAGCAAGTGCAGTTCACCAGCGTGTGTGTGTGTCTCGCTATGAAAGCGCTGGCAAAGGAAGGTGAGGAAGAGCGAGAGCTTTCCGTGGTGGTACCTTTGCTGTGGGAGAACGAGCTGGACGTTTGCAGTGTCGGAGCAGGGCTCTGGCCATCGTGAGAGTGAGAGAGCGTGTTGGCAGCGTTCGGAGTTAAGCAAGGACGGAGCGCCGCTGTGTGCGATCTGCATAGCCCTGCTCCGACACGGCAAACGTCCAGCTCGTTCTCCCACACCAATAGCGCCAGCACTGAAAGTGCTTGCTGCTCCTCACCCTGCCTTGCCAGCGCTTTCGCAGCATAACACACACTGGTGAACTGCACTTGCCTTTCCTCCAGGCACTTCGAATACACATTCTCAAGCTCCCTCTCATTCTCGGCAGAGAGCAGCTCCCAAAGCGCAAACGACCAGCGATTTCTCCACACGATAGGTCTAAAGGCTTAGTGCTCTTGCTGTTCCTCCCCTTCCCTTACCAGCGCTTGCACAGCTAAGCACACACTGCGGATCTGCCCTTGCCTTGCCTCCCAGCACTCCCAATACACATTCTCAAGCTCACTCTCACTCTCGGCACAGACTAGCTCCCAAAGTGAAAACGTCGGGCAATTTCTCCCACCCCTTATTCTAAGGCCTTAGTTCTGTGAAAGCGCTGGCACGGGACGGTGAGGAGCAGCAAGAGCTTCCAGTGCGGGCTCCTGTGGTGTGGGAGAAAGCGCTGGACGTTTGCATCGTCGCAGCAGGGCTCTGCCGATCGGGACAGTGAGACAGAGTGCTGGCAGTTCTAGGAGCTGGGCAAGCTCGGAGCCCCAGTGTGTATTTGGCTGTAAATGAAGTGGCAAGCGAAGCCGAAGAGCAGCAAGAGCTTTGGGGGCTTTCACCTTTGCTGTGGGAGAACTCGCCGGACGTTTGCAGTGTCGCAGCAGGGCTCTGCCCATCGGGCCAGTGAGACAGAGTGCTGGCAGGGTTCGGAGCTGGGCAAGCACGCAGCTGCAGCGTGTGTTTGGCTGTGAAAGCGGTGGTGAGGGAAGGTGGGGAGCAGCAGCTTTCTGTGCTGTCCCCTTTGCTGTGGGCAAAATGGCTGGACGTTTGCACCTTGCGAGCCAATCTGTGCCGAGAGTGAGAGTGAGCCTGAGACTGTGTATTCAGCGTGCATGGAGGAAAAGCAAGTGCAGTTCACCAGCGTGTGTGTGTGTCTCGCTATGAAAGCGCTGGCAAAGGAAGGTGAGGAAGAGCGAGAGCTTTCCGTGGTGGTACCTTTGCTGTGGGAGAACGAGCTGGACGTTTGCAGTGTCGGAGCAGGGCTCTGGCGATCGTGAGAGTGAGAGAGAGTGTTGGCAGCGTTCGGAGTTAAGCAAGGACGGAGCGCCGCTGTGTGCGATCTGCATAGCCCTGCTCCGACACGGCAAACGTCCAGCTCGTTCTCCCACACCAATAGCGCCAGCACTGAAAGTGCTTGCTGCTCCTCACCCTGCCTTGCCAGCGCTTTCGCAGCATAACACACACTGGTGAACTGCACTTGCCTTTCCTCCAGGCACTTCGAATACACATTCTCAAGCTCCCTCTCATTCTCGGCAGAGAGCAGCTCCCAAAGTGCAAACGACCAGCGATTTCTCCACACGATAGGTCTAAAGGCTTAGTGCTCTTGCTGTTCCTCCCCTTCCCTTACCAGCGCTTGCACAGCTAAACACACACTGCGGATCTGCCCTTGCCTTGCCTCCCAGCACTCCCAATACACATTCTCAAGCTCACTCTCACTCTCGGCACAGACTAGCTCCCAAAGTGAAAACGTCGGGCAATTTCTCCCACCCCTTATTCTAAGGCCTTAGTTCTGTGAAAGCGCTGGCACGGGACGGTGAGGAGCAGCAAGAGCTTCCAGTGCGGGCTCCTGTGGTGTGGGAGAAAGCGCTGGACGTTTGCATCGTCGCAGCAGGGCTCTGCCGATCGGGACAGTGAGACAGAGTGCTGGCAGTTCTAGGAGCTGGGCAAGCTCGGAGCCCCAGTGTGTATTTGGCTGTAAATGAAGTGGCAAGCGAAGCCGAAGAGCAGCAAGAGCTTTGGGGGCTTTCACCTTTGCTGTGGGAGAACTCGCCGGACGTTTGCAGTGTCGCAGCAGGGCTCTGCCCATCGGGCCAGTGAGACAGAGTGCTGGCAGGGTTCGGAGCTGGGCAAGCACGCAGCTGCAGCGTGTGTTTGGCTGTGAAAGCGGTGGTGAGGGAAGGTGGGGAGCAGCAGCTTTCTGTGCTGTCCCCTTTGCTGTGGGCAAAATGGCTGGACGTTTGCACTTTGCGAGCCAATCTGTGCCGAGAGTGAGAGTGAGCCTGAGACTGTGTATTCAGAGTGCGTGGAGGAAAAGCAAGTGCAGTTCACCAGCGTGTGTGTGTGTCTCGCTATGAAAGCGCTGGCAAAGGAAGGTGAGGAAGAGCGAGAGCTTTCCGTGGTGGTACCTTTGCTGTGGGAGAACGAGCTGGACGTTTGCAGTGTCGGAGCAGGGCTCTGGCCATCGTGAGAGTGAGAGAGAGTGTTGGCAGCGTTCGGAGTTAAGCAAGGATGGAGCGCCGCTGTGCGCGATCGGCAGAGCCCTGCTCCGACACGGCAAACGTCCAGCTCGTTCTCCCACACCAATAGCGCCAGCACTGAAAGTGCTTGCTGCTCCTCACCCTGCCTTGCCAGCGCTTTCGCAGCATAACACACACTGGTGAACTGCACTTGCCTTTCCTCCAGGCACTTCGAATACACATTCTCAAGCTCCCTCTCATTCTCGGCAGAGAGCAGCTCCCAAAGTGCAAACGACCAGCGATTTCTCCACACGATAGGTCTAAAGGCTTAGTGCTCTTGCTGTTCCTCCCCTTCCCTTACCAGCGCTTGCACAGCTAAGCACACACTGCGGATCTGCCCTTGCCTTGCCTCCCAGCACTCCCAATACACATTCTCAAGCTCACTCTCACTCTCGGCACAGACTAGCTCCCAAAGTGAAAACGTCGGGCAATTTCTCCCACCCCTTATTCTAAGGCCTTCGTTCTGTGAAAGCGCTGGCACGGGAGGGTGAGGAGCAGCAAGAGCTTCCAGTGCGGGCACCTGTGGTGTGGGAGAAAGCGCTGGACGTTTGCATCGTCGCAGCAGGGCTCTGCCGATCGGGACAGTGAGACAGAGTGCTGGCAGTTCTAGGAGCTGGGCAAGCTCGGAGCCCCAGTGTGTATTTGGCTGTAAATGAAGTGGCAAGCGAAGCCGACGAGCAGCAAGAGCTTTGGGGGCTTTCACCTTTGCTGTGGGAGAACTCGCCGGACGTTTGCAGTGTCGCAGCAGGGCTCTGCCCATCGGGCCAGTGAGACAGAGTGCTGGCAGGGTTCGGAGCTGGGCAAGCACGCAGCTGCAGCGTGTGTTTGGCTGTGAAAGCGGTGGTGAGGGAAGGTGGGGAGCAGCAGCTTTCTGTGCTGTCCCCTTTGCTGTGGGCAAAATGGCTGGACGTTTGCACTTTGCGAGCCAATCTGTGCCGAGAGTGAGAGTGAGCCTGAGACTGTGTATTCAGAGTGCGTGGAGGAAAAGCAAGTGCAGTTCACCAGCGTGTGTGTGTGTCTCGCTATGAAAGCGCTGGCAAAGGAAGGTGAGGAAGAGCGAGAGCTTTCCGTGGTGGTACCTTTGCTGTGGGAGAACGAGCTGGACGTTTGCAGTGTCGGAGCAGGGCTCTGGCCATCCTGAGAGTGAGAGAGCGTGTTGGCAGCGTTCGGAGTTAAGCAAGGACGGAGCGCCGCTGTGTGCGATCTGCAGAGCCCTGCTCCGACACGGCAAACGTCCAGCTCGTTCTCCCACACCAATAGCGCCAGCACTGAAAGTGCTTGCTGCTCCTCACCCTGCCTTGCCAGCGCTTTCGCAGCATAACACACACTGGTGAACTGCACTTGCCTTTCCTCCAGGCACTTCGAATACACATTCTCAAGCTCCCTCTCATTCTCGGCAGAGAGCAGCTCCCAAAGCGCAAACGACCAGCGATTTCTCCACACGATAGGTCTAAAGGCTTAGTGCTCTTGCTGTTCCTCCCCTTCCCTTACCAGCGCTTGCACAGCTAAGCACACACTGCGGATCTGCCCTTGCCTTGCCTCCCAGCACTCCCAATACACATTCTCAAGCTCACTCTCACTCTCGGCACAGACTAGCTCCCAAAGTGAAAACGTCGGGCAATTTCTCCCACCCCTTATTCTAAGGCCTTAGTTATGTGAAAGCGCTGGCACGGGACGGTGAGGAGCAGCAAGAGCTTCCAGTGCGGGCTCCTGTGGTGTGGGAGAAAGCGCTGGACGTTTGCATCGTCGCAGCAGGGCTCTGCCGATCGGGACAGTGAGACAGAGTGCTGGCAGTTCTAGGAGCTGGGCAAGCTCGGAGCCCCAGTGTGTATTTGGCTGTAAGTGAGGTGGCAAGCGAAGCCGAAGAGCAGCAAGAGCTTTGGGGGCTTTCACCTTTGCTGTGGGAGAACTCGCCGGACGTTTGCAGTGTCGCAGCAGGGCTCTGCCCATCGGGCCAGTGAGACAGAGCGCTGGCAGGGTTCGGAGCTGGGCAAGCACGCAGCTGCAGCGTGTGTTTGGCTGTGAAAGCGGTGGTGAGGGAAGGTGGGGAGCAGCAGCTTTCTGTGCTGTCCCCTTTGCTGTGGGCAAAATGGCTGGACGTTTGCACTTTGCGAGCCAATCTGTGCCGAGAGTGAGAGTGAGCCTGAGACTGTGTATTCAGAGTGCGTGGAGGAAAAGCAAGTGCAGTTCACCAGCGTGTTTGTGTGTCTCGCTATGAAAGCGCTGGCAAAGGAAGGTGAGGAAGAGCGAGAGCTTTCCGTGGTGGTACCTTTGCTGTGGGAGAACGAGCTGGACGTTTGCAGTGTCGGAGCAGGGCTCTGGCCATCGTGAGAGTGAGAGAGAGTGTTGGCAGCGTTCGGAGTTAAGCAAGGACGGAGCGCCGCTGTGTGCGATCGGCAGAGCCCTGCTCCGACACGGCAAACGTCCAGCTCATTCTCCCACACCAATAGCGCCAGCACTGAAAGTGCTTGCTGCTCCTCACCCTGCCTTGCCAGCGCTTTCGCAGCATAACACACACTGGTGAACTGCACTTGCCTTTCCTCCAGGCACTTCGAATACACATTCTCAAGCTCCCTCTCATTCTCGGCAGAGAGGAGCTCCCAAAGTGCAAACGACCAGCGATTTCTCCACACGATAGATCTAAAGGCTTAGTGCTCTTGCTGTTCCTCCCCTTCCCTTACCAGCGCTTGCACAGCTAAACACACACTGCGGATCTGCCCTTGCCTTGCCTCCCAGCACTCCCAATACACATTCTCAAGCTCACTCTCGCTCTCGGCACAGACTAGCTCCCAAAGTGAAAACGTCGGGCAATTTCTCCCACCCCTTATTCTAAGGCCTTAGTTCTGTGAAAGCGCTGGCACGGGACGGTGAGGAGCAGCAAGAGCTTCCAGTGCGGGCACCTGTGGTGTGGGAGAAAGCGCTGGACGTTTGCATCGTCGCAGCAGGGCTCTGCCGATCGGGCCAGTGAGACAGAGTGCTGGCAGTTCTAGGAGCTGGGCAAGCTCGGAGCCCCAGTGTGTATTTGGCTGTAAATGAAGTGGCAAGCGAAGCCGAAGAGCAGCAAGAGCTTTGGGGGCTTTCACCTTTGCTGTGGGAGAACTCGCCGGACGTTTGCAGTGTCGCAGCAGGGCTCTGCCCATCGGGCCAGTGAGACAGAGTGCTGGCAGGGTTCGGAGCTGGGCAAGCACGCAGCTGCAGCGTGTGTTTGGCTGTGAAAGCGGTGGTGAGGGAAGGTGGGGAGCAGCAGCTTTCTGTGCTGTCCCCTTTGCTGTGGGCAAAATGGCTGGACGTTTGCACTTTGCGAGCCAATCTGTGCCGAGAGTGAGAGTGAGCCTGAGACTGTGTATTCAGAGTGCGTGGAGGAAAAGCAAGTGCAGTTCACCAGCGTGTGTGTGTGTCTCGCTATGAAAGCGCTGGCAAAGGAAGGTGAGGAAGAGCGAGAGCTTTCCGTGGTGGTACCTTTGCTGTGGGAGAACGAGCTGGACGTTTGCAGTGTCGGAGCAGGGCTCTGGCCATCCTGAGAGTGAGAGAGCGTGTTGGCAGCGTTCGGAGTTAAGCAAGGACGGAGCGCCGCTGTGCGCGATCGGCAGAGCCCTGCTCCGACACGGCAAACGTCCAGCTCGTTCTCCCACACCAATAGCGCCAGCACTGAAAGTGCTTGCTGCTCCTCACCCTGCCTTGCCAGCGCTTTCGCAGCATAACACACACTGGTGAACTGCACTTGCCTTTCCTCCAGGCACTTCGAATACACATTCTCAAGCTCCCTCTCATTCTCGGCAGAGAGCAGCTCCCAAAGTGCAAACGACCAGCGATTTCTCCACACGATAGGTCTAAAGGCTTAGTGCTCTTGCTGTTCCTCCCCTTCCCTTACCAGCGCTTGCACAGCTAAGCACACACTGCGGCTCTGCCCTTGCCTTGCCTCCCAGCACTCCCAATACACATTCTCAAGCTCACTCTCACTCTCGGCACAGACTAGCTCCCAAAGTGAAAACGTCGGGCAATTTCTCCCACCCCTTATTCTAAGGCCTTAGTTCTGTGAAAGCGCTGGCACGGGACGGTGAGGAGCAGCAAGAGCTTCCAGTGCGGGCACCTGTGGTGTGGGAGAAAGCGCTGGATGTTTGCATCGTCGCAGCAGGGCTCTGCCGATCGGGCCAGTGAGACAGAGTGCTGGCAGTTCTAGGAGCTGGGCAAGCTCGGAGCCCCAGTGTGTATTTGGCTGTAAATGAAGTGGCAAGCGAAGCCGACGAGCAGCAAGAGCTTTGGGGGCTTTCACCTTTGCTGTGGGAGAACTCGCCGGACGTTTGCAGTGTCGCAGCAGGGCTCTGCCCATCGGGCCAGTGAGACAGAGTGCTGGCAGGGTTCGGAGCTGGGCAAGCACGCAGCTGCAGCGTGTGTTTGGCTGTGAAAGCGGTGGTGAGGGAAGGTGGGGAGCAGCAGCTTTCTGTGCTGTCCCCTTTGCTGTGGGCAAAATGGCTGGACGTTTGCACTTTGCGAGCCAATCTGTGCCGAGAGTGAGAGTGAGCCTGAGACTGTGTATTCAGAGTGCGTGGAGGAAAAGCAAGTGCAGTTCACCAGCGTGTGTGTGTGTCTCGCTATGAAAGCGCTGGCAAAGGAAGGTGAGGAAGAGCGAGAGCTTTCCGTGGTGGTACCTTTGCTGTGGGAGAACGAGCTGGACGTTTGCAGTGTCGGAGCAGGGCTCTGGCCATCGTGAGAGTGAGAGAGAGTGTTGGCAGCGTTCGGAGTTAAGCAAGGACGGAGCGCCGCTGTGTGCGATCTGCATAGCCCTGCTCCGACACGGCAAACGTCCAGCTCGTTCTCCCACACCAATAGCGCCAGCACTGAAAGTGCTTGCTGCTCCTCACCCTGCCTTGCCAGCGCTTTCGCAGCATAACACACACTGGTGAACTGCACTTGCCTTTCCTCCAGGCACTTCGAATACACATTCTCAAGCTCCCTCTCATTCTCGGCAGAGAGCAGCTCCCAAAGTGCAAACGACCAGCGATTTCTCCACACGATAGGTCTAAAGGCTTAGTGCTCTTGCTGTTCCTCCCCTTCCCTTACCAGCGCTTGCACAGCTAAGCACACACTGCGGCTCTGCCCTTGCCTTGCCTCCCAGCACTCCCAATACACATTCTCAAGCTCACTCTCACTCTCGGCACAGACTAGCTCCCAAAGTGAAAACGTCGGGCAATTTCTCCCACCCCTTATTCTAAGGCCTTAGTTCTGTGAAAGCGCTGGCACGGGACGGTGAGGAGCAGCAAGAGCTTCCAGTGCGGGCACCTGTGGTGTGGGAGAAAGCGCTGGATGTTTGCATCGTCGCAGCAGGGCTCTGCCGATCGGGCCAGTGAGACAGAGTGCTGGCAGTTCTAGGAGCTGGGCAAGCTCGGAGCCCCAGTGTGTATTTGGCTGTAAATGAAGTGGCAAGCGAAGCCGACGAGCAGCAAGAGCTTTGGGGGCTTTCACCTTTGCTGTGGGAGAACTCGCCGGACGTTTGCAGTGTCGCAGCAGGGCTCTGCCCATCGGGCCAGTGAGACAGAGTGCTGGCAGGGTTCGGAGCTGGGCAAGCACGCAGCTGCAGCGTGTGTTTGGCTGTGAAAGCGGTGGTGAGGGAAGGTGGGGAGCAGCAGCTTTCTGTGCTGTCCCCTTTGCTGTGGGCAAAATGGCTGGACGTTTGCACTTTGCGAGCCAATCTGTGCCGAGAGTGAGAGTGAGCCTGAGACTGTGTATTCAGAGTGCGTGGAGGAAAAGCAAGTGCAGTTCACCAGCGTGTGTGTGTGTCTCGCTATGAAAGCGCTGGCAAAGGAAGGTGAGGAAGAGCGAGAGCTTTCCGTGGTGGTACCTTTGCTGTGGGAGAACGAGCTGGACGTTTGCAGTGTCGGAGCAGGGCTCTGGCCATCGTGAGAGTGAGAGAGAGTGTTGGCAGCGTTCGGAGTTAAGCAAGGACGGAGCGCCGCTGTGCGCGATCGGCAGAGCCCTGCTCCGACACGGCAAACGTCCAGCTCGTTCTCCCACACCAATAGCGCCAGCACTGAAAGTGCTTGCTGCTCCTCACCCTGCCTTGCCAGCGCTTTCGCAGCATAACACACACTGGTGAACTGCACTTGCCTTTCCTCCAGGCACTTCGAATACACATTCTCAAGCTCCCTCTCATTCTCGGCAGAGAGCAGCTCCCAAAGTGCAAACGACCAGCGATTTCTCCACACGATAGCTCTAAAGGCTTAGTGCTCTTGCTGTTCCTCCCCTTCCCTTACCAGCGCTTGCACAGCTAAGCACACACTGCGGATCTGCCCTTGCCTTGCCTCCCAGCACTCCCAATACACATTCTCAAGCTCACTCTCGCTCTCGGCACAGACTAGCTCCCAAAGTGAAAACGTCGGGCAATTTCTCCCACCCCTTATTCTAAGGCCTTAGTTCTGTGAAAGCGCTGGCACGGGACGGTGAGGAGCAGCAAGAGCTTCCAGTGCGGGCTCCTGTGGTGTGGGAGAAAGCGCTGGACGTTTGCATCGTCGCAGCAGGGCTCTGCCCATCGGGACAGTGAGACAGAGTGCTGGCAGTTCTAGGAGCTGGGCAAGCTCGGAGCCCCAGTGTGTATTTGGCTGTAAATGAAGTGGCAAGCGAAGCCGACGAGCAGCAAGAGCTTTGGGGGCTTTCACCTTTGCTGTGGGAGAACTCGCCGGACGTTTGCAGTGTCGCAGCAGGGCTCTGCCCATCGGGCCAGTGAGACAGAGCGCTGGCAGGGTTCGGAGCTGGGCAAGCACGCAGCTGCAGCGTGTGTTTGGCTGTGAAAGCGGTGGTGAGGGAAGGTGGGGAGCAGCAGCTTTCTGTGCTGTCCCCTTTGCTGTGGGCAAAATGGCTGGACGTTTGCACTTTGCGAGCCAATCTGTGCCGAGAGTGAGAGTGAGCCTGAGACTGTGTATTCAGAGTGCGTGGAGGAAAAGCAAGTGCAGTTCACCAGCGTGTGTGTGTGTCTCGCTATGAAAGCGCTGGCAAAGGAAGGTGAGGAAGAGCGAGAGCTTTCCGTGGTGGTACCTTTGCTGTGGGAGAACGAGCTGGACGTTTGCAGTGTCGGAGCAGGGCTCTGGCCATCCTGAGAGTGAGAGAGAGTGTTGGCAGCGTTCGGAGTTAAGCAAGGACGGAGCGCCGCTGTGCGCGATCTGCAGAGCCCTGCTCCGACACGGCAGACGTCCAGCTTGTTCTCCCACACCAATAGCGCCAGCACTGAAAGTGCTTGCTGCTCCTCACCCTGCCTTGCCAGCGCTTTCGCAGCATAACACACACTGGTGAACTGCACTTGCCTTTCCTCCAGGCACTTCGAATACACATTCTCAAGCTCCCTCTCATTCTCGGCAGAGAGCAGCTCCCAAAGTGCAAACGACCAGCGATTTCTCCACACGATAGGTCTAAAGGCTTAGTGCTCTTGCTGTTCCTCCCCTTCCCTTACCAGCGCTTGCACAGCTAAACACACACTGCGGCTCTGCCCTTGCCTTGCCTCCCAGCACTCCCAATACACATTCTCAAGCTCACTCTCGCTCTCGGCACAGACTAGCTCCCAAAGTGAAAACGTCGGGCAATTTCTCCCACCCCTTATTCTAAGGCCTTAGTTCTGTGAAAGCGCTGGCACGGGACGGTGAGGAGCAGCAAGAGCTTCCAGTGCGGGCTCCTGTGGTGTGGGAGAAAGCGCTGGACGTTTGCATCGTCGCAGCAGGGCTCTGCCGATCGGGACAGTGAGACAGAGTGCTGGCAGTTCTAGGAGCTGGGCAAGCTCGGAGCCCCAGTGTGTATTTGGCTGTAAGTGAAGTGGCAAGCGAAGCCGACGAGCAGCAAGAGCTTTGGGGGCTTTCACCTTTGCTGTGGGAGAAGTCGCCGGACGTTTGCAGTGTCGCAGCAGGGCTCTGCCCATCGGGCCAGTGAGACAGAGTGCTGGCAGGGTTCGGAGCTGGGCAAGCACGCAGCTTCAGCGTGTGTTTGGCTGTGAAAGCGGTGGTGAGGGAAGGTGGGGAGCAGCAGCTTTCTGTGCTGTCCCCTTTGCTGTGGGCAAAATGGCTGGACGTTTGCACTTTGCGAGCCAATCTGTGCCGAGAGTGAGAGTGAGCCTGAGACTGTGTATTCAGAGTGCGTGGAGGAAAAGCAAGTGCAGTTCACCAGCGTGTGTGTGTCTCGCTATGAAAGCGCTGGCAAAGGAAGGTGAGGAAGAGCGAGAGCTTTCCGTGGTGGTACCTTTGCTGTGGGAGAACGAGCTGGACGTTTGCAGTGTCGGAGCAGGGCTCTGGCCATCCTGAGAGTGAGAGAGAGTGTTGGCAGCGTTCGGAGTTAAGCAAGGACGGAGCGCCGCTGTGTGCGATCGGCAGAGCCCTGCTCCGACACGTCAAACGTCCAGCTCGTTCTCCCACACCAATAGCGCCAGCACTGAAAGTGCTTGCTGCTCCTCACCCTGCCTTGCCAGCGCTTTCGCAGCATAACACACACTGGTGAACTGCACTTGCCTTTCCTCCAGGCACTTCGAATACACATTCTCAAGCTCCCTCTCATTCTCGGCAGAGAGCAGCTCCCAAAGTGCAAACGACCAGCGATTTCTCCACACGATAGCTCTAAAGGCTTAGTGCTCTTGCTGTTCCTCCCCTTCCCTTACCAGCGCTTGCACAGCTAAGCACACACTGCGGATCTGCCCTTGCCTTGCCTCCCAGCACTCCCAATACACATTCTCAAGCTCACTCTCGCTCTCGGCACAGACTAGCTCCCAAAGTGAAAACGTCGGGCAATTTCTCCCACCCCTTATTCTAAGGCCTTAGTTCTGTGAAAGCGCTGGCACGGGACGGTGAGGAGCAGCAAGAGCTTCCAGTGCGGGCACCTGTGGTGTGGGAGAAAGCGCTGGACGTTTGCATCGTCGCAGCAGGGCTCTGCCGATCGGGACAGTGAGACAGAGTGCTGGCAGTTCTAGGAGCTGGGCAAGCTCGGAGCCCCAGTGTGTATTTGGCTGTAAGTGAAGTGGCAAGCGAAGCCGAAGAGCAGCAAGAGCTTTGGGGGCTTTCACCTTTGCTGTGGGAGAACTCGCCGGACGTTTGCAGTGTCGCAGCAGGGCTCTGCCCATCGGGCCAGTGAGACAGAGCGCTGGCAGGGTTCGGAGCTGGGCAAGCACGCAGCTGCAGCGTGTGTTTGGCTGTGAAAGCGGTGGTGAGGGAAGGTGGGGAGCAGCAGCTTTCTGTGCTGTCCCCTTTGCTGTGGGCAAAATGGCTGGACGTTTGCACTTTGCGAGCCAATCTGTGCCGAGAGTGAGAGTGAGCCTGAGACTGTGTATTCAGAGTGCGTGGAGGAAAAGCAAGTGCAGTTCACCAGCGTGTGTGTGTGTCTCGCTATGAAAGCGCTGGCAAAGGAAGGTGAGGAAGAGCGAGAGCTTTCCGTGGTGGTACCTTTGCTGTGGGAGAACGAGCTGGACGTTTGCAGTGTCGGAGCAGGGCTCTGGCCATCGTGAGAGTGAGAGAGAGTGTTGGCAGCGTTCGGAGTTAAGCAAGGACGGAGCGCCGCTGTGCGCGATCGGCAGAGCCCTGCTCCGACACGGCAAACGTCCAGCTCGTTCTCCCACACCAACAGCGCCAGCACTGAAAGTGCTTGCTGCTCCTCACCCTGCCTTGCCAGCGCTTTCGCAGCATAACACACACTGGTGAACTGCACTTGCCTTTCCTCCAGGCACTTCGAATACACATTCTCAAGCTCCCTCTCATTCTCGGCAGAGAGCAGCTCCCAAAGTGCAAACGACCAGCGATTTCTCCACACGATAGGTCTAAAGGCTTAGTGCTCTTGCTGTTCCTCCCCTTCCCTTACCAGCGCTTGCACAGCTAAACACACACTGCGGATCTGCCCTTGCCTTGCCTCCCAGCACTCCCAATACACATTCTCAAGCTCACTCTCGCTCTCGGCACAGACTAGCTCCCAAAGTGAAAACGTCGGGCAATTTCTCCCACCCCTTATTCTAAGGCCTTAGTTCTGTGAAAGCGCTGGCACGGGACGGTGAGGAGCAGCAAGAGCTTCCAGTGCGGGCACCTGTGGTGTGGGAGAAAGCGCTGGACGTTTGCATCGTCGCAGCAGGGCTCTGCCCATCGGGACAGTGAGACAGAGTGCTGGCAGTTCTAGGAGCTGGGCAAGCTCGGAGCCCCAGTGTGTATTTGGCTGTAAGTGAGGTGGCAAGCGAAGCCGAAGAGCAGCAAGAGCTTTGGGGGCTTTCACCTTTGCTGTGGGAGAACTCGCCGGACGTTTGCAGTGTCGCAGCAGGGCTCTGCCCATCGGGCCAGTGAGACAGAGCGCTGGCAGGGTTCGGAGCTGGGCAAGCACGCAGCTGCAGCGTGTGTTTGGCTGTGAAAGCGGTGGTGAGGGAAGGTGGGGAGCAGCAGCTTTCTGTGCTGTCCCCTTTGCTGTGGGCAAAATGGCTGGACGTTTGCACTTTGCGAGCCAATCTGTGCCGAGAGTGAGAGTGAGCCTGAGACTGTGTATTCAGAGTGCGTGGAGGAAAAGCAAGTGCAGTTCACCAGCGTGTGTGTGTGTCTCGCTATGAAAGCGCTGGCAAAGGAAGGTGAGGAAGAGCGAGAGCTTTCCGTGGTGGTACCTTTGCTGTGGGAGAACGAGCTGGAGGTTTGCAGTGTCGGAGCAGGGCTCTGGCCATCGTGAGAGTGAGAGAGAGTGTTGGCAGCGTTCGGAGTTAAGCAAGGACGGAGCGCCGCTGTGTGCGATCGGCAGAGCCCTGCTCCGACACGGCAAACGTCCAGCTTGTTCTCCCACACCAATAGCGCCAGCACTGAAAGTGCTTGCTGCTCCTCACCCTGCCTTGCCAGCGCTTTCGCAGCATAACACACACTGGTGAACTGCACTTGCCTTTCCTCCAGGCACTTCGAATACACATTCTCAAGCTCCCTCTCATTCTCGGCAGAGAGGAGCTCCCAAAGTGCAAACGACCAGCGATTTCTCCACACGCTAGATCTAAAGGCTTAGTGCTCTTGCTGTTCCTCCCCTTCCCTTACCAGCGCTTGCACAGCTAAACACACACTGCGGATCTGCCCTTGCCTTGCCTCCCAGCACTCCCAATACACATTCTCAAGCTCACTCTCGCTCTCGGCACAGACTAGCTCCCAAAGTGAAAACGTCGGGCAATTTCTCCCACCCATTATTCTAAGGCCTTAGTTCTGTGAAAGCGCTGGCACGGGACGGTGAGGAGCAGCAAGAGCTTCCAGTGCGGGCACCTGTGGTGTGGGAGAAAGCGCTGGACATTTGCATCGTCGCAGCAGGGCTCTGCCGATCGGGCCAGTGAGACAGAGTGCTGGCAGTTCTAGGAGCTGGGCAAGCTCGGAGCCCCAGTGTGTATTTGGCTGTAAATGAAGTGGCAAGCGAAGCCGAAGAGCAGCAAGAGCTTTGGGGGGCTTTCACCTTTGCTGTGGGAGAACTCGCCGGACGTTTGCAGTGTCGCAGCAGGGCTCTGCCCATCGGGCCAGTGAGACAGAGTGCTGGCAGGGTTCGGAGCTGGGCAAGCACGCAGCTGCAGCGTGTGTTTGGCTGTGAAAGCGGTGGTGAGGGAAGGTGGGGAGCAGCAGCTTTCTGTGCTGTCCCCTTTGCTGTGGGCAAAATGGCTGGACGTTTGCACTTTGCGAGCCAATCTGTGCCGAGAGTGAGAGTGAGCCTGAGACTGTGTATTCAGAGTGCGTGGAGGAAAAGCAAGTGCAGTTCACCAGCGTGTGTGTGTGTCTCGCTATGAAAGCGCTGGCAAAGGAAGGTGAGGAAGAGCGAGAGCTTTCCGTGGTGGTACCTTTGCTGTGGGAGAACGAGCTGGACGTTTGCAGTGTCGGAGCAGGGCTCTGGCCATCGTGAGAGTGAGAGAGAGTGTTGGCAGCGTTCGGAGTTAAGCAAGGACGGAGCGCCGCTGTGCGCGATCGGCAGAGCCCTGCTCCGACACGGCAAACGTCCAGCTCGTTCTCCCACACCAATAGCGCCAGCACTGAAAGTGCTTGCTGCTCCTCACCCTGCCTTGCCAGCGCTTTCGCAGCATAACACACACTGGTGAACTGCACTTGCCTTTCCTCCAGGCACTTCGAATACACATTCTCAAGCTCCCTCTCATTCTCGGCAGAGAGGAGCTCCCAAAGTGCAAACGACCAGCGATTTCTCCACACGATAGATCTAAAGGCTTAGTGCTCTTGCTGTTCCTCCCCTTCCCTTACCAGCGCTTGCACAGCTAAGCACACACTGCGGATCTGCCCTTGCCTTGCCTCCCAGCACTCCCAATACACATTCTCAAGCTCACTCTCGCTCTCGGCACAGACTAGCTCCCAAAGTGAAAACGTCGGGCAATTTCTCCCACCCCTTATTCTAAGGCCTTAGTTCTGTGAAAGCGCTGGCACGGGACGGTGAGGAGCAGCAAGAGCTTCCAGTGCGGGCACCTGTGGTGTGGGAGAAAGCGCTGGACGTTTGCATCGTCGCAGCAGGGCTCTGCCGATCGGGACAGTGAGACAGAGTGCTGGCAGTTCTAGGAGCTGGGCAAGCTCGGAGCCCCAGTGTGTATTTGGCTGTAAGTGAAGTGGCAAGCGAAGCCGAAGAGCAGCAAGAGCTTTGGGGGCTTTCACCTTTGCTGTGGGAGAACTCGCCGGACGTTTGCAGTGTCGCAGCAGGGCTCTGCCCATCGGGCCAGTGAGACAGAGTGCTGGCAGGGTTCGGAGCTGGGCAAGCACGCAGCTGCAGCGTGTGTTTGGCTGTGAAAGCGGTGGTGAGGGAAGGTGGGGAGCAGCAGCTTTCTGTGCTGTCCCCTTTGCTGTGGGCAAAATGGCTGGACGTTTGCACTTTGCGAGCCAATCTGTGCCGAGAGTGAGAGTGAGCCTGAGACTGTGTATTCAGAGTGCGTGGAGGAAAAGCAAGTGCAGTTCACCAGCGTGTGTGTGTGTCTCGCTATGAAAGCGCTGGCAAAGGAAGGTGAGGAAGAGCGAGAGCTTTCCGTGGTGGTACCTTTGCTGTGGGAGAACGAGCTGGACGTTTGCAGTGTCGGAGCAGGGCTCTGGCCATCCTGAGAGTGAGAGAGAGTGTTGGCAGCGTTCGGAGTTAAGCAAGGACGGAGCGCCGCTGTGCGCGATCGGCAGAGCCCTGCTCCGACACGGCAAACGTCCAGCTCGTTCTCCCACACCAATAGCCCCAGCACTGAAAGTGCTTGCTGCTCCTCACCCTGCCTTGCCAGCGCTTTCGCAGCATAACACACACTGGTGAACTGCACTTGCCTTTCCTCCAGGCACTTCGAATACACATTCTCAAGCTCCCTCTCATTCTCGGCAGAGAGGAGCTCCCAAAGTGCAAACGACCAGCGATTTCTCCACACGATAGATCTAAAGGCTTAGTGCTCTTGCTGTTCCTCCCCTTCCCTTACCAGCGCTTGCACAGCTAAGCACACACTGCGGATCTGCCCTTGCCTTGCCTCCCAGCACTCCCAATACACATTCTCAAGCTCACTCTCGCTCTCGGCACAGACTAGCTCCCAAAGTGAAAACGTCGGGCAATTTCTCCCACCCCTTATTCTAAGGCCTTAGTTCTGTGAAAGCGCTGGCACGGGACGGTGAGGAGCAGCAAGAGCTTCCAGTGCGGGCACCTGTGGTGTGGGAGAAAGCGCTGGACGTTTGCATCGTCGCAGCAGGGCTCTGCCCATCGGGACAGTGACACAGAGTGCTGGCAGTTCTAGGAGCTGGGCAAGCTCGGAGCCCCAGTGTGTATTTGGCTGTAAATGAAGTGGCAAGCGAAGCCGACGAGCAGCAAGAGCTTTGGGGGCTTTCACCTTTGCTGTGGGAGAACTCGCCGGACGTTTGCAGTGTCGCAGCAGGGCTCTGCCCATCGGGCCAGTGAGACAGAGTGCTGGCAGGGTTCGGAGCTGGGCAAGCACGCAGCTGCAGCGTGTGTTTGGCTGTGAAAGCGGTGGTGAGGGAAGGTGGGGAGCAGCAGCTTTCTGTGCTGTCCCCTTTGCTGTGGGCAAAATGGCTGGACGTTTGCACTTTGCGAGCCAATCTGTGCCGAGAGTGAGAGTGAGCCTGAGACTGTGTATTCAGAGTGCGTGGAGGAAAAGCAAGTGCAGTTCACCAGCGTGTGTGTGTGTCTCGCTATGAAAGCGCTGGCAAAGGAAGGTGAGGAAGAGCGAGAGCTTTCCGTGGTGGTACCTTTGCTGTGGGAGAACGAGCTGGACGTTTGCAGTGTCGGAGCAGGGCTCTGGCCATCGTGAGAGTGAGAGAGCGTGTTGGCAGCGTTCGGAGTTAAGCAAGGACGGAGCGCCGCTGTGTGCGATCTGCATAGCCCTGCTCCGACACGGCAAACGTCCAGCTCGTTCTCCCACACCAATAGCGCCAGCACTGAAAGTGCTTGCTGCTCCTCACCCTGCCTTGCCAGCGCTTTCGCAGCATAACACACACTGGTGAACTGCACTTGCCTTTCCTCCAGGCACTTCGAATACACATTCTCAAGCTCCCTCTCATTCTCGGCAGAGAGCAGCTCCCAAAGCGCAAACGACCAGCGATTTCTCCACACGATAGGTCTAAAGGCTTAGTGCTCTTGCTGTTCCTCCCCTTCCCTTACCAGCGCTTGCACAGCTAAGCACACACTGCGGATCTGCCCTTGCCTTGCCTCCCAGCACTCCCAATACACATTCTCAAGCTCACTCTCACTCTCGGCACAGACTAGCTCCCAAAGTGAAAACGTCGGGCAATTTCTCCCACCCCTTATTCTAAGGCCTTAGTTCTGTGAAAGCGCTGGCACGGGACGGTGAGGAGCAGCAAGAGCTTCCAGTGCGGGCTCCTGTGGTGTGGGAGAAAGCGCTGGACGTTTGCATCGTCGCAGCAGGGCTCTGCCGATCGGGACAGTGAGACAGAGTGCTGGCAGTTCTAGGAGCTGGGCAAGCTCGGAGCCCCAGTGTGTATTTGGCTGTAAATGAAGTGGCAAGCGAAGCCGAAGAGCAGCAAGAGCTTTGGGGGCTTTCACCTTTGCTGTGGGAGAACTCGCCGGACGTTTGCAGTGTCGCAGCAGGGCTCTGCCCATCGGGCCAGTGAGACAGAGTGCTGGCAGGGTTCGGAGCTGGGCAAGCACGCAGCTGCAGCGTGTGTTTGGCTGTGAAAGCGGTGGTGAGGGAAGGTGGGGAGCAGCAGCTTTCTGTGCTGTCCCCTTTGCTGTGGGCAAAATGGCTGGACGTTTGCACCTTGCGAGCCAATCTGTGCCGAGAGTGAGAGTGAGCCTGAGACTGTGTATTCAGCGTGCATGGAGGAAAAGCAAGTGCAGTTCACCAGCGTGTGTGTGTGTCTCGCTATGAAAGCGCTGGCAAAGGAAGGTGAGGAAGAGCGAGAGCTTTCCGTGGTGGTACCTTTGCTGTGGGAGAACGAGCTGGACGTTTGCAGTGTCGGAGCAGGGCTCTGGCGATCGTGAGAGTGAGAGAGAGTGTTGGCAGCGTTCGGAGTTAAGCAAGGACGGAGCGCCGCTGTGTGCGATCTGCATAGCCCTGCTCCGACACGGCAAACGTCCAGCTCGTTCTCCCACACCAATAGCGCCAGCACTGAAAGTGCTTGCTGCTCCTCACCCTGCCTTGCCAGCGCTTTCGCAGCATAACACACACTGGTGAACTGCACTTGCCTTTCCTCCAGGCACTTCGAATACACATTCTCAAGCTCCCTCTCATTCTCGGCAGAGAGCAGCTCCCAAAGTGCAAACGACCAGCGATTTCTCCACACGATAGGTCTAAAGGCTTAGTGCTCTTGCTGTTCCTCCCCTTCCCTTACCAGCGCTTGCACAGCTAAACACACACTGCGGATCTGCCCTTGCCTTGCCTCCCAGCACTCCCAATACACATTCTCAAGCTCACTCTCACTCTCGGCACAGACTAGCTCCCAAAGTGAAAACGTCGGGCAATTTCTCCCACCCCTTATTCTATGGCCTTAGTTCTGTGAAAGCGCTGGCACGGGACGGTGAGGAGCAGCAAGAGCTTCCAGTGCGGGCTCCTGTGGTGTGGGAGAAAGCGCTGGACGTTTGCATCGTCGCAGCAGGGCTCTGCCGATCGGGACAGTGAGACAGAGTGCTGGCAGTTCTAGGAGCTGGGCAAGCTCGGAGCCCCAGTGTGTATTTGGCTGTAAATGAAGTGGCAAGCGAAGCCGAAGAGCAGCAAGAGCTTTGGGGGCTTTCACCTTTGCTGTGGGAGAACTCGCCGGACGTTTGCAGTGTCGCAGCAGGGCTCTGCCCATCGGGCCAGTGAGACAGAGTGCTGGCAGGGTTCGGAGCTGGGCAAGCACGCAGCTGCAGCGTGTGTTTGGCTGTGAAAGCGGTGGTGAGGGAAGGTGGGGAGCAGCAGCTTTCTGTGCTGTCCCCTTTGCTGTGGGCAAAATGGCTGGACGTTTGCACTTTGCGAGCCAATCTGTGCCGAGAGTGAGAGTGAGCCTGAGACTGTGTATTCAGAGTGCGTGGAGGAAAAGCAAGTGCAGTTCACCAGCGTGTGTGTGTGTCTCGCTATGAAAGCGCTGGCAAAGGAAGGTGAGGAAGAGCGAGAGCTTTCCGTGGTGGTACCTTTGCTGTGGGAGAACGAGCTGGACGTTTGCAGTGTCGGAGCAGGGCTCTGGCCATCGTGAGAGTGAGAGAGAGTGTTGGCAGCGTTCGGAGTTAAGCAAGGATGGAGCGCCGCTGTGCGCGATCGGCAGAGCCCTGCTCCGACACGGCAAACGTCCAGCTCGTTCTCCCACACCAATAGCGCCAGCACTGAAAGTGCTTGCTGCTCCTCACCCTGCCTTGCCAGCGCTTTCGCAGCATAACACACACTGGTGAACTGCACTTGCCTTTCCTCCAGGCACTTCGAATACACATTCTCAAGCTCCCTCTCATTCTCGGCAGAGAGCAGCTCCCAAAGTGCAAACGACCAGCGATTTCTCCACACGATAGGTCTAAAGGCTTAGTGCTCTTGCTGTTCCTCCCCTTCCCTTACCAGCGCTTGCACAGCTAAGCACACACTGCGGATCTGCCCTTGCCTTGCCTCCCAGCACTCCCAATACACATTCTCAAGCTCACTCTCACTCTCGGCACAGACTAGCTCCCAAAGTGAAAACGTCGGGCAATTTCTCCCACCCCTTATTCTAAGGCCTTCGTTCTGTGAAAGCGCTGGCACGGGAGGGTGAGGAGCAGCAAGAGCTTCCAGTGCGGGCACCTGTGGTGTGGGAGAAAGCGCTGGACGTTTGCATCGTCGCAGCAGGGCTCTGCCGATCGGGACAGTGAGACAGAGTGCTGGCAGTTCTAGGAGCTGGGCAAGCTCGGAGCCCCAGTGTGTATTTGGCTGTAAATGAAGTGGCAAGCGAAGCCGACGAGCAGCAAGAGCTTTGGGGGCTTTCACCTTTGCTGTGGGAGAACTCGCCGGACGTTTGCAGTGTCGCAGCAGGGCTCTGCCCATCGGGCCAGTGAGACAGAGTGCTGGCAGGGTTCGGAGCTGGGCAAGCACGCAGCTGCAGCGTGTGTTTGGCTGTGAAAGCGGTGGTGAGGGAAGGTGGGGAGCAGCAGCTTTCTGTGCTGTCCCCTTTGCTGTGGGCAAAATGGCTGGACGTTTGCACTTTGCGAGCCAATCTGTGCCGAGAGTGAGAGTGAGCCTGAGACTGTGTATTCAGAGTGCGTGGAGGAAAAGCAAGTGCAGTTCACCAGCGTGTGTGTGTGTCTCGCTATGAAAGCGCTGGCAAAGGAAGGTGAGGAAGAGCGAGAGCTTTCCGTGGTGGTACCTTTGCTGTGGGAGAACGAGCTGGACGTTTGCAGTGTCGGAGCAGGGCTCTGGCCATCCTGAGAGTGAGAGAGCGTGTTGGCAGCGTTCGGAGTTAAGCAAGGACGGAGCGCCGCTGTGTGCGATCTGCAGAGCCCTGCTCCGACACGGCAAACGTCCAGCTCGTTCTCCCACACCAATAGCGCCAGCACTGAAAGTGCTTGCTGCTCCTCACCCTGCCTTGCCAGCGCTTTCGCAGCATAACACACACTGGTGAACTGCACTTGCCTTTCCTCCAGGCACTTCGAATACACATTCTCAAGCTCCCTCTCATTCTCGGCAGAGAGCAGCTCCCAAAGCGCAAACGACCAGCGATTTCTCCACACGATAGGTCTAAAGGCTTAGTGCTCTTGCTGTTCCTCCCCTTCCCTTACCAGCGCTTGCACAGCTAAGCACACACTGCGGATCTGCCCTTGCCTTGCCTCCCAGCACTCCCAATACACATTCTCAAGCTCACTCTCACTCTCGGCACAGACTAGCTCCCAAAGTGAAAACGTCGGGCAATTTCTCCCACCCCTTATTCTAAGGCCTTAGTTATGTGAAAGCGCTGGCACGGGACGGTGAGGAGCAGCAAGAGCTTCCAGTGCGGGCTCCTGTGGTGTGGGAGAAAGCGCTGGACGTTTGCATCGTCGCAGCAGGGCTCTGCCGATCGGGACAGTGAGACAGAGTGCTGGCAGTTCTAGGAGCTGGGAAAGCTCGGAGCCCCAGTGTGTATTTGGCTGTAAATGAAGTGGCAAGCGAAGCCGAAGAGCAGCAAGAGCTTTGGGGGCTTTCACCTTTGCTGTGGGAGAACTCGCCGGACGTTTGCAGTGTCGCAGCAGGGCTCTGCCCATCGGGCCAGTGAGACAGAGTGCTGGCAGGGTTCGGAGCTGGGCAAGCACGCAGCTGCAGCGTGTGTTTGGCTGTGAAAGCGGTGGTGAGGGAAGGTGGGGAGCAGCAGCTTTCTGTGCTGTCCCCTTTGCTGTGGGCAAAATGGCTGGACGTTTGCACTTTGCGAGCCAATCTGTGCCGAGAGTGAGAGTGAGCCTGAGACTGTGTATTCAGCGTGCATGGAGGAAAAGCAAGTGCAGTTCACCAGCGTGTGTGTGTGTCTCGCTATGAAAGCGCTGGCAAAGGAAGGTGAGGAAGAGCGAGAGCTTTCCGTGGTGGTACCTTTGCTGTGGGAGAACGAGCTGGACGTTTGCAGTGTCGGAGCAGGGCTCTGGCGATCGTGAGAGTGAGAGAGAGTGTTGGCAGCGTTCGGAGTTAAGCAAGGACGGAGCGCCGCTGTGTGCGATCTGCATAGCCCTGCTCCGACACGGCAAACGTCCAGCTCGTTCTCCCACACCAATAGCGCCAGCACTGAAAGTGCTTGCTGCTCCTCACCCTGCCTTGCCAGCGCTTTCGCAGCATAACACACACTGGTGAACTGCACTTGCCTTTCCTCCAGGCACTTCGAATACACATTCTCAAGCTCCCTCTCATTCTCGGCAGAGAGCAGCTCCCAAAGTGCAAACGACCAGCGATTTCTCCACACGATAGGTCTAAAGGCTTAGTGCTCTTGCTGTTCCTCCCCTTCCCTTACCAGCGCTTGCACAGCTAAGCACACACTGCGGATCTGCCCTTGCCTTGCCTCCCAGCACTCCCAATACACATTCTCAAGCTCACTCTCACTCTCGGCACAGACTAGCTCCCAAAGTGAAAACGTCGGGCAATTTCTCCCACCCCTTATTCTAAGGCCTTAGTTCTGTGAAAGCGCTGGCACGGGACGGTGAGGAGCAGCAAGAGCTTCCAGTGCGGGCTCCTGTGGTGTGGGAGAAAGCGCTGGACGTTTGCATCGTCGCAGCAGGGCTCTGCCGATCGGGACAGTGAGACAGAGTGCTGGCAGTTCTAGGAGCTGGGCAAGCTCGGAGCCCCAGTGTGTATTTGGCTGTAAATGAAGTGGCAAGCGAAGCCGAAGAGCAGCAAGAGCTTTGGGGGCTTTCACCTTTGCTGTGGGAGAACTCGCCGGACGTTTGCAGTGTCGCAGCAGGGCTCTGCCCATCGGGCCAGTGAGACAGAGTGCTGGCAGGGTTCGGAGCTGGGCAAGCACGCAGCTGCAGCGTGTGTTTGGCTGTGAAAGCGGTGGTGAGGGAAGGTGGGGAGCAGCAGCTTTCTGTGCTGTCCCCTTTGCTGTGGGCAAAATGGCTGGACGTTTGCACTTTGCGAGCCAATCTGTGCCGAGAGTGAGAGTGAGCCTGAGACTGTGTATTCAGAGTGCGTGGAGGAAAAGCAAGTGCAGTTCACCAGCGTGTGTGTGTGTCTCGCTATGAAAGCGCTGGCAAAGGAAGGTGAGGAAGAGCGAGAGCTTTCCGTGGTGGTACCTTTGCTGTGGGAGAACGAGCTGGACGTTTGCAGTGTCGGAGCAGGGCTCTGGCCATCGTGAGAGTGAGAGAGAGTGTTGGCAGCGTTCGGAGTTAAGCAAGGACGGAGCGCCGCTGTGCGCGATCGGCAGAGCCCTGCTCCGACACGGCAAACGTCCAGCTCGTTCTCCCACACCAACAGCGCCAGCACTGAAAGTGCTTGCTGCTCCTCACCCTGCCTTGCCAGCGCTTTCGCAGCATAACACACACTGGTGAACTGCACTTGCCTTTTTTCCAGGCACTTCGAATACACATTCTCAAGCTCCCTCTCATTCTCGGCAGAGAGCAGCTCCCAAAGTGCAAACGACCAGCGATTTCTCCACACGATAGGTCTAAAGGCTTAGTGCTCTTGCTGTTCCTCCCCTTCCCTTACCAGCGCTTGCACAGCTAAACACACACTGCGGATCTGCCCTTGCCTTGCCTCCCAGCACTCCCAATACACATTCTCAAGCTCACTCTCGCTCTCGGCACAGACTAGCTCCCAAAGTGAAAACGTCGGGCAATTTCTCCCACCCCTTATTCTAAGGCCTTAGTTCTGTGAAAGCGCTGGCACGGGACGGTGAGGAGCAGCAAGAGCTTCCAGTGCGGGCACCTGTGGTGTGGGAGAAAGCGCTGGACGTTTGCATCGTCGCAGCAGGGCTCTGCCGATCGGGACAGTGAGACAGAGTGCTGGCAGTTCTAGGAGCTGGGCAAGCTCGGAGCCCCAGTGTGTATTTGGCTGTAAGTGAAGTGGCAAGCGAAGCCGAAGAGCAGCAAGAGCTTTGGGGGCTTTCACCTTTGCTGTGGGAGAACTCGCCGGACGTTTGCAGTGTCGCAGCAGGGCTCTGCCCATCGGGCCAGTGAGACAGAGTGCTGGCAGGGTTCGGAGCTGGGCAAGCACGCAGCTGCAGCGTGTGTTTGGCTGTGAAAGCGGTGGTGAGGGAAGGTGGGGAGCAGCAGCTTTCTGTGCTGTCCCCTTTGCTGTGGGCAAAATGGCTGGACGTTTGCACTTTGCGAGCCAATCTGTGCCGAGAGTGAGAGTGAGCCTGAGACTGTGTATTCAGAGTGCGTGGAGGAAAAGCAAGTGCAGTTCACCAGCGTGTGTGTGTGTCTCGCTATGAAAGCGCTGGCAAAGGAAGGTGAGGAAGAGCGAGAGCTTTCCGTGGTGGTACCTTTGCTGTGGGAGAACGAGCTGGACGTTTGCAGTGTCGGAGCAGGGCTCTGGCCATCCTGAGAGTGAGAGAGAGTGTTGGCAGCGTTCGGAGTTAAGCAAGGACGGAGCGCCGCTGTGCGCGATCGGCAGAGCCCTGCTCCGACACGGCAAACGTCCAGCTCGTTCTCCCACACCAATAGCCCCAGCACTGAAAGTGCTTGCTGCTCCTCACCCTGCCTTGCCAGCGCTTTCGCAGCATAACACACACTGGTGAACTGCACTTGCCTTTCCTCCAGGCACTTCGAATACACATTCTCAAGCTCCCTCTCATTCTCGGCAGAGAGGAGCTCCCAAAGTGCAAACGACCAGCGATTTCTCCACACGATAGATCTAAAGGCTTAGTGCTCTTGCTGTTCCTCCCCTTCCCTTACCAGCGCTTGCACAGCTAAGCACACACTGCGGATCTGCCCTTGCCTTGCCTCCCAGCACTCCCAATACACATTCTCAAGCTCACTCTCGCTCTCGGCACAGACTAGCTCCCAAAGTGAAAACGTCGGGCAATTTCTCCCACCCCTTATTCTAAGGCCTTAGTTCTGTGAAAGCGCTGGCACGGGACGGTGAGGAGCAGCAAGAGCTTCCAGTGCGGGCACCTGTGGTGTGGGAGAAAGCGCTGGACGTTTGCATCGTCGCAGCAGGGCTCTGCCCATCGGGACAGTGACACAGAGTGCTGGCAGTTCTAGGAGCTGGGCAAGCTCGGAGCCCCAGTGTGTATTTGGCTGTAAATGAAGTGGCAAGCGAAGCCGACGAGCAGCAAGAGCTTTGGGGGCTTTCACCTTTGCTGTGGGAGAACTCGCCGGACGTTTGCAGTGTCGCAGCAGGGCTCTGCCCATCGGGCCAGTGAGACAGAGTGCTGGCAGGGTTCGGAGCTGGGCAAGCACGCAGCTGCAGCGTGTGTTTGGCTGTGAAAGCGGTGGTGAGGGAAGGTGGGGAGCAGCAGCTTTCTGTGCTGTCCCCTTTGCTGTGGGCAAAATGGCTGGACGTTTGCACTTTGCGAGCCAATCTGTGCCGAGAGTGAGAGTGAGCCTGAGACTGTGTATTCAGAGTGCGTGGAGGAAAAGCAAGTGCAGTTCACCAGCGTGTGTGTGTGTCTCGCTATGAAAGCGCTGGCAAAGGAAGGTGAGGAAGAGCGAGAGCTTTCCGTGGTGGTACCTTTGCTGTGGGAGAACGAGCTGGACGTTTGCAGTGTCGGAGCAGGGCTCTGGCCATCGTGAGAGTGAGAGAGCGTGTTGGCAGCGTTCGGAGTTAAGCAAGGACGGAGCGCCGCTGTGTGCGATCTGCATAGCCCTGCTCCGACACGGCAAACGTCCAGCTCGTTCTCCCACACCAATAGCGCCAGCACTGAAAGTGCTTGCTGCTCCTCACCCTGCCTTGCCAGCGCTTTCGCAGCATAACACACACTGGTGAACTGCACTTGCCTTTCCTCCAGGCACTTCGAATACACATTCTCAAGCTCCCTCTCATTCTCGGCAGAGAGCAGCTCCCAAAGCGCAAACGACCAGCGATTTCTCCACACGATAGGTCTAAAGGCTTAGTGCTCTTGCTGTTCCTCCCCTTCCCTTACCAGCGCTTGCACAGCTAAGCACACACTGCGGATCTGCCCTTGCCTTGCCTCCCAGCACTCCCAATACACATTCTCAAGCTCACTCTCACTCTCGGCACAGACTAGCTCCCAAAGTGAAAACGTCGGGCAATTTCTCCCACCCCTTATTCTAAGGCCTTAGTTCTGTGAAAGCGCTGGCACGGGACGGTGAGGAGCAGCAAGAGCTTCCAGTGCGGGCTCCTGTGGTGTGGGAGAAAGCGCTGGACGTTTGCATCGTCGCAGCAGGGCTCTGCCGATCGGGACAGTGAGACAGAGTGCTGGCAGTTCTAGGAGCTGGGCAAGCTCGGAGCCCCAGTGTGTATTTGGCTGTAAATGAAGTGGCAAGCGAAGCCGAAGAGCAGCAAGAGCTTTGGGGGCTTTCACCTTTGCTGTGGGAGAACTCGCCGGACGTTTGCAGTGTCGCAGCAGGGCTCTGCCCATCGGGCCAGTGAGACAGAGTGCTGGCAGGGTTCGGAGCTGGGCAAGCACGCAGCTGCAGCGTGTGTTTGGCTGTGAAAGCGGTGGTGAGGGAAGGTGGGGAGCAGCAGCTTTCTGTGCTGTCCCCTTTGCTGTGGGCAAAATGGCTGGACGTTTGCACCTTGCGAGCCAATCTGTGCCGAGAGTGAGAGTGAGCCTGAGACTGTGTATTCAGCGTGCATGGAGGAAAAGCAAGTGCAGTTCACCAGCGTGTGTGTGTGTCTCGCTATGAAAGCGCTGGCAAAGGAAGGTGAGGAAGAGCGAGAGCTTTCCGTGGTGGTACCTTTGCTGTGGGAGAACGAGCTGGACGTTTGCAGTGTCGGAGCAGGGCTCTGGCGATCGTGAGAGTGAGAGAGAGTGTTGGCAGCGTTCGGAGTTAAGCAAGGACGGAGCGCCGCTGTGTGCGATCTGCATAGCCCTGCTCCGACACGGCAAACGTCCAGCTCGTTCTCCCACACCAATAGCGCCAGCACTGAAAGTGCTTGCTGCTCCTCACCCTGCCTTGCCAGCGCTTTCGCAGCATAACACACACTGGTGAACTGCACTTGCCTTTCCTCCAGGCACTTCGAATACACATTCTCAAGCTCCCTCTCATTCTCGGCAGAGAGCAGCTCCCAAAGTGCAAACGACCAGCGATTTCTCCACACGATAGGTCTAAAGGCTTAGTGCTCTTGCTGTTCCTCCCCTTCCCTTACCAGCGCTTGCACAGCTAAACACACACTGCGGATCTGCCCTTGCCTTGCCTCCCAGCACTCCCAATACACATTCTCAAGCTCACTCTCACTCTCGGCACAGACTAGCTCCCAAAGTGAAAACGTCGGGCAATTTCTCCCACCCCTTATTCTAAGGCCTTAGTTCTGTGAAAGCGCTGGCACGGGACGGTGAGGAGCAGCAAGAGCTTCCAGTGCGGGCTCCTGTGGTGTGGGAGAAAGCGCTGGACGTTTGCATCGTCGCAGCAGGGCTCTGCCGATCGGGACAGTGAGACAGAGTGCTGGCAGTTCTAGGAGCTGGGCAAGCTCGGAGCCCCAGTGTGTATTTGGCTGTAAATGAAGTGGCAAGCGAAGCCGAAGAGCAGCAAGAGCTTTGGGGGCTTTCACCTTTGCTGTGGGAGAAGTCGCCGGACGTTTGCAGTGTCGCAGCAGGGCTCTGCCCATCGGGCCAGTGAGACAGAGTGCTGGCAGGGTTCGGAGCTGGGCAAGCACGCAGCTGCAGCGTGTGTTTGGCTGTGAAAGCGGTGGTGAGGGAAGGTGGGGAGCAGCAGCTTTCTGTGCTGTCCCCTTTGCTGTGGGCAAAATGGCTGGACGTTTGCACTTTGCGAGCCAATCTGTGCCGAGAGTGAGAGTGAGCCTGAGACTGTGTATTCAGAGTGCGTGGAGGAAAAGCAAGTGCAGTTCACCAGCGTGTGTGTGTGTCTCGCTATGAAAGCGCTGGCAAAGGAAGGTGAGGAAGAGCGAGAGCTTTCCGTGGTGGTACCTTTGCTGTGGGAGAACGAGCTGGACGTTTGCAGTGTCGGAGCAGGGCTCTGGCCATCGTGAGAGTGAGAGAGAGTGTTGGCAGCGTTCGGAGTTAAGCAAGGATGGAGCGCCGCTGTGCGCGATCGGCAGAGCCCTGCTCCGACACGGCAAACGTCCAGCTCGTTCTCCCACACCAATAGCGCCAGCACTGAAAGTGCTTGCTGCTCCTCACCCTGCCTTGCCAGCGCTTTCGCAGCATAACACACACTGGTGAACTGCACTTGCCTTTCCTCCAGGCACTTCGAATACACATTCTCAAGCTCCCTCTCATTCTCGGCAGAGAGCAGCTCCCAAAGTGCAAACGACCAGCGATTTCTCCACACGATAGGTCTAAAGGCTTAGTGCTCTTGCTGTTCCTCCCCTTCCCTTACCAGCGCTTGCACAGCTAAGCACACACTGCGGATCTGCCCTTGCCTTGCCTCCCAGCACTCCCAATACACATTCTCAAGCTCACTCTCACTCTCGGCACAGACTAGCTCCCAAAGTGAAAACGTCGGGCAATTTCTCCCACCCCTTATTCTAAGGCCTTCGTTCTGTGAAAGCGCTGGCACGGGAGGGTGAGGAGCAGCAAGAGCTTCCAGTGCGGGCACCTGTGGTGTGGGAGAAAGCGCTGGACGTTTGCATCGTCGCAGCAGGGCTCTGCCGATCGGGACAGTGAGACAGAGTGCTGGCAGTTCTAGGAGCTGGGCAAGCTCGGAGCCCCAGTGTGTATTTGGCTGTAAATGAAGTGGCAAGCGAAGCCGACGAGCAGCAAGAGCTTTGGGGGCTTTCACCTTTGCTGTGGGAGAACTCGCCGGACGTTTGCAGTGTCGCAGCAGGGCTCTGCCCATCGGGCCAGTGAGACAGAGTGCTGGCAGGGTTCGGAGCTGGGCAAGCACGCAGCTGCAGCGTGTGTTTGGCTGTGAAAGCGGTGGTGAGGGAAGGTGGGGAGCAGCAGCTTTCTGTGCTGTCCCCTTTGCTGTGGGCAAAATGGCTGGACGTTTGCACTTTGCGAGCCAATCTGTGCCGAGAGTGAGAGTGAGCCTGAGACTGTGTATTCAGAGTGCGTGGAGGAAAAGCAAGTGCAGTTCACCAGCGTGTGTGTGTGTCTCGCTATGAAAGCGCTGGCAAAGGAAGGTGAGGAAGAGCGAGAGCTTTCCGTGGTGGTACCTTTGCTGTGGGAGAACGAGCTGGACGTTTGCAGTGTCGGAGCAGGGCTCTGGCCATCCTGAGAGTGAGAGAGCGTGTTGGCAGCGTTCGGAGTTAAGCAAGGACGGAGCGCCGCTGTGTGCGATCTGCAGAGCCCTGCTCCGACACGGCAAACGTCCAGCTCGTTCTCCCACACCAATAGCGCCAGCACTGAAAGTGCTTGCTGCTCCTCACCCTGCCTTGCCAGCGCTTTCGCAGCATAACACACACTGGTGAACTGCACTTGCCTTTCCTCCAGGCACTTCGAATACACATTCTCAAGCTCCCTCTCATTCTCGGCAGAGAGCAGCTCCCAAAGCGCAAACGACCAGCGATTTCTCCACACGATAGGTCTAAAGGCTTAGTGCTCTTGCTGTTCCTCCCCTTCCCTTACCAGCGCTTGCACAGCTAAGCACACACTGCGGATCTGCCCTTGCCTTGCCTCCCAGCACTCCCAATACACATTCTCAAGCTCACTCTCACTCTCGGCACAGACTAGCTCCCAAAGTGAAAACGTCGGGCAATTTCTCCCACCCCTTATTCTAAGGCCTTAGTTATGTGAAAGCGCTGGCACGGGACGGTGAGGAGCAGCAAGAGCTTCCAGTGCGGGCTCCTGTGGTGTGGGAGAAAGCGCTGGACGTTTGCATCGTCGCAGCAGGGCTCTGCCGATCGGGACAGTGAGACAGAGTGCTGGCAGTTCTAGGAGCTGGGAAAGCTCGGAGCCCCAGTGTGTATTTGGCTGTAAATGAAGTGGCAAGCGAAGCCGAAGAGCAGCAAGAGCTTTGGGGGCTTTCACCTTTGCTGTGGGAGAACTCGCCGGACGTTTGCAGTGTCGCAGCAGGGCTCTGCCCATCGGGCCAGTGAGACAGAGTGCTGGCAGGGTTCGGAGCTGGGCAAGCACGCAGCTGCAGCGTGTGTTTGGCTGTGAAAGCGGTGGTGAGGGAAGGTGGGGAGCAGCAGCTTTCTGTGCTGTCCCCTTTGCTGTGGGCAAAATGGCTGGACGTTTGCACTTTGCGAGCCAATCTGTGCCGAGAGTGAGAGTGAGCCTGAGACTGTGTATTCAGCGTGCATGGAGGAAAAGCAAGTGCAGTTCACCAGCGTGTGTGTGTGTCTCGCTATGAAAGCGCTGGCAAAGGAAGGTGAGGAAGAGCGAGAGCTTTCCGTGGTGGTACCTTTGCTGTGGGAGAACGAGCTGGACGTTTGCAGTGTCGGAGCAGGGCTCTGGCGATCGTGAGAGTGAGAGAGAGTGTTGGCAGCGTTCGGAGTTAAGCAAGGACGGAGCGCCGCTGTGTGCGATCTGCATAGCCCTGCTCCGACACGGCAAACGTCCAGCTCGTTCTCCCACACCAATAGCGCCAGCACTGAAAGTGCTTGCTGCTCCTCACCCTGCCTTGCCAGCGCTTTCGCAGCATAACACACACTGGTGAACTGCACTTGCCTTTCCTCCAGGCACTTCGAATACACATTCTCAAGCTCCCTCTCATTCTCGGCAGAGAGCAGCTCCCAAAGTGCAAACGACCAGCGATTTCTCCACACGATAGGTCTAAAGGCTTAGTGCTCTTGCTGTTCCTCCCCTTCCCTTACCAGCGCTTGCACAGCTAAGCACACACTGCGGATCTGCCCTTGCCTTGCCTCCCAGCACTCCCAATACACATTCTCAAGCTCACTCTCACTCTCGGCACAGACTAGCTCCCAAAGTGAAAACGTCGGGCAATTTCTCCCACCCCTTATTCTAAGGCCTTAGTTCTGTGAAAGCGCTGGCACGGGACGGTGAGGAGCAGCAAGAGCTTCCAGTGCGGGCTCCTGTGGTGTGGGAGAAAGCGCTGGACGTTTGCATCGTCGCAGCAGGGCTCTGCCGATCGGGACAGTGAGACAGAGTGCTGGCAGTTCTAGGAGCTGGGCAAGCTCGGAGCCCCAGTGTGTATTTGGCTGTAAATGAAGTGGCAAGCGAAGCCGAAGAGCAGCAAGAGCTTTGGGGGCTTTCACCTTTGCTGTGGGAGAACTCGCCGGACGTTTGCAGTGTCGCAGCAGGGCTCTGCCCATCGGGCCAGTGAGACAGAGTGCTGGCAGGGTTCGGAGCTGGGCAAGCACGCAGCTGCAGCGTGTGTTTGGCTGTGAAAGCGGTGGTGAGGGAAGGTGGGGAGCAGCAGCTTTCTGTGCTGTCCCCTTTGCTGTGGGCAAAATGGCTGGACGTTTGCACTTTGCGAGCCAATCTGTGCCGAGAGTGAGAGTGAGCCTGAGACTGTGTATTCAGAGTGCGTGGAGGAAAAGCAAGTGCAGTTCACCAGCGTGTGTGTGTGTCTCGCTATGAAAGCGCTGGCAAAGGAAGGTGAGGAAGAGCGAGAGCTTTCCGTGGTGGTACCTTTGCTGTGGGAGAACGAGCTGGACGTTTGCAGTGTCGGAGCAGGGCTCTGGCCATCGTGAGAGTGAGAGAGAGTGTTGGCAGCGTTCGGAGTTAAGCAAGGACGGAGCGCCGCTGTGCGCGATCGGCAGAGCCCTGCTCCGACACGGCAAACGTCCAGCTCGTTCTCCCACACCAACAGCGCCAGCACTGAAAGTGCTTGCTGCTCCTCACCCTGCCTTGCCAGCGCTTTCGCAGCATAACACACACTGGTGAACTGCACTTGCCTTTTTTCCAGGCACTTCGAATACACATTCTCAAGCTCCCTCTCATTCTCGGCAGAGAGCAGCTCCCAAAGTGCAAACGACCAGCGATTTCTCCACACGATAGGTCTAAAGGCTTAGTGCTCTTGCTGTTCCTCCCCTTCCCTTACCAGCGCTTGCACAGCTAAACACACACTGCGGATCTGCCCTTGCCTTGCCTCCCAGCACTCCCAATACACATTCTCAAGCTCACTCTCGCTCTCGGCACAGACTAGCTCCCAAAGTGAAAACGTCGGGCAATTTCTCCCACCCCTTATTCTAAGGCCTTAGTTCTGTGAAAGCGCTGGCACGGGACGGTGAGGAGCAGCAAGAGCTTCCAGTGCGGGCACCTGTGGTGTGGGAGAAAGCGCTGGACGTTTGCATCGTCGCAGCAGGGCTCTGCCGATCGGGACAGTGAGACAGAGTGCTGGCAGTTCTAGGAGCTGGGCAAGCTCGGAGCCCCAGTGTGTATTTGGCTGTAAGTGAAGTGGCAAGCGAAGCCGAAGAGCAGCAAGAGCTTTGGGGGCTTTCACCTTTGCTGTGGGAGAACTCGCCGGACGTTTGCAGTGTCGCAGCAGGGCTCTGCCCATCGGGCCAGTGAGACAGAGCGCTGGCAGGGTTCGGAGCTGGGCAAGCACGCAGCTGCAGCGTGTGTTTGGCTGTGAAAGCGGTGGTGAGGGAAGGTGGGGAGCAGCAGCTTTCTGTGCTGTCCCCTTTGCTGTGGGCAAAATGGCTGGACGTTTGCACTTTGCGAGCCAATCTGTGCCGAGAGTGAGAGTGAGCCTGAGACTGTGTATTCAGAGTGCGTGGAGGAAAAGCAAGTGCAGTTCACCAGCGTGTGTGTGTGTCTCGCTATGAAAGCGCTGGCAAAGGAAGGTGAGGAAGAGCGAGAGCTTTCCGTGGTGGTACCTTTGCTGTGGGAGAACGAGCTGGACGTTTGCAGTGTCGGAGCAGGGCTCTGGCCATCGTGAGAGTGAGAGAGAGTGTTGGCAGCGTTCGGAGTTAAGCAAGGACGGAGCGCCGCTGTGCGCGATCGGCAGAGCCCTGCTCCGACACGGCAAACGTCCAGCTCATTCTCCCACACCAATAGCGCCAGCACTGAAAGTGCTTGCTGCTCCTCACCCTGCCTTGCCAGCGCTTTCGCAGCATAACACACACTGGTGAACTGCACTTGCCTTTCCTCCAGGCACTTCGAATACACATTCTCAAGCTCCCTCTCATTCTCGGCAGAGAGCAGCTCCCAAAGTGCAAACGACCAGCGATTTCTCCACACGATAGATCTAAAGGCTTAGTGCTCTTGCTGTTCCTCCCCTTCCCTTACCAGCGCTTGCACAGCTAAACACACACTGCGGATCTGCCCTTGCCTTGCCTCCCAGCACTCCCAATACACATTCTCAAGCTCACTCTCGCTCTCGGCACAGACTAGCTCCCAAAGTGAAAACGTCGGGCAATTTCTCCCACCCATTATTCTAAGGCCTTAGTTCTGTGAAAGCGCTGGCACGGGACGGTGAGGAGCAGCAAGAGCTTCCAGTGCGGGCACCTGTGGTGTGGGAGAAAGCGCTGGATGTTTGCATCGTCGCAGCAGGGCTCTGCCGATCGGGACAGTGAGACAGAGTGCTGGCAGTTCTAGGAGCTGGGCAAGCTCGGAGCCCCAGTGTGTATTTGGCTGTAAATGAAGTGGCAAGCGAAGCCGAAGAGCAGCAAGAGCTTTGGGGGCTTTCACCTTTGCTGTGGGAGAAGTCGCCGGACGTTTGCAGTGTCGCAGCAGGGCTCTGCCCATCGGGCCAGTGAGACAGAGTGCTGGCAGGGTTCGGAGCTGGGCAAGCACGCAGCTGCAGCGTGTGTTTGGCTGTGAAAGCGGTGGTGAGGGAAGGTGGGGAGCAGCAGCTTTCTGTGCTGTCCCCTTTGCTGTGGGCAAAATGGCTGGACGTTTGCACTTTGCGAGCCAATCTGTGCCGAGAGTGAGAGTGAGCCTGAGACTGTGTATTCAGAGTGCGTGGAGGAAAAGCAAGTGCAGTTCACCAGCGTGTGTGTGTGTCTCGCTATGAAAGCGCTGGCAAAGGAAGGTGAGGAAGAGCGAGAGCTTTCCGTGGTGGTACCTTTGCTGTGGGAGAACGAGCTGGACGTTTGCAGTGTCGGAGCAGGGCTCTGGCCATCCTGAGAGTGAGAGAGAGTGTTGGCAGCGTTCGGAGTTAAGCAAGGACGGAGCGCCGCTGTGTGCGATCTGCATAGCCCTGCTCCGACACGGCAAACGTCCAGCTCGTTCTCCCACACCAATAGCGCCAGCACTGAAAGTGCTTGCTGCTCCTCACCCTGCCTTGCCAGCGCTTTCGCAGCATAACACACACTGGTGAACTGCACTTGCCTTTCCTCCAGGCACTTCGAATACACATTCTCAAGCTCCCTCTCATTCTCGGCAGAGAGCAGCTCCCAAAGTGCAAACGACCAGCGATTTCTCCACACGATAGGTCTAAAGGCTTAGTGCTCTTGCTGTTCCTCCCCTTCCCTTACCAGCGCTTGCACAGCTAAGCACACACTGCGGCTCTGCCCTTGCCTTGCCTCCCAGCACTCCCAATACACATTCTCAAGCTCACTCTCACTCTCGGCACAGACTAGCTCCCAAAGTGAAAACGTCGGGCAATTTCTCCCACCCCTTATTCTAAGGCCTTAGTTCTGTGAAAGCGCTGGCACGGGACGGTGAGGAGCAGCAAGAGCTTCCAGTGCGGGCACCTGTGGTGTGGGAGAAAGCGCTGGATGTTTGCATCGTCGCAGCAGGGCTCTGCCGATCGGGCCAGTGAGACAGAGTGCTGGCAGTTCTAGGAGCTGGGCAAGCTCGGAGCCCCAGTGTGTATTTGGCTGTAAATGAAGTGGCAAGCGAAGCCGACGAGCAGCAAGAGCTTTGGGGGCTTTCACCTTTGCTGTGGGAGAACTCGCCGGACGTTTGCAGTGTCGCAGCAGGGCTCTGCCCATCGGGCCAGTGAGACAGAGTGCTGGCAGGGTTCTTCGGAGCTGGGCAAGCACGCAGCTGCAGCGTGTGTTTGGCTGTGAAAGCGGTGGTGAGGGAAGGTGGGGAGCAGCAGCTTTCTGTGCTGTCCCCTTTGCTGTGGGCAAAATGGCTGGACGTTTGCACTTTGCGAGCCAATCTGTGCCGAGAGTGAGAGTGAGCCTGAGACTGTGTATTCAGAGTGCGTGGAGGAAAAGCAAGTGCAGTTCACCAGCGTGTGTGTGTGTCTCGCTATGAAAGCGCTGGCAAAGGAAGGTGAGGAAGAGCGAGAGCTTTCCGTGGTGGTACCTTTGCTGTGGGAGAACGAGCTGGACGTTTGCAGTGTCGGAGCAGGGCTCTGGCCATCGTGAGAGTGAGAGAGAGTGTTGGCAGCGTTCGGAGTTAAGCAAGGACGGAGCGC